>NC_079333.1:26519956-26822986 GCF_029582105.1 Oenanthe melanoleuca | reverse complement strand
GCCAATGAGGTTTTGAAACAACTTCTTTATAATTTTATTTTGAAAATAGAAAAGGACATGCAGTCTGTCTTCATTAAAGTTTATTTAAGAGAATTTCTGACCTGAAGGCAGATATCTGGCAAAATAAATAAGTAAAGGAAAGGGTGCACAGACGTTCTGGAAGATGAAGTTGATGGCTTTATGGCACTATAGATTTAATGCATGGGACTACTTAGACTTGATGGTATGGTAAAGTTCATTAATTTTTCAGGACAGAATAGACTATTTAAAATATAGAGTCCTGTGTACAGCACAGAAGAGATTAGTGCCCAGCATTCTCTTTAAACTAGAGCAAAACCCTTAGAAGGGTATTTCTCTCAGAAAGGTACCTGGATTCTCAGAATACTGATTGTAGGGGCCAAGTGATAGATCATGTTGTAGCCTCTGAGCCTTGTTCCAAAGATGCATTATTCTGATGATTGGAATAGGCCTGTTTCATCTTCTTTTCACTTCTAGTAGCAGTTGTTGTTCCTTGTTATGCCTTACTTGTTCATAAAACAAGCCCATAATAATTGATATTTTTCTCCCTAGATTTATTTGGATATTGAACAAGTTATCTTTTAAACTTTACTCCAAACCTAGATTGACAGGAATCAGTGAATCTTTCCTGCAAAGCCAGTTTTCCACATGCCGTCATTCTTTAAGTTTGCTGAGCCTGTGTGAGTTTTTTAGTAATTGTTAAGGACATGGATTTCAGAATTAGATATGCTGTGGGCAAGAACAGTTGCTCCCCTCCTGTATATAAAAAGGATACCTGCTATTCCCCTTTGTTTTGGTGAGCCATATTAGCACAGCATCACACTGGGAGCTTGTTCTCAATTGAATGGTTCCTTATCAGAGAGCCAATGCTGTGGAACGGGGTTCAATTGAGAGTAATGGAAGTCAGCATCTGCTGAGAAGGGGCTTGCTAAAAGTCAAGTATGGGATTATGCTGTAATTGCTTGCATTAGCAGGGAACTGGACTTGGTGACTCAAAGGTATTTTTCTATTCAGTGTTCACCTCAAAGTTATTTTGAACATTGGTGCTTTCAAGGATACACACTCCTCATCCTGTAAGTGTGACTGCAAAATGCATATGCTCTATTCAAGTCTAGCATTTCAGAAAGCCTGGAACAAGTTGTGCAACTTAAGATATTTTTGAAAAAAAGTAGATCTTGGTTTATAAATCAAACTATGATGGTGATGGTTCCTTTTTGCTCCTTATGTCTTTAATAGATGTAGGGAGAAACAGCCAGATTGCTTCTGCTTGTTGATTCCAGAAGGGATTGGGGGGGTGTGTGTGTGTGTGAGGAGGAATTTATCTAAGGATGTACTTAGTTTGCATGTTCTGTTAGGGCTTGCAATTAAAATGGATTAAGAGAAAGATGAAGGTAGGACACGTGGGAACAACTGTTAGAGATGATAATGAATGTAAAAGAGCAAAGGTGGAGAGGAGGGAAATGTTATGACAGGTGTGTGTTAGAGTGCTTGCTAGGGAGGCATGGCTTCCAGCTAAATGGCTTGGAATCAAGCTGTTGCTCAGAAGGGCCTGTGGAAGTTAAGGTAGGTGCTGGATAAATACTGCTTACACGACATACGCTAATCAGACTGCACACATCATAAAGCTTCTGGCTCCAACAGAGTCACAACAGTAGATGTAATGAAGTATCCTCCTGAGAGGAGATGGATGTGGGAAAGAGCAGGATCAGCTCTCTGTGGCTTACAATACCTGCAGAGACTTTTGTTGTTGAGTAGTTTTGTAAACACTATAAAACTCAAGGAAATTCCCAGACAAAACCACTGTGAAAGTTGAATTCATGTTAACAAGACTTCCTCTGGATGGCATTTCTTCTCTCAAACGTGACCCTGGAAGTTACATGTGGAGGTTCTATTTTGTCTTTAATGTAAATGAAAAACCTAAATTCAGATAAGCCTTAGCTCTGCCCCTTGTTTGACACACGTGGGGTGTGGGGGAAGAAATGAGTAATTTGGATGCAGCTTCTATCTCTGTCAAATTATCAACCACAAAAGCTTTTACCATCTTGAATTGTAAAACAGTACGAGCTTCTCTTAACAGCCTGGTGTCGTGGTGGAGGAACAGTTTTTAACAGCAGCATCCGTAGCAGAGCGATGCCAACTGCTTCTTCTTGTTCAGAGAGTCTGTGTGTTAACAAATACATTTCTGATCATTATGGGAACAGATGGATCCAAACACCCAGACAAAACATTTTGCATCACGTCAGTAAGACTGAAATGATGAAAGCCCACTAGAGCAATGAAATACCACATTTGATATCCAGAGTATCTTTGTGAGACCCACTAGGAAAGCAGCACTGCTGTTATTCTCAGCATTTTATACCCTAAACATTTGAGTGTCTTCTCCAAAAAGGGGAGCAGAGTTGAGTGGATTTGGCCATTTCTGCTCTCACAAACTTCACAGTACATGGAATTAACTTCTAGTACTAACTATAACCTGGGATTTCCAGGTTTTCCAAGGTTTTTTTGACTGAAATAAATAATGGGGGGGTTTTGTCTGGGAATTATTCCTATCCCCTTAGGATTGCTCTTGGAAAGTTTCCAAAGTGTTGCCCTGTCTCTTACAAGCAAGTTGGTTTCTTCTGACGCCTTTACTTGTCTGGCTGTGAAGTATTGTTTGGTCTGTTACACCATTTCCCAGCTTAAATTTGTCCCCCTGGGACTGAAGCACTCACAGCCAAGCAGTGTCCCAGGTGAAACCTCCCCAGTACCACGTAGTGGGAAAATGCCCCTTCTTCACTCAGTGTGGAAGATCCCCTCCAGTTAAAGTTGATCCAGTCTGGGGCTTACCCCCATGTGACACTGTCTCTTCCCCTCGCCCCGGTCCCAGGTGCCGGATGTGTTCGCTGACCTTCTACTCCAAGTCGGAGATGCAGATCCACTCCAAGTCCCACACGGAGACAAAGCCACACAAGTGTCCTCACTGCTCCAAGAGCTTCGCCAACAGCTCCTACCTGGCCCAGCACATTCGTATCCACTCAGGGGCCAAGCCCTACACGTGCAGCTACTGCCAGAAGGCCTTCCGCCAGCTCTCCCACCTGCAGCAGCACACACGGTAAGGGCCAGAGGAGGCTGGGGCCCTCCGCACTGCATGTTGCCGTCATCCCAGCATGCTGTGAGCACCTCATTGGGCGGCTGCCTGGGGAGACCTGGCTGGTTGTCACAGGCTGGTCAGGTCTTACACACGTCAGACTGGCAGTAGCGGTATTGGACACGTGAGACTGGTCCCTGGCTGTGAGGGGCTGGGTGCGCTCAGGTTAGCGCTGCTTCGCCGGAGGGGCGTCGGCAGCAGAGTGGTGCTTTCTGACAGGAGGTATTCCTGGTTGTGTCAGTGTGAGAGTAGAGTGGGCATAGGAGGACTGTTCCCTGTCACCCCAGCGTAGTTCTGCCAAACATCTCAAGTCCAGGCTTGCAGCCCCCCCCGCTATTATTTCAGCCATAGGCTTCCCACACACAGCTCTGCCAATGCCCCTCAGTCCAAGCTCTATAGTTCCTCTCTCTGGATCCTCCCCCGGTGCAGACAGACCATGGTCTCTTGAACCCAAGGGGAGCACAGTTTGAGACCAAGAGAGCTCATGCTGTGTTTGGAGTTCCTTCATGTAGCAGAGAGCGTGGTGCTGTCCCACCCCCTTTGTGCCCTCATTCCATCAGCACTAGCCAGATGGCGGTCATGTCCAACTGCTGCTGCTCCTCCTCCTCTTCGGCAGGATCCACTCCAAGCTCCACACGGCGATTGTCAAGCCGCACAAGTGTCCTCACTGCTCCAAGAGCTTCGCCAACACATCCTACCTGGCCCAGCACCTCCGCATCCACTCGGGGGCCAAGCCCTACACCTGCCGCTACTGCCAGAAGGCCTTCCGCCAGCTCTCCCACCTGCAGCAGCACACACGGTAAGGGCCAGAGGAGGCTGGGGGCCTGGCCCTGGTCCCCCCGCGCTGCCGGCATGCACCTCTGGAGCACGCGCGCCAAGCATGCGGGGGGCGGGCGGGGAATGCGGCCGGCTGCACCCAGAAGGAGGTGACTCACCTGAGTGGATGGAGTGGAGGCTGCGCAGGAGACACTGACCACGGCAGGGCTGAGGTGGGCACGTGCTGTCCCTGGGGATCCTTGGTCTTGCACCGTGGGCGGCACAGAGAGAGAGCGATAGAGAGAGAGGCATTGGCTGTAGGGGATCCCAGCCTGGCACCACGGGGGTTGGACTGAGTGTGTGGAAGCTGCTCCTGGCATTGCAGGGGGACAGGGACAGATTAACACTCTAGGTAAACTCAGCCTGTTACTTAAAAGGAAGAGTGTTGGTGTGTTTATCCTGGAGGGAACAGAGCTGCCTTCTTGGTACTGTGGAAGCAAGAGAACAGATTCCTCTTGGTCATTTGGGACTCTTTGAGCTTGGAGTAGGGAGCCTGGACCTCCAGACCCCTCCCAGTACGTTTTTAGGTAGCTCTCATGCTGAGCTGTCCAGACGTTCATAAGCTCTTGCTCCTCAGTCCTAGTCACTCTGAAATCTGCTTGACTGCCTGTCTTCTCCAGCTTTAACTGGACACAGGAGCTGGGCAAAGCTCTCTTTGTCCAGCTAGAACAGCATCTGGAGGCAACATCACCCCCTCACACAGCAGCAGGCCCTGGCAGTCTGACCTGTCTGCCTGCTCATTGCCTCCCATTTGTGCTCTTCCTCCTCAACAGTATCCACACCGGGGACCGACCCTACAAATGTGCTCACCCTGGGTGTGAAAAGGCTTTCACCCAGCTTTCCAACTTGCAGGTAAGGGGCTGGGTGTGTCTTGCTCGCCAGCAGGGGTTGGCAAGGGTGCCTGTGGTAGAAGAAGTGGGGCAGTTGGGAGGAGAGTAAAAGAATACAGAAAGCTATTGAAGCCCTGGGCAGGGAAGAGATTCCTGACTTGTGGCACTAGTGGCCCAAAGAAGTTGCATAAACAGTTGCATCCTGTAAAATTGTTAACTGGAAAGCGGTGAGACCTTAGCAAAGTTCCTCCCATCTGTTTTGCAGTTTTGTAACTTAGCTGGGGCAAGACCGTAGCAAAATGTTACACCCAATAAAGTCTGGGTATCTGGGTGGGTTTTTTGTTTGTTTTACAATGAAGTGGAGGGCGTAAGGGTTATAGGGAAGCCGAGGTGGTGTGTCCTGTTGCAGTACCCTGGAGGAGGGGGACTGTAGAGTGTGCCGAAGAGCAGAGACTTGTAAACACCTGCAAGTAGTTAAAGCAAATCCTGCCCTGAAGGTATTAGATGCCGGGTGCAGATGTATAGGGGGGCAGAAAAGGAGAGACCAGGAAAAGACTGAGAGTTGCATGGAAACTGAGATGATATGGGTTGTGGAGCATTAAGAGTCTTTGCTCTTCAAACGCCTAGTAATGCGTGAGAGGAAAGGGCATGTGTGGGGAGGGTGTGGTGGACTGGAGGGAGAAGTTCTGTCCCCATGCCAGGAGCCAGGTGTACCTTCCTCAGCAGCCAGAAGCTTGGAGCCTGGCTGCAAGGGGGTGTTGGAGGTAAAGTCGTCTCCAGTACTAATACTTGCTTCCTTCCTCATGCTTGCTTTCTTTTTCCCCCCTGCTGCTGCCGCCTCCCCCAGTCCCACAGACGGCAGCACAACAAAGACAAACCTTTCAAGTGCCACAACTGCCACCGTGCGTACACGGATGCTGCCTCGTTGGAGGTACACCTGGCTACGCACACGGTGAAACACGCCAAGGTCTACACCTGCTCCATCTGCAGCCGGGCCTACACCTCGGTGAGTGCTTGCTACTCTGGGGGTAGCAGGAGTGGCCAAACTTCCCAGGGAGCAGCTCCTCTAGATCCAATGGGAGCAGTCCCCTGAGTTGCCATGTCCCTCCCTACTGGCTTTGGCTCTCCCTCCTCTCACGCCGTTCTTCCCGTTGCAGGAGACGTACCTGATGAAGCACATGCGGAAACACAACATCCCTGACCCACAGCAACAGGTGGTTCAGGCACAAGCCCAGGCCTCGCAGCAGCAGCAGCACTTCCAGCCACAGGGCGGGGGGGCAGCAGGGGGCCCTTCTGGAGACACTAACCAACCCAACCCTCCCCCCCAGTGCTCCTTTGACCTGACTCCTTACAAGACTTCAGAGCATCACAAGGACATCTGCCTCACTGTCAGCACCAGCGCCATCCAAGTGGAGCACCTCTCCAGCTCCTAGAGAGACCTCAACCCAGGGAGCAGAATGCCTCTTGTGCATAGCCTGTGCCAGGGGCACCGCTTGTGCAGCGGCCCTCCTCGTGCAACAGTTTCCGGCCTCTCCTCCTGCAACAGCCTCTTCTGGCCGTGTAACCCTGTTCATGGCAGCCCCTTGAACAAGAGCCTGTCTCAAGGGGGTGCTCCTTCTGTGCAACAGCCTGCCTGGTAGGAGGATGCTTCCTTGTGCAAGAGCCCCTTTCCTGTGCTGGGATCACTTCCTCATGCAAGAGCCCCTCCTTTGAAACCCAAAGAAAGGCCCCTGTTTTGCCTTCTCTCTCACTGTAGGATGTGTACAAAGCGGGGTTGCGTGTTGAGACACGCATGGTGGATGGGATGGAGCGATGACCCTTGTATATACAGGGGCTTGGACACGTGTTTTTAGCAGGCCACAGAAGAATGTGGCAGGGTTGACAGCTGGATGGGGTTCTTTGAGGATTCTTGAGTGTCTAAGAGAGAAATATCCATTCCTGTTCCTCCTGCTTGTGAAAGGGAGGAGGGGTCACTTGTCCTGCCCCAAGGACTGGATGGGAGAAACCTTCTCCCCAGTGGAAGGTGAGACCAGTGGAGGGAGGAGAAGTAAGACATGTTCTCTGGGATGGACAGGTGCCTGTCCATACTACACTGCCTAAGGGCTGTGGAGTATTGCATTCTTTCTCCTCCCCTGGTGGAGAGCAATAGAGAGGAGTCTGTCTGAACTGACTGCTGCCTCTCTCTCCCAGCTGTCTCAGCAGCACGATGGCCCCGTAGGAATGTGGGTTCCTGCTCATTGCTCTTCCTGCCTGTTGTGGATGATATCCTAGCAGCTTGTACTCCTCCTCCTCTCCCTCCTCCTCCTTTTCCCCCCACCTCCTCAGAAAAGGCTGCAGGCATCAACAACAAACCAAAAAGCAACTGGAGGGAGGGTAAGAGACTGCCAAAATAATCATCACCCTTCTCTCTACTCCCTGTCCTGAAAGGCGGAATGACAGCAGTTCTGACACTCACATACCTGTCCTGCCCCCAGTTTCACAAAGGGAAAGAGGAGGAGGAGGAATAGACCAGTCTTTTCAAGGAGCTGGCAGGAGGCAGGGAAAGGCTAGCTTCTCCTGCTCATCTCCTGCCAGACTGCTCTCCCAGGCTCCCTCTTGCCAAGACGGGCTGGACTCACATGGCAATGGTGGCCTCTTCTGGACCCTGGTCATGGGAGAGAATCCCCAAAAGGTGGACAGTGGAGAGAAGGGGATGAAGATCCCCACAGAGAGACCAATCTAATGAGAAGGGGGAGCCAACAAGAATAAACTGAAGGCCCCTTGAATTTATATATATATATATATATATAAATATCTATTCCCCACCCCTGGCCCGCTCTGTCCTTGCTGTAACTGTTTCTATCTCTGTGTTTATAAAACGCATTATCCTGACGAATTTTTATTTTCAATCTTCGTTTGTTTTTCCCTTTCTCTTTGTCTTCAATTCTCCTTCCTCTTTTTTTTTTTTTTTTTTTTTTTTTTTTTTAATTGGTCCACATGACTGCTAGTCTTGTGTGTTACTTGTTAGTTTCTTTGGATCATGGAGGCTAACTTGGAAGAGAATGAGAAGGCAAGGGAAAAAGCATGTGTTGTTGGGTTTTAAAATCAGTCACCCACCCAAAGCCTATAGAATCCCAGACTTCTGTATGAACAACCAATAGGGGCTTCTATTTTATTTTTTTTTTAACCACCCTGTATAGAAATAAATTGGTGTAAAAGGCTCCTTGAAGGTGCTGCTGCGAGCACCCTGCCCCTGTGACGTGTGTTCCTTCCCCCTGCACCCAACCCTTGCAGGAGCCCCTGGCTGCCATGAGTCCCGAGGGGCCGTGCGGGCAGGCATGGGGGCGGCACATCCCTGCCTTTGGCACTTTGCAGTTTGCACAAGGAAAGTGAGGAGCTCTGCACCTGGGGCAGAAACCTTTTTCTCTGCGTTTGCTCACCAGGGTTGGCTGCAAATGGGTGGAGTGTTTGGTAGGTGCATAGGTTAGGCTAGAAGGAGCTGTCTGTTTTGACTCCTGCATTTCACAGGTGATATTTCAGTCCATTTAGACTGTATTGAGCCCCAAGAACTAATGTGTATTTGAACTGTGTTGACAAAATGCATTGGCTTGATTTTGAGGCACTGGGACACAAAATCCATTGGCAGCCTGCTGCAAGGGCTTCAGGTTTTCACTGTTTGAATATCTAAGCCAGATTTCTCCTTGCTTTGGCTTCTGGATACTAGTTCTGGAAACATTCATCCCTCTGATTCAGAGAGCCTGAGTGGGACTTTTCCCCCTTAGATTTGTATTTAAACACTCAAATGTTCCTTCTCAATCCACTTTTTTACAAGATAAACAGACGGAACTCTGTAAGTCTTCCACTGTAAGGGATTTCTTCCAACCCAGGAATTACTTTCTTTCTACATCTTGTCAAATTTTACAGTATCTTATAAACATGTTCCTTTTGGAATTGAGTGTTGTAGCCCCAGTGCCATGGATGAGGTCCCCCTGGTCCTTTGCCTTAAGTCTGTAGAGAATTGCATTTTCCCTCTTCTCATAGCATTATACAGGAGCTCACCGTGGCTGCGTGTCTGGTCATCCAAAGTCTTGGCTTTCCCTTCTTTACAGGTATGCTCTGGGTTCTTGTTTCCTGGATGCTTCACGTGGGGCTGTGTCCAAGTCCAGCCTGTGTGAATGGACCTGGCTGATTGATGGACCAGGTTACTCAACAGCTTTCATAGTTCTGTCACCCACAAACTGTATCAGTTGTTATTTTTACTTTCAGATCCAGGTTGAAATGCAATATTGCATCTGACCTACGCTAACGTGAAAAGCATCATTGAGTGCAACTTCTCATTAGCTTCTTTTTGAGACTTGCAGGCTGGGCATTTCTTAATCCTCTTAGTATTTGATTATGTACAGTTTATCTTTCTGACTTATGGTGCTAGGTCAATGCCTTATAAAAATTTAAGTATGTTGCACCTATGCAGTCCCCTTTGTTAAACCAAATGTATAATGCTGTCATCTAAGAATGAAATTAGGGTTTGGGTTTTTTCTTTTTTTTTTTTTTTTACTACAGAAGAATTTCATAAAACTTTTCTAATACAGGTTTAATTTTTTTGTTCACTAATTCTTCATCTCTACAGTTTTTCCATAATTTAGCTACTGAGTTGTTTCATTTGCCTTTTGGGAGTACTGTCATGAGTGTCTTAAAGTGTATCTCTGATATCTCATGTTTAAGATCAGAATCACTGGGCTAGAGAGCTGGTTACTGACCTCTTTCAGGACTCTTGTTTCTTTGCTGATTTCAAAATGTACATCCCTAGTAGGTGTTGTCTCATCTCCTACTTTGATACTATGGTACTAGATAGAAGTTGCTATTTTCATATGATTCTACATTCTGTTCCTTTCTTTAAATGGAATTGGAAAGTATTTGTTGACTGGTTTCTCCTGTTCTGTGTCACTAGCTTTTTCACCATTTTTATCTAGCATGGATCAGTACTGTTAGTAAGGTTTCTTTGTTTATTTTGTGATTGAAAGGAATTAAAGAGCAAAATATTCTTTTCCTTTTAGTTTTGCTAGTCACAAAGCTTTTCTTAAGAGTTTTCTCTATTTTTTATTGTGTCTAATTTATATTGGCTGCTGTCTGGCCTTCACTTTTTCCATATGTTACATTTCTCCTTACAGGAGAGTTTAATTCATATTCCTCTGCCATCTTTCTTTTTTTCCCATGGACAACTCAGTTTATGGTTTTGCTCCCCTTGGAAGTTATCAGACTCAGCACAGGTTGATTGCTACTTGTAGCTCTCCTCTTCATGTCCATGTTCCACATGGACTGGACAAAACGGCCAGCTTTACTCAAGTAGTTCTCTAATCTTGAATGCATCATCCTGAAGACTGAAAGATTACTTGCATTGGGTGCAGTGTCTTGAATTAAGCTGGGAAGGCTTTAAAAGTCAGAATTACTTTGCTGACAGTTGAATTCCCTGGGGAATGTCTCACAAATTAAAATTCTTTGCAATGATTTTTCATTTTATATGTTAAAGGTACTTGAAATCTCCTTTCCTGGTCCCTGGTTTGAGGTGTTTTCTGATATCTTCTACCCTTTCTCTTCTTGGAATCTGCTACCTAGCATGGGCATCCATGTATATTTAAGGCTGTACAATTCCTGTTACCAGTCATTTCAAAGGTGTTACTGTTCGTGTTTGTGCAGTTTGCTGCTGAGACTATAGCTTTTACTGTTGCCCAGGAAGAAGTAAATTATTACCTACTAAGAGACTTTCCCACTGAGCTTCAAAAATGCCACTCTATTCCAGGCCTCCTTTTCTTCCTTGTCAGTGAGAATTTCTCTGTTTACCCAGTCCTGTTACTGATGTGGAAATAATTGAAGAAACCTTACCCTCATTATCTTTGTCACTTATTTGAGTTTTGGATTAGGTCTTCCTCTTTGTATTCCCAAGGTTGTTTAACATATTCAAAGTGCTCCAGATGGTTTAAAAAGTACAGGTGGGTACCTGCAAGACTTAGAACGTTAGCAGCTTGTACAAAATTCTTCCCTCTTTGGATGAAGTCTGAGGTTCTGCTGTCTGCAGCTTTGTGCACTCAAGCCAACAACAGTTCAATTATTTACTTCCCACACACAAATTGGAATATTCCTTAACAAGATCCCATGGTCCTTCTTCTTCAGCGCCATGAATGCTTTGACCCTGCATTTTCCTTGTGATGCACATCCATTCATTTCTATATGTTTGTACCCAAGAAGACTTGACAGTGACTCTGGAGTTGTGTATTAGGTTGCATCTTGTATCTTTGCTGAAAGGCACTAGCATTTTTTCTTCTTGTCCTTTTCCAAGCTGATTTTCTGTTTTTAGTTGGACTTTACAAATCATCATTGCTTTAAAAAGAAACATCATGTAGGCTGGAAATAATTTAGAAAAGTCACCCACAAACAGTAACAAAATCTCAGCCATGACTAATGATAGTATTGCTGGTCTATAATTCAGTTAAATCTTCAAGAAAGATTTAAGACTTTTATAATTTAAAGTCTTATGGTTAATCAACCATGTCCCTTATTACAGTTATTTTGTTAGTTATCACTGCCATTGAAACTGCCACTCTCTATTACTATTTTTTAATACATAGGGTCTTGCTATGCCTTTGTTAAGTACATTAAAGTCTTCTGCTATAAGAAGTCTTTCTTCTTGCATAATGAATTACAGACCATAAGTCACTGTATTCATCTTTACAAACAGCTGAATTAAATTGAGCTGGTTTAGATGTCTCACAATAAGGCTTGGCTCCATGTAGTTCTTACCTGTTGCCTTTCTTTTCCCTTTCAGTGACCCAGCTGTGTAGTGTTCAATTAAAGTCTTGCTACATTAGGCCTAGATGCCTATCTTTAGCCACCAACCTAGCCATACAAGATATCCAGTTTCTTTAATTAGATTGTTTTCTTCAAATTAAAACAAACAGCAATACATTTCTTTTCTTAGCTGAGTGCAACCTGTCAGTCAATGCCACTGTGATTTTGCCACATCAGTGTTAGGTTAACTGCCTTACAGCAACCTGGATGAGCCCACTTGCTTTGCAAATACTTTAAGTAAAAGTATTTGCTGGTCTTCTGGAACGCATTCAGAACTTCAAAGTTGTTTGGAAAAGAAAACCCATTGTTTCCATCTGCTTGCCAGATAATTCTTTTCAAATTACTGATTGTCAGTTTCTAGCTATGCAACTTCTAGGATGTTTTATTTAATGGGTAGAACTAAACATCTTCCTGAATCTCATTGGCAATAGGTAATATTTCATTACCTCACGGATGTGTCTACATCATCCAACTTTCTTCCTAATATAGAATATAATTATGAGATTCTGTCTGTCTTCTATATTTTTATTGATTATTTTATCATCTTTATATCAACTAAAGGATATATATCATGTTTAGGATTTTCTTCTAATATTTTGCAGGTAATGTACCTGAAAGCTGCCCAAGTTTACTAGTGCAGTTTCGGAACATAGAATGAAATTGCTCTGTACACTTCCTTAACTACAAGATAGGTACCTGTTCAATCGTCCTTTCAGGTACAACAGATTAAATATGTGTGCATGGTTTCTTGTTTCTGTATAGTAGAACACCAAAGTACTAGAGAGATGTAGTAACTTGGTCCAACAAACATTTCGATTTCATGTAGTGTCTGTGTTATGAATGGAAAAAATCTGCAAGAAAAGAAATCGTGACACCAAAGAACTAGAGTCTACGCCTAGTTTTGCTACTGAAGGAGGGTATGTTTTTGAAACATGGACACAGCTATAATTTGTGGCCTTTGGCATCATCTTTTATTTGTAAAACTAATTAACCCCCTTGGGGCCAAGTGCTGCAGATCAATCGTTTGTCATTTGTAAGAACAAAGTGTGGGTACCTCTCGTGTTTCCTGAAGACAGGAAGTGGGAAGTTCAGGGACCACTGAGAATGTTAAAGAGTGGGAAGAGCTGAACGTACAAAGGTACAGCAAAAAGGTAACTGAACAAATTATAGCTGTCCTGCTGGGTTCTGCATGAGGATCTCTCTCAAGCACTGGCCTTCACCTCACAGTTCCTAGACAACATTTAAGAAGTCTATAAGGTAACTAAATCTGGAGGCTTGAATTTGGTATGCAGCTGTTTACATTTCCAAGGAAAGACACACAGGCATCTGTAGATCAGTAAAGGTTTGAGAACCACTCCTGCAGACTGCTTCCGTAGGCCATGCCGCTTCCCTGTGGGAGGTGCTGAGGCCTGGGCAGCACCACTCATCCTACAGATCCTCTGTCGAACCAGGAGCTCCCTGTAGGTTTAACTGCAGGATGGAGCTGTAGCAGCAGACTGGGGTGAGGGGGAGGAGGGTGACAACCACACAGGCTAGCATGCAAGGCTTTGTTACTACAGCACTTGCCAAAGGATCAGCGTATGAGGCTGGGTGAGGGTAGACATAAATGGTCCTGGGTCTCTAGAGCTTATTTCAGCTGGGAAAATACCTTCCTGCACACTCATCTGTGCCCTTGCTCTGACTTCAGCGTGCAGAAGTGTTTAAAAAATACTCCACCTTTCAACAAGTAACTACCGTGGTGACACTTCCTGTGGGTGAGGGTTGGAGCCCTGAGTGATGCAAACCCTTTCTCTGACTTTGTAAAAAAAGCAAAAATGAGCTTTCCCAGAATCAGAGCTCAGGAACTAGTTTTTGCTGGAATAGTAGAATTTCTACTGCTGTGAGACCACACACACACACAAAACTGCCTCTCCCCTTTATTTTGCAAATTCACAGTGGCAGTTCTACAGTTAGAGACACATTTGTACACTTTACTGAGATTTGCCATTGAGATCTTAGGCAAGAGCCTCTTCTTTGCCCCTATAATTTGTATCTGCAGTGGCAAGAAGTCCAGAGGGAGATAGTCTCTCCATTTCAGTGGTCTAGAATTCTGACATCTTCCTAGCCTTGGCTTGGAGGATAAGATGGGGTTCCCAGGTAATGTCTTAAACAAATCAGTGATGTCTAAGAATGTCTAATTTTTAGCATCAGTTCCATTCAGCTTGGTAGCCCCAAGCAGGATGTGTTTGGGAGATTCTGATTTAGGGCTGTGACATGGTATGGGGACCACATTTTTTTTTTAATGTAACAGCCACATCCTTCTCCTTAATTAAGAGTGTAAGGCAATTTATACAAGAATTTTGAAGTACTTTAAAGAGGCTTAACAATAATGCTCAGCTAACTGAAGCCAGCTGCTCCACATGGGAACTGAAAAGACTAAGAAATGTGTTTTGAATAATTAAAAATATGTCATAAATAACTTAAATGACTGTAGGAAGAGGAATGGAAAACTCCATCATCAGAACACAGGATCTGTGAATTAACCAAGTAGTTTAACAAGAAGATGGTTCATAGTTCAAACAGCTGCAGTTCCTTTATATAATAGCTCCTCAGTCTTGCAGTGCAGGCTGCTCGAAGACTTAATCCTAGTATATCCATATAAATAAAGGGATGGTGTCTTGGAAGATCTTTGGGAGGAAAAGAGAGAAAAAGAAATCTGATCACCTCCTTGTGGCCAGAATCTGGGAGCATTCAGTCCTTAGCAATGGCTGCAAGGAAAAAACAGGATAGTGTAGGTGAGTAGGTAGGAGAAAGGTGGATGAAATGTAGTATTTACCAAACCCAGTGCCTCCTAAACTGTATGGGATGCTAAATGCACGCTGAGCTCTTGAAAAAACAATCCTGTATGTCTTGGAACCTAAGGATCAACAAAAGTAAGACAATTTTGTCTCAGTTCCTCCATAGTCGCATGTGACTTCACACCACCACACCGTGCATATGTAGCAATAGACGGCTGGGGAAGGGCTCCTCAACTCTGCAGCACGAGGGGCTCTAAACCTTCCAGCGGTTTGTGGTGTATGGTCACGAAAGTGGCTCTGGCATGATAAAGAAAAAGAGCACGGTGACATGTTCAACTTAACTCCCTTTGTTAAGTCTATTGGAAGTGTGACATTGTACCAGTCCTCCTGCAGCAGAGACCATCCCTCTCCGTTTATGTCACAGCAGCAGTTGCTCGGCACTGGTGAATTACGAGGTGAATGGAAAACCGTAGTAACAAGTCAACAGCACTTCCTCGCCCAGATGACAGAATGGGCCAGGTTGGGAGTGACCACAGCGGGTCACTGCTCCAGCCTCCCTGCTCAAGCCGAGTCCTCCAAGAGCCCACAGGATTGCATCCAGATGGTTCTGGAGTATCTCCAGCGAGGGAGACTCCACAACCTCTTTGGGCAATCTGTCCCAGTGCTCAGTAACCCGCACAGTAAGGAAGTTCTTCCTCATGTTCAAGTGGAACGTCCTGCGCATCAGTTTCTGTCCTAGCGCTTGGCACCCCCGAGAAGAGTCTCACATTCTCCTTTCAGTTACTTATAGACATGGATGGGGTCCCCTCTCGGGCTGAAGAGGCCCAGCTCGCTCAGCCTTTCCCCGCAGGAGCGATGCCCCGGTTGCCCTCGCTGCCCTCCGCGGGGACCGCCCGGGGCCGCCCTGCAGAGCCCGAAATGGCGGCGACAATGGGGCGGAAGTGCCGGGACTGGCGGGCGGAAGCGGCTTCGCAGCCGGGCAGAGCCGCTTCCGGTGGGCGCGCGCCTCTGCTTCCCGCCGGAAGCGGCGGTGTGTGGGGCTCAAGATGGCGGCGGGGATGTACCTGGAGCACTACCTGGACAGTAAGAGCCGCCGGGGCGGGGCCGAGGCCGCGGCTGAGCCGGCCCGGGGGGCACGGATGGGCCGAGGGGCGGGGCCCCGCGGGGGCCGAGCGCCGCCCAGGACGCCTACGAGCTCTCCCAGCCCCTCGGGCGCAGCCCGGCCCCGGCTTTTGGGCGCCCGGTCCCCGGGCCGTGCGGAGGGGCCCCGTCCGTGGGCAAGGCTCGGCTGCGGCTGCTGCGGGAGCCCTGACACCGCGGCCCCGCGACTGGTTTGTCCCATGAGAAAGGAGGCCGGTGCTGCTCTAGCCACCTCTCGGGAGCGGGAACTTGGCTGTCGGTTTCCCGGGATAGACATCCAGTCAGAGATAACTTTTGCATCTGTGGGGCAGTAGTTATGGTAGTTTTCCATGCTGTCAGTTTACAAATGCAGCCCTGCTTTTCTCGCCGAAGACGAGGTCTGTAAATGCTAATAGATTTGGTAACGTTATCAGAGCCCCTCCTATAGTACCTATTTTACCATCCGGCCTTAAGGTGCTTAAAACCTCGTCAAAGTCTGCCCTTTGGGAATGACACTTTCAGTGCGTGTTTTACCCACGCGTTCTTAAAACAGCCGAGCAGATCCATCAGAGGAGTTGTTTCTCAATGAATGGGCTAATGAGTTACGATAGAATAACCTGTTCTTTGAGGAATGCTTCTCTCACATTTTCCTGCTGGTCTGGTGTTGGCACTAGAGACGGGAGGATGTTCATGCAGTGGTGTGCTTAAAGCTGGCTAGTTCTGGTAATGTGTTTTCTGCTTCACTGTTCCCGGCCAGCTAAATCTCTCACTGTCTGTTTGCATATCCATGGAAAAAATGGAGTTTGGCTCTTAAGACGTCTTGCTGCACCGGGTTTCTTCCAGCACAGAAATTATAAGGTGCTGATACGGGCACAGAATGTCTTGTCCCTTGTCTCTTCAGTGCTCCTTTTATCATTAGGAAAGGAAATGTCTCTAATAAGAATGTCCAAGAACCATAATAAATTTCAGTGGAGGCTGAAAAGAAGCTGCAGTTGAACAGGCAAGGATCTAGGAGCTGCAAGGAAAGAGAATGCAAAAGCCAGGAAGAAGAGTTGAAACAGGAGGCAGGTTGGAGAGGAGTGAAGATTTATGTTCTTGTGCAGTTCTCACTCTGTTGTAGAAGGCTGCAGTTGACTGAGGCTCCTCAGCTGGGAGGACAAGGGCTGGGAAAGAGGAGAAAGAAGCAGATGGACAAGGAGTAAGTACATAGAGAGGATGCAGGGTTTTCCTGCTGGGAGAGCAGAGTTGTATTTTGGGTAAGAGCAGCAGAACAAAAATAAAGGAGCAAAAGCTTGGGATGTGCCGTTGGTAAGCAGAGACAAGCAGGATGCAGCACGGAGTGTGGTAGGCACCCACCTGGAGAGAAGGGAGGGTTGGTGGCTGGACAATGCTCCTGCCAAAGTCAAACACCTCTGGATCGTGTCATCACAGTCAATTAAAATCAGCCAACCTGGGAACTCCTCTTCCTCTCTTGTACAGGCATGCAGAGGAAATGCCAAACTCATCTCTCAGCTGAGATTTGTGGTCCTGCGATTGGTTAGAGATTCTCGTCCTGGTGAAGGTGGATGTTAATACAGTAGAGTCACTGCTATTGTTGAGGTGTCTTAAATACATGAAAATAATGAAAAAAAGAAAGTGATGTGCACAATATAAAAGACCTTAGAAGTATCTGGTTACAAAGATTTCAGGAAGAACAAAACATTCTTTGCTGTGATGGTTTAGCCTTTTTTGCTTACTCTTAGATCTCTAAAGGCCTTTTTCAGTTTTGTCTGTTGCAATATTACTTGCTATTATTAGCTAATCATAAGACACTTGCTGTGCTTATTCTAGATTTCTTTCAGGAAAGCATATATGAATTGTGGCACCCATCACAGTCTTCAGTAAGTTAGGATGCTGATAGGTAATAGCATATATTTCTAATTACCCATATTGTTCATCTCTAAGCCTGCTTTCCTCTCCTGGCATTCTGCCTGAACTCCTGACTGTATTTTAGACATGAGTCTTCTTCTTAATGCTAACTGATTGGCAGCATTCAATTTCCTTCTTGCTGCTCCCCTTCTTTCCCCCACATTATTTCAGTGTTTTAAAAACATTCAGTTCCATTTTAAAGTAGTTCACTAATATTCTAAAACTTCCTGAAATTTGAAAGAAATAAATAGTCCAGAACTTTTGGTCATCTCTTATAAAAAGTGTCTAATTATTAATTTACACCTGTGTCTTGGAACAGAGTTCTTTTAGTTGTATAATGCTCTTGCAGACACAGTTTTCAATTGTCTTTTTTCCTCCCACAGAGATTCTCCTTCGTATGGTTTTCTGTCTCGATCTGCTCAGGGAATGAGTGAGGAATGTGTGATGAAAGAGGGTTGTTTTTAGGACCTATTCATATCTAAAGGAAGGTATTTAAGGAATAAAGTGAAAATTGTAGGAAGAAGAAAGGTGGCCTCCTGTTTGAAGCAGCTGAATATCACTCTGTCAAAGTGAGTTTGATGTTTTTATTTATGTCATGAGTTCCACTTTATAGAGGTTTTCCTTGCTTGGATTGTGCTTCCCTCAGATTATGAGTGGAAATTTTTAGTCAGAGGAGCAGATGTGCAGAATGCTTCTAGCTGCAGCTGGAGTCTGCCTTGAACAGATAATTCTGAAAAGTCAGGCTAGGAAGCATTTTTGCACATTTCAGGAGGAGAATTTGTAATTAGCTGGCCTTCTTGGCTTTAATCTCTTGGCCTCGGTAAATCTCTTGGCCTTCATTCTGTTGTTGAGGGAAATGGGCCACTCCAGTGCAGCATTGTGAAAACACTTTAGTGTCACAACAGTGAACACCTTGAAAAGCTGATTACAAAGTCAGTTTTCAGATTAAACTCTGAGTTTAGGCATGTGACTGTATTGAACAAAGAGAATAAAACAAAACTTTGAATCAGTGCTCAGTCACTGGGAATGAGAAACACCTTGTGTGAAACATCATGTGAATAGGTAATTAAAAATTATATGTTAAAATGCTTGAGCAGTCTGACAAAGCTAGGCATACAGCCCCAGTTGCTTCAGTTCATACATTTTGAGCCCTCTGCTTTAGACATCTAAAATTCTTTTCTGTGATTTTTTTGCAGAATAGCCAAGTTAAGAGTTCTCCTAGTAAAAGATGTCTAGAAGCTTCTTAGGTCGAGTATTTCAGCAGCTTTCAGGTCCTTGTTGTAATTTGAAACTGGGTTTAGACCTAGAATTAGGCATGTCCTTTCCTTGGCTTTAAGCTGTTAATTACACAGCAGATCTGTCTGAAATGTGTTATGCTCTTGGCAGATGTTTTTGCAGCAGAAAAATGTGCACATTCCTTCTGTGCTGAGCATCCTGACAGAGAAACTCCATATCTTGTCTACTCTGATCACCTTCATTCTTTCATCATACTTACTGAGCTACAAAGGATTCAGGGAATGGGAGAAGAGGAATGTCTCTTGTTCCACTTTTTTTCCTGAATATTTTTCTCCAGTGGCTGAATTTAAACATAAAAAGATTTCTGTCTCTTCAAATATTGTCCTTCTGGTTTCTAAACCATTTTATACCTGGTTTTGAGGTGAGAAAGCAAGATAAAAATGTGCTTTCCCTCAAGCAGTAACAGCAGCTTTAGTAAGGGAAAATCTATGGGTGCAAAGGAGTTAGAGATGCAGAAAGGAATGGAGGAAGAATAAGAAGGAAGAAAACAGTGTTTTGTGATTAAAAGATGGAATGTTCATAAAGACTCATGAGAAGAGTTTGTGCTTGCTTGAGCTGGAGTTACTGTGCTTGGCTCAGTGTTGGCCCTCATACGGGATTAGAAATACTGTTGTGGAGGCTTTGAGGGGCAGAGGGGTGATTAATACAGGTTTTCCAGAAGGTGGGATGCAAACCCTGAGTTTCCTTCATGCTTGGAAGTTTCAAGAGGATTGTAGAGTTCCTTTGTGAAAGACACTGTTGAAACACACATCCTCAGAAAACAGTCCCAAATAAAGTCTCTGTTTATGTGTGAACGTGCCATGAGTGTAGGGATTGTCTTTATAGTAGGGAGAGCTGCTGTGCAACCACCTGTGTTTTCTGCCATCAGTGCTTCCCTGTTTACCCATCTAGTGGGTGCCAGAATAAAGTACTTTTAGTTAGTGACAACACATGAATAATCTTCTATGGCAACATACCAAGGCATGTACCTCCCCCCAACAACAAGAACTGTTTCCATCTTCCCTGAGGAACTAAAGCCAGCATTTAGTTTAAATTAGACCTAAACATTTGGGAGAGTCATGAGCAGCAGGAGTAGCAGGTAACCTTGATGAGCTGGAGAGGCAGAAGGATGTCACATGCCAGGCTGCTCAGGCTGTGTTACATTAATTCTGGTGCCTTGTTCCAGGGGCAGGCACTAGGACATGTCTTGGCACAGAAGGTGATAGAGACAGCAGGCTTAGATGAGGAGACCTCAGCTGGTAAGTTAGCATGGTACTATGTAGTCAATTTACCTTGGGTTTTTTCCCTTTTTTTATGTCAGTTAGGGAAGCATTGAGTTTCTTTTGCTCCTTCTATTTGCGTTTGTCAGTAGGCACACTGACAAAGAGATGCACCAGTTCAGGGCTTGTCACTGCTAGAAAACTTCAGCCAGCATAAGGACAGAGCAACAGAAGCAGCACATGTCCTCATGGAAGTCATCTTCTTTCTCCTACAACTGGCATGGGAACGTCCTTTCATTCCTTGATAACGTTAGCTAACCTAGTAAAATAGGATTGTTCTTTCGGAATAGCTGCATCTGCCTGGATTTTCCTCTGTATGCATTTATCAAATGAGGGTGTGATGAGTATCATCATCTTAAAGCTCTTAGAGGACATGGGTGTGATGTTGAAAATTGCTGTAGGCAAGCCCTTGATTCCCAGACCTGGCTGTGTTCCAGTTTCTTTTGGATCAGTTCTTTTATCATTCCATACCTTCATTACTCTTATCCTCTCCCCCATGTAGCATGCAGCCATACCTCCTGTCCCTGCCTCTACAGTTTCTCACATCATTCTTCAGAAATGTGAGTCTCTTAATAAATTGTTTCTCTACTTGTCTCTGTCTTAGTGTAGTGAAAGATGCCTTTCATCTTACTGAGACTTTGGATTAGTTGCACCTGTGATGCACCACATGATCTATGGAAAATTACAAAAGATTTCACACAGGGGAGAGAATCTGGTGATTCATAGGTATCATTTGTTTCTGTGTGAAAACTACTTGCACAGCCCACACTGAGCTGATACATTTAATGACCAATTCATTTAGAATTGATTTTGTTGTTGGCTGATATTTTTATTGGAGCTGATACAAGATGGCTTTACATGGCAAAGCATGCTGTGTTTCTCTGTAGTTCTTCACTTACCCAACTGCAAATCTGATGTCAGTGTTTTTGCAAACAGCCCTGTGATGTCTTTGGTGGTTGTCCCTGCCTTTGGAGGTCTGTGGCAGGCTGGAAATGTCAGGAGTGTTGCGAGTCTTTCTTGTTGTGTCAGTCTTCCAAGCCCTCCAAGCTTTTCAAATCAGAGCTTGATCTCTTTTCTGAGACTTAACAACATTGCCTGCTATCTTGGCTGTGGATGCTGTAGCATTGAGCTACTGTAATGAAAAGACAACAAAAAGAGCCCTCCCTTCCTGAGAAATGGGCCCAGACTTTGGGGGAGTATTTGGTTTCCATGGCTGGCTGTCCCTGATGTTGACTGTCGCTGCTGACTGGTGCCCATTTCTTTGGACAATATCTGAAGTAGATGTGCTTGGGTGGACTGGTGTGCAGTGCCTTGGCCCAAAGCTTGGGATATGTGATATGGCCACAGAATTCCGGGGTGGCTGTGGCTAAATCAGTCTGCCATGCACCTGGGCACCCTCTTTGTAAAACTGTAGGTAGGGTTATCCCTTACCAAGGTGTTGTGAGGATAATGGTACAGGTTAGGATTTTTTATTGCACCAGGGCTGAGCCATCTCTGAATAGAGGGAATGGAATATATTGTGCTCATTCAACAATTTCAATAAACTCTGTAGGAAGGTAATTGATTACTTGAGAACATAGGACGGAGTAGAAGCAGCAGTTTCAAAGGGTGATACATTCTGAAAGGAGGGATATAAAAGACACCCTACCCCCTAATAAGGGAGCAAGGGAGCTCCTGAAGATTGCTGCAAGCCAGTTGTCCTGCAGTGTACTTCAAGTGCTACAAAGTTATGAGAATCATGGAGCACTGAAAAGTCCCATGTGCTTCCCCAGCAAGATCCCAGCCAGATTGCTGTCTTGGGGGGCAAAGAACTTACCCTGTCACTGTGGCAGTCCCTGGCATAAGCAGGAATTTTTTAAATTGCCTTCAGCAATGTGGTGTCTACAGTGTTTGCTGAAATCTAAGCTGTTCAATAAAGCAACTGTGGTTATGTTTCAAAATGTATTTTCCCATTTTTTAATAAAATATAAACACGCGTCTAAACATGGTGAGTGAACGGATGTCTTGGGAAAGGCTCTGTGTGTTTGGATGGTGCTTGGTGCTATTGATCTGTTTTTAGGGCTTTGGGCAGCACAGATCCATTGTTTAGCACAGCACAGACGTGCTGCAGAGGATTGAAGCACAATTGAAGTTACCAGGCTGTGTAGGCTTGCTCTCTGTATTTGTGTGTCACAGTTAACATCTGAGATAAGTAGCTGAAGTTTAAATATCAGTTGCCTGCACCTGACACCCCACGTGTGTTTCTAAAAAGAAGTAAATAAAAGAATAATTATTGGAGAGGGAAAAAAATGGTATTGGATTCTGACTTTTGGAGAGAGAGTGTGTGGTTCTTAAGGGGGAAGACAGCATGGTTATGGATGCCTGTGGAAGAATGAATGGGAGAAAGAATGACAAGGAAAGAGGAGAATACAAGAGACAAAAGAAGAATGGGCTTAGTGAAAGAATAACATTTGAGGAAAGACAAAGGTAGGTAGAGAGACTTTAGCTTGTGATTAAATTAAAACAAGATAAGAAAAGGAAGGTGTGAAAAAAATCCACTGAGAGACCTGCACCAGTGATTTTGAGGATAATCGTACCTTGAGAGGAGTCAGTAGGGCTGCACAAGGCCTGTGTATGGATCTGTGCGGTGAGTCCACTAGTCCACTAGTGAGTCCAGCAGGTCGAGGGAGGGATCCTGCCCATCTGCTCAGCCCTGGCAAGGCACATCTGCAGTGCTGCGTCCAGTTCCGGGCTCCTCATTGAAGAGAGACGTGGTGCTCCAGAAGCATGTCCAGCAGAGGGGAATGAGGATGATTTGGAGACTGGAGCACCTCTCTAATGAGGAAAGGCTGAGGGAGCTGGGCCTGTTCAGCCTTCAGAAGAGATGTCTGAGGGGGGGCTCATCAATGTCTATAAGTATCTGCAGGGAGGATGGATCCAGGCTCTCATCAGTGGTGCCACCACAAGGACACAGGACAATGGGCAGAAACTGATGCACAGGATGTTCCACCTGAACATGAGGAAGAATTTCTTTTTGTGGGTGACCAAGCAATAGAAGAGATTCCCCACTAAGGTTGTGGTGTCTTCCTCTCTGGGCATATTCCAGAACTGTCTGGAGGCAGTCCTGTGCTCTGGGATGACCCTGCTTGAGCAGGGAGGTTGGACCAGATGACCTGTGGTCACTGTGGTCCCTTCCAGGCTTACCCATTCTGTGGCACAGTTGCATTAATGCCAGCCCATGCTTTGGGCCAAGCTGCTGTGCCATTTGTTTGGAAGTAGGCCCTTGCTTTTCCTTATTTTTCTGTCTGTTGTTGCACTTCATCACTTTTCTCTAGTGATCAAAGATGCCTCTAGGGTGTTTTTTCTTTACAGTTATCAGTTTCATAATCTGAGAATTACGTGGGTATTTTATGATAGTATTTAGTCATGATAATTTTAGGTGAATCTTACTAAGATGAAAGAGCAAAATTAATTGCTGAGGAAAAAAGCAGAAAAGCAGGAGGAAATGAAATTACATAAATAACATGAACGTTTTTAGAAATAGTGAGGAAAAGTGTTGTGGTAGGAATGAGGAAATGGAAACTCAAATCTAAATTATTTTTTTTTAATGGGACTTAGAGAGTGATAATGTATGATAGCCAGCACGGCACAGGTCAAGCAATTTCAGCATGTGTTCTGGCACCTGTGATAAATTCTGTGATACAGAGAATCCCTTCTGTTTAAGGCTGTGCAAGAGCTTTGGAGTTAAGCTGCAGATAGTAGAAAACATCCCCACAGCTAGATTAAGTTATGTACCATACAAATAGTTTGTTGCTCAGCTATAACTTGCTTATCTGCAGCTTTATCTTGTTATGCTTTTTGTTATTGCCAGACTCTTTCTGGATCATAATTTGTAATGGTCTGCTCAGCTTCCTTCCACGTTCAGTTGAACAGATAAAGTATCTTTGTTGCAGTTCTGATTATAGAGTCACTGTACTGTCACTTGTTTCATTTTCTCTGTTTATTGACGAAGCAGTGGCAGAACATTTGTCCAATAATAAATTTGCAGAGTGAAATATTTTTGCTGTGGTTTTAGGAAATCATTTTTCTGGTTTTAGCAGGGAAGGAATTCAACTGCCAGGGTTTGTCTCGTCAGCCCCACTGGGAGCCTGCCCAGCTAATGAGCCTCTGGAAGATCATGGCTCAGATGTGCATAAATGATTCACCCTTGGTGCATTTGCTCAGCCAGAGCCAGAGGAAGGTGACAGCTCTCCCCACACTGTGAGAGCCGCCAGGAGCAGAGAGCTCTGCACACCTGGAAGGCAGCAAACAAGGCAGGGGAGCCACTGGCCTGGCTGAGGGGCTGGGGGACCAGCACTGAGGGGAGCAGGCTCTGGGGGGAGAGAGGGGCTCTCAAGGGTGGGGGGCACAGGCTGAGCAGACAGGGCTGGGCACGTAGAGGCAAAAGAAAGACAGACATATGCTGTCCAGACAAGAGCATGGAGCTGGCATCAGTGGTGATGGCAGGTTTTTCCAGTGATGGCTTTGAAAACCAGAGCACAGTTCCTTTCAGGTTGTGTAGCAGAATCAAACTCCTGTTTGAGTTTCTCCTGGTGCAAGAAACCGCTGTGAAATGTGACCATAACCTCACATGGGGTTGTTCTGCCCTCACAGTAGCATCCTACTGGTTTTTGTGCTGGCTCAGGTGCTTGCTCTATCTGAAGGTTTCTAGCCCTGCTGAGGGAAAGCTGACAGTACCTGGTGGAATTTGTGCTTTTACCATCTGTCCTTTTCAGAAAAGAAAAAGAAATTACATTAATCTTTTCTAAAAACCACAAGTCCAGAATTTAGAAGCTGTGATCTTCCAGGATTAATAAACTCAATATAAATTTGACATATTGTGTGCAGTGCAGGAAGAGCTTTGTTTTCCTCTAGAGGATACCTGTCTTGTCTTCTGCAGCAGATGCTTTGGAAAGGAATGAAAAGCAGCGTGCTGCAGTGTGACCCATGTTTCATTTGCTGTATAAATTGAAAGGTTTAGAGTTGATGAGGCTGGGGATTGCAGGAAGGAAAAAAACATGGTCTCTAGATTCCCAAGCTGGATATCATCCCTCTATAAGCAATAATAATTTTCAGCACTGTGTCCCCATCATGTTCTGAGATGCTTTTTTGAACCGTAGGGATGTAATCCAGTAGTCAGCTGCTTAAACCTTGTGTGAAGTCTGTCATGCTGAACAAACATGGAAGTATCAAATTCAGGATGTGCTGACAGACTTAATTTTGCTGCTTAGTAATTTTTCAGAATTTGAATTTGCACTGTTAACTGTCCTTGAATGCAGAGGGGTGATGTGTATGTGCTGTGGATTATGTGTCTGGAACACTACTATCTGAGCATTTCTCAGGTAACTAAACCAGAAATCGCAACAGAAATATGTTGAAGCAGCAGCTTGATTGCTCTTAAAGATTCTGTATGTTAGTTCTTATTATGCTGTTTGGGAAAAAAAATCTGATTGAAAGGAATAGGTTCTGTGCTTAGCAAGGCCCACAGTTGGTTTTACCTTTTGCAGGAATTAATTTCACTTCCTTTTATATAGTACTTGTTAAAACTTGTTAAAACCTTCCTCTTGCATACAGAACCTTCCCTGACAACTGGTTGCTCTTCAGGAAAGTGGAAAAGCATTCATTGCTGTAGAGATATGTGCAGTGAAAATAGAGGTTGCTGCCTGGAATGATATGTTGGACAGCTTTGATGATGGCCAGACACAACTTCAGTTGCACTCCCTATGAGCTGGAGAGCGAGTTCAGGAAGCTCAGACATGCTTCTCCTGACTTTGTGAAAAGCTTTTCCCAACACCTCTTTTTTTAAACCTTCAAGGGAGATTTATTATTTTTATTAGGTATAAAGGGGACAGTAATCAAGCTTAGACTTCAGGTTAATGCTGTGACACTAGATCTCATTTTGATTAGACAGGCATGGAAAAATGAGAATTGTTGTTACCAGCTTTGCCAGTTGAGCATCTGGTGATGCCTGGGGGGTGAGTAGCAGAGTGCATTGAAAATTAATTGACTATCAACTTCACAGTGCTCATTCAGAGCCCTGCAAACATTTATTATTCACAATGTGTGGCATCCTTCCAGGTGTTGGACAGACCACACTGAGATGGCAGTGCAGAAGGCACAAATTACCAATCACAAGGGGTTAAGACTGATCTCTGTTCCCCATCCCATCTCAGACTTGATCTTTGCTCTGCCCAAAGTATCTACTGTCCCCTATATGTTAAATGAATGCATTAAACAGACTCACTTTTCAGAGTATTAGTATTTGATCAACTTAATTTTTACATCCTTGTATAGAAATAACTAAATGGCTTTATTTACCAGCTGTTGTGCTGTTTTTTTCATTACTGAGTGGAGTTTTTGGATGGAGACACTGTATTGTAATGACTGACACTCATTATACAGATTTTGGGTTTCTGCTTTCTTAGTGTGGACCTTTCTGCATGGCAGCAGTTTTCTGCTAACTAATATGTACTCTAGAACTATGCTTCTGCATTAAATATGTAATATTTTTTAAGTTTGTCTCCTTTGGGGCTGGCAACAAACAGAAGCAGGCTGATGTGCACCAGAGGAGAGAGAGAGTATATGTGTGTGTGTGTGTGTGTGTGTGTGTGTGTTATTACTGGTTAGCTTTGTTTTTGCCTGAGCATCATGGACAAGAACCTGATTTCTCTGCTTATTCTCCTTTCTCTGCAGGTATTGAGAATCTGCCATTTGAATTACAGAGAAACTTCCAACTCATGCGAGATCTGGATCAGAGGACGGAAGGTGAGGATTAGAGATGGTTTTGTTGCCAAGACAAGGAGTATGTAGCTTGACCAGCTTTGCTTTGCCTTTGTCATGGGGATCTCCAGGCAGGAGAGAAGGCCTGGAGCTGCTCCAGTCATTCAGTCTCTCCTCATGGAGGGCTCTGTAGTGTGTGTGGTGTTTGTGTATTTAATGCTTCCCTCGTTTCAGACCTCAAGTCAGAGATCGATAAGTTGGCCACAGAGTACATCAGCAATGCACGGACTTTGTCTTCTGAGGAAAAACTGGGGCTTCTCAAGCAAATCCAGGAAGCCTATGGAAAATGCAAGGAATTTGGGGACGACAAGGTTCAGCTGGCTATGCAGACCTATGAGATGGTATGAAGGGAAGTGTCTTGTGCTCGTGTGAACACCCAAACTAAAGCCGCCCATCTCGGAAGGCCCTGATCTCTCATTTTTAGGCCACGCCCACTCTTGCTCCTCAGTTCTTTAGTGCAAGCCCCCTGCCCCTTTGTCCCCTCTTTGTCCTCTCTTTGCCTTCCTGGGCTCTGTCCTGTGGTAACCCCTGGTCACTGCTGTCTCTGCAGGTCGATAAGCACATCCGGCGGCTGGACACAGACCTCGCTCGCTTTGAAGCAGACCTGAAGGAGAAGCAGATAGAGTCGAGTGACTACGACAGTTCTTCCAGCAAGGGCAAGAAGAGTGAGTACCACCACTGGGCTGCAGATTGATTCAGGAGGCAGCCAAGTGACTATGGAAGTGGTGGGGATGAAGGCAGGCACTGGAGTGGTGCAGATCAAAGACTGTTGCGCTGGAGTCTGAAGGACAGGTAAAAAGATGGTGACCTGGGCTCTTCTTGTGTGACCATGTTCAAGGCTGCTAGATAAGTTAAGATGGAGTGCACGGCCCAAAGCCAGTATACATTCCAAAGCAGGAATGTATTTTAGTGCTGCAGAGGTTGTCACTGTCAGGTGTCTGTTTTGGTGGGGTGACAGATGCAACACCTTTTTCTCTTCTTATCAGAGGGCCGAGCCCAGAAAGAGAAAAAAGCTGCCCGTGCTCGCTCTAAAGGGAAAAACTCTGATGAGGAAGCACCAAAAACTGCCCAAAAGAAACTGAAGCTCGTCCGCACGTAAGTGTTCAAGGGACTTGAGGGAATGAGAAGCAGCACTAGAAATCAGACCAAGGCAGACCTAGCCAGGCTTCCCTGAGATCCCCAGATTGGAACTGTGTGTCCTCTGTCCCTTGTGGGAAGCAAGAGGAAGGACACTTTTTTGTTCTTTCAGGGGAGTATGGGTTGAAGGGGTAAGCAGGTTCCCTTGGGTGTAGGTACTTACATAAGAGAAGTATCTGTCTCTGGCAAACAAAACCACTGTCTTGGGACACATGAAGGTACTCAAAGCCAGTTACTTTGCTGACTTACTTTATTCCTGTCCTGCAGTAGCACAGAGTATGGGATGCCTTCAGTCACCTTTGGAAATGTGCACCCCTCGGATGTACTGGATATGCCCGTGGACCCCAATGAGCCCACTTACTGCCTGTGCCACCAGGTCTCCTATGGGGAGATGATTGGCTGTGATAACCCAGATGTAAGAGCCTGCACATGGTGGAAATGGGAGGGAATGGGGTGGAGATGATTATTTCATGGAATGTCTTGTCCTGCTTGGGTGGAGCCTGTGACAGCAAGCAATGACAAGGAGAGGGCTTACCTCACGTCTTTGGGATAGGCAGAGGTGTGGCTGGCAATGACTGCTGAAGGGCCTCTTTGTTCAGAGTTTTCCTAAAATGTTTTCTTCTCCCTAAACTTAGCAAGGGAGAAGGGGGCTTCTCCTTGCTAACCCAGTGTAGCTTGGGTGTGAGTATTCAATCCTTGATCACTGTTAGGGGTTTAGGAGTTTGTGATTAAATGCTGGGAAACTCTGGTAGCCCAAAAAGAACAATTTCTAAAGGAAACTGCTCTTTAACTGCCTGCTCTTCACCCCAACAGTGTTCCATTGAATGGTTTCATTTTGCCTGTGTGGGTCTGACAACAAAACCAAGAGGAAAATGGTGAGTGAAGCAACCTGGGGCCCCACAGACCTTTGGAAAGGGGAGGTCCTAGGTGGCAGGAGGAAAAGTACTCTATATACACACTTAGAAGATATAATTTAAAGGAAAATTTGAATTAAGGCTTTGTCATGGACCTTGGAAAAGGTCTTTTGGGACCATGCACTGAGGCTCATGTCATGCCCTAAATGTTGGCTTCTCTTTCTAACAGGTTCTGCCCTCGCTGTTCCCAGGAGAGGAAGAAGAAGTAAATTCACATGAGACCTCAGTACTGCTGCAGGAGCTCTCTTCCCCCTGCCAGGGCCTTGTCCCAGTTCCCCCAGCCCTTGGGGCCTTGGCTGAAGGGAAGTCTTGCCCTGTTTGTGGTTTGGGCCATCCCTGGAATGGTGTGTACCCTCACGGTGGTGTTCTGTGTATCCCTGGTTGCTTCTGAGTCCTTAAGGGAGGCCCTCTCTGTGTACTATTCCAAACAGGTCTCTGAACCTCAAAGGGAATGAATGAGGGCACCAGGGTAGCCACCAGATTCCCAGGGATTCAGGTAGCCCCTGATTTTCCTTGGCTTTCCTTCAGCCTCCTCAGAGTTCATTGCCTATTCTCTGCTTAGAGAACAAGGCTATGGGATGGGGGAAGGAAAGGAGGTAAGTCTTCAGCATTTTAGGTCATTCATTTTCCTGGATCTTTTTCAGGAGAGAGGGAGTAACCAGGCTACTTCTTAATCTAGTGGGCTGGTTGAGAGACTGAAAACCTGATGTGCTCCCTGTCTTTAACCATTCCACTGCTGGCATTGAGCAGCCTCTGTTGTTGGGGAGAGGAGGAGGCAGAGGGAGTGTTTAGAGCTAGCTTTGTCTCTCTTATTCCTGGGGTAAACCTGATGGTCTGGGAAGCACTCTGTGTGAAGGAGGAAGAATTTCTGACCACGTGGGGAGAAACAGCTTGGTCCAGTCTGTCTTCCGGCTTCAAAATTCTGCCTTCCTCTTGTGTAGTGGTGCTTCTCCATTATGTTGATGGTGGGAAGTCTGGGGATTCAGATCCCACTTGTATAATACAGAATTAAATAAAACTCATTGAAACCAATACTCTGTTTGCCTTGATGTCACCTCCAAAATAAACTGCGGCAATTGATCTCTCTAGTTTTTCTTTCTCTCTTAGCTCTGCATTTATTGTAAATGGTGAATGTGGTAGAGCTTTTTCATGTAGCAATTCTGTCACTAAAAAGTGACATTCTGTGCAAGTCAGGCTTGAAAATGTACTTAATGTACTTGCAGAAAGCTACTGAGCTTTCTGGTGGCTGTGAAAAATGCCTGCCCTCTCAAGAAGGTGAACATTTATTCCCGCTATTTCTTGATCATTTACTTCATCAGTTGTTTTCTCTTAAATGAGGAGTGGAGGTGGCAAAGGCCAACCCTCACTGTCTGTTGGGCAGCACAGCTGAGAAAATAAGCCATCAGGACAAACCACATATCTCCAAGAAGGTGGATAGGTTTTCCAGACACCCTGATAGCTTGCTTCCCAGTAGGTCACCTTGTTGCCAGAAACTCTGTAGCTTGTTACTAACATAACATTAGTCTCCAGAACAACTCCTGAAGATGTGCAGTCTGAAAGTAACTGTGAGGAGATGGCCCCTCCTGAAGCTCCTCTTTATCAATTCCACTGGCACAGCCTGAAGACTGACAGGCCAAGTCTTCTTCCTGTTTGTGGTCTACTCATCAGGAAGGATTAAGCCTTTCACCTGAATGAAACATGGAATGTTTTCCTCACCCAGATAACTTGTATGAGGATCCAAGGAGGATCTTGCTTGTTTAGTTATGAAGCCAAAGCTCTGCCCAGGTTCAGCGTGGGTTAGGATGAGTGCTGCTCCCACCTTGTCATTGCAGGGGGACCCTGGCAGACATCAGCTCAGAAGCTGGTGTTGTTTTACGTTCAAGTGAGTTAGAACTGAGTCAGTGTTTGCTTTTGCCTCGAGATTTTTGCCTCAATGTTCATTCTGTTTTTCTGTTCATTCTGCACAGAAAAAAGGATGAGTTCTTCCCCAGGCTGTGGCTTATATGGTTTGTGGTACCCCTGCCACAGTCTGAATCTGTAATGCAATCTGATCCCCAGATTGTATTACACCACTTCCTGGGGCTTCCTTTCTTGAACAGAGGTGAAGCAAATTTCTGGAAGGTGTTGGCTGTGTCTGTGGTATGGTTTTAGAAACAGGGATACTCTGCCATGAGCCGGTGGGTGAGCAGGCTGTGGTAGAAGAACTGATCTCTTCAGCTGGGGATTGGTTACTCAGACATTGACTGGTGCTCAACTGACAGAAGAAATGGTGGATGTGGCCTGAGCTGGAAAATGGGCTTTGGGCAGAGTGCAGGGGTGATGAAAGATGGAAACTGCTCCAAGCAGCTTGGTTTTGATGGATAGGACATGGGATTTAATGGCTGGCAACAGCAGCAAGCTCTCTAGGAACTGTGGGCCATAGAGGTGTTGAAGCACTAGCCAGCAGCAAGGAGCATCCCAGGGACTTCTGCGGCCACTGAGAGAATGCTCTGACCTGCACAATGAGACAATTTAGACCAAAATTTGGATAAAACCTGGGCGTTTTTACATGGCTTGCAAGTATAAATGCAAATGAAAGCACGTTAAAAGCTAACCTTGGAAGAGAGGGAATAAGGGCAATAGCTGTGCAGTGTTTAATCACCAGAGGAGCAAAAGAACCAGCAGAAGCTAGAAAATACAAAGTAGAAAAATGAAGCCAGTGGGAACAAAGCCTGTAAGTGACAAGGCTGGAAACATGAGCAGCTTTTTTTAGAATGCCTTTTGTTTTTGATATAATTGAACATGGCACTTGTCCATTACTGACTGCAGATAGCAGAATTGTTTGTAATGAGAGGAGGGGAAGTGTTCTGTAAATATTTATTCTCTGTTGGTGCTGGTGTCATATGGGGATGGTGTACTTCCTAGGCAAACAGTAAAGAAGGGTTTTAAATGGCACCTCTTGGGGCAAAGACTTTTTTGATCATCAGTCCTCAATAAATGGTGTTAGTCATCCTGTGAAAGCCACCTGGAGGCATCTGTGGGTTGATCTCTGTCAGACTCTGGACTGCTTGGAAAAACCTGCAAGGGCTGGCTGGAAAAGAGCCAGCTCTGTTCTGGTCCTTAATGATGTCAAGAAGGCTGCCACAACAGTCCAGATGTGAAATACTGGAACAGCAGGGAAGTAAAATGCTTCTCTCTAAAACAAGAAAGAAACCCAGGTCAACAAAATAAAATCAGTTTGACAGGAAGGAGCCAAAAAAATCTGACAAAAATTACCTTTTTTTTTTTTTTTTTTTTTAAAGATCCTTGTTAATAGTTACCTGGATCACTGTAGTGGTAATGGGATCTGAGAAGTTTACTTCTCCTAGAATTGAAGTGCTTAAAGCAGGAATATACTCAGTTAAAGTAATCATGAACTCTGTTACAGAACTGACTAGCTTGCAGATTTCCTGGAACAGCTGTCAGTGCAACATAAACACTTTCTAAAATGGTGCTGGAGAAATTGTCCTTTTAGAGTGATTGGAAATATCCTAGTTGATGAGTGAAGTCAAGTCTGAGTTTTAGGAGGCTGGAATCATAGAGCGTGACAAGAGGGAAGAATTTTGCAGCCTTGTTAAGTCCATTTATTAATAATAATTGGCCATGCACACAAAGGACCAGTTTATCTTGCCCAGTTTGATTTCCCCATCTGTAGGCATCACTCCTGGGTAGTTGGGTCAATGTGTGCACAAGGATGCTCAGTAAAGTATTCCCAGTTCCAAGGAGCAGATGAGTTCCCCGGGCTCCCATCCCCCAGGCTCTGCCACCACCATGTCCGTGGCATGAGGTGCATGGAAACCATCCCAGCCACAACTGTCACCTTCCACCAGTGGGACCACCTTCCTCTCCTGCTTTTGAACAAACCCACCCCACAGCTCAGCAACTCCCAGCCTTTCTTTAAGCACTCTCGTGGTACTGCCTACCTAACCACACTCAGAACTGAGTGATGGACACTCTCTCACTGCCGTGTATATTCAATCCAAATATTGCACAAATCAGTCCAGAGCTCTCACGTTGCCAGGGGAAGACATTCCCAAGAGACAGCTTGCTCACACAGACTGAAAATAAGCCAGTCTCCTCCCAGACCTGGCTGGTTTGAAAACTTTCTGAGATGTTCTGCTTTACTTTCTCCCTGCCAATGGGAAGACATTGAGAGCTTGAGTGGCAACATCTGCTCTAAAGATCTGGCAGTAGGAAAGGGAGACTGCAGCACTGAAAGAGTTAAAGATTAATAGAAGGAAATGAAATGTCCTTCCAAAGACAACTGAAGAAAGTTTCTGCAACTCTGCTTCCTATCAGTTACAGTATCAGAAGAAATATAGCTGGTTTTATCCAATAAAATGAATTTCATTTATAAAAATAGTCAAACATCTTGATTAATTTATGCTAATTTATGTTTATTTTTCTGAATACATAAAAGAAACTAGGAGTGTTAGTTTAAAAAAAAATTAAATTGTGCCCAAGGCTTAAGGACAGGCAAAGCTGTGACACACAGTAATCTTCTGCATCTTGGTGTGAAAGAAATGTTCAGCAAGGTGTCCACTTTGGTCTGTTTTTGCAGGTGTGCAATTTAATTTCAGTGTGCTGGGCTGATGCCATTGAAGAAACAACTCATTCAAAACTGAAACCCCATCTGGGAGTAGGAAAGGAATTATTTTTTGCACACTGACAACAAGAAAGAAAAAGAAGTGTGAGATCCGGAGATTTTCTCGTTCCAAAAGCCTGAATGATGCAGTCATTGGAAGAACCCATTTGCTCACCACAGAAAGATTGAAGCAGGAATAAGCATCTCTGGAGCTTTGTAGTCCAAGCCCCTGCTCACATTAGGGATAAAATCGTGGTTGGATCAGGTTGTTCTTGCATGAAACAAACCTGCCTAAAGAGACTACAGGAGTTTGTTCAAGCAGGCTTTGATGTAGCCACTCCATTTTAGTTTGTATTAATAATTCAAGAAACCATTTTTAAATGCTGTTTTTGCAATCAATTAAATATTCCATTTTCTAAATGTCAAGTAAAAAAATGCTTCATTCACTATTTCCTAACAAAATAAAATGTAAATTAAGTATTTGAATTAATGCACATTATAACTGTGCAGTGCTTGTACAAATGTGAATAGATTAACATATCTACCAGGTTAAAAAGAGTGCCAATTTTAACACAAAGTCTATATTTATCAGCATATTCGCATAGCTCTCAGCCAATGACAGTAAACCCACTGAAATAAAAGTACAAATGCAGAATGAAGATTATTTAACCTGTGAATAAAGCCAGCGATTCAGAGAATTTTGGTTTGAACCAGAATGCTCACAGGTGCTTTTGTCTGTGGATATGGGCATCTGTGCCCTGCTCTGGCAGCTGCAGCCCTTCCCACGGGGTTATTCCCCTGGGCTCTTGGAGCAGTGTTTGGGAGAGTCAGTGCTGAACTGGAAGGGGGTCTATGCTTGTCTGCTGTGTGGTGGCTCTGTCAGGGCAGGGCAGGGCAGGGCTGTCTCCTCTGCTGGGAGGCTCCTCTGGACTCTCCAACTCCTTGTGTGAGCAAAGCAAGTGTCCCCCTTCTCTACCCTCTCCTCTAGGCTGTGTTTGAATAAATGCAGGTATCACACCTTCCTTTGGTGCACTGGAAGGAAGGCACAGCCTGGCATGTCTCGGGCTCTGTCGACCCCTTCCTGAGATCAACCTACCACCTACACGAGCAGAACTGCTCATGGCCTCCTCCCTAAGCTGTTTATTTCCTAGCAATGCACATACAGGTGGCTTTGGAAGCATTTTTCTATCATCTCTCCTTACACTGCAAATCATTTAAGACACATGCTTTCTGGGGATGCTGCTTGACGTGCCACAGAGTCTGGAATTCACACCTAATCTTTGTGGCCTCCATCTTTATGGGGCTTTGAGCTGACCAGACAACCTCTCCTGCCCCAAACCCCTCAGTTTAACTCACTGTGCTGACACAGGGTCTGTGAGCCACAGTTTCCTGGAGTTTCCAAGAGGTTTTCAGTCATTGCTGCTCCTGGTGGTGTTTGTGGTGGAACATGCAGCACAGACAATGCTGAGAAATAGCCAAGGTATTTGAGACAACAAGGAAGAGGAGCTCATCTGCTGGAGGGTGCTCCTTCACAAACCAGACAAAGCTTTTACAAAGATCAGGGTTGACATGCAATTGGACAGCAGCATGGAAAACATCACTCCAGCGAGTTCTCTCCTCCCTGCTGCTGGCTCAGGCACTGGGGTTACATCTGTGTCCCTCAGCCTGCCTGGTCCCAGCTGGCACAGCGACTCTGGCTGCAGGAAATCTGTTGTGTGCAGCCCTGAAAACAAGGGTGCAGATCTGCTTCACTGCAAAAATGACAGGCTTGTAATGCGTCACTGAGGGTACAGCCTTCAAGGTGCCAAGTGAACCCTCAGAAATCAGAAAATACTGGAATTAACATCACCCCCGTGCTCTGCACTGCTGACAGCTTTAATTGCTTGATGCAGCAGTAGGGAGTAGACTCCCCCCAGCCTGCAGCGTTGATGCATCGTGTACAAGTTACTGTTCCTCCCCTCCTCTTCCCTCCCCCAGAGATGACTTTTGTTTTGCAGAGACTTGAAATGCAGGGGCCTCGCAGCCTACCTGGCACACACCTCATCAAACAGCACAGCAGTGCCTCCTGCTCTCAGCCTCACAGCCCTGCTGGGTGCATGCCAGAGACTCACTGGCTTCTGCAGAGTTCACTTGTGGACTGTGAATTTTCTGCAGGATTCTGACAACTTGGACCAAGTCCAGGATGTGCCACAGGGAATGAGAAGTGCTGAGCAGCCAACATGTCCTCACATCCATAAACACCTTTCCAAACAAACAGTGGCTCCCCATAGGCATTGCAACCAGAGCACCAGCCAAGGGGGACTCCTTTGACAGGTCCCCCTTCTTTTGCATCCGTTCTTGTTTCCTGTTCTCATTTGCCATAAATCTCTTGCTGGCACATGAAGACACAGGCAGTGTGACCAGCACCTGCCAGGTATCAGCAACACTGGTGGCATTGTCCAGAGAAGCTGTGGGTGCCCTATCCCTGGCACTGTTCCAGGCCAGGTCGGATGGGGCTCTGAGCAACCTGGTCTAGTGGGAGGTGTCCCTGTCTGTGGCACAGAGGTTGGAATTGGATGATCTTTAAGGTTCCTTCCAACCCCAACCATTCTACAATTCTGTGATTCTATGATTCTGTAACGTGCAACATCAGTGTGCTTTCCTTAGTCCCACATTTCCAGCAGCCAGTGAGGTCAGCACTGAACTTGTCTGGGAAGCTGCTCAGTCAGGGTGACAGAGCTCAGCCTAGGCTCTTTTGTTGCAGAGAAGTGGAGGTGATTAACAGAGCTAGGGAGCTGAAGGCCCTGCAATTGTCTCAAATCAGCTAATAAGCAATATATCTCAAGCTAAGTAATGGTAGACTAGGAACTGCCAAAATATGCAAGCTCCAGCAGTGTTGCCTGTTTTAATATGAGTAGCAAGAACCAGCTGGAAAAACTCTCCTGATCATTGTTCTTCTACAGAGCTGCAAAAACATTCAAAATTCAGTGCTGTTTTTAAGCGGTCAGGCTACGAGCTTCTCAAAAACGCTATTTTCCAACAAAACATCTTAGAGCAAACTACAGCTCGTCTCCTGGCAGGCCCCGCAGAGGTGCGTGCTGCTCCCAGAGCCCTTTTCAGCCGGCTGCGTGGCCGGAGCGATCTGAGCTTTTCACCTTGACCGCCCGAATGGCCGCAGGGCTGGCGGGCGATGTGCCAGCCCCGCAGCCGCTCTGCAGCTGCTCCACGCGGCACAGCCTGGCATCTCCCAGGATTTGGGGCACAAGCGGCTCCTGCAGCACAATCCTGTCCAGACTCGGCCCGCTTTGCCCGCACCCCCCCGGGCTGTCGCTGCGCGGGGCCGGGTGACACGGGGGCTGCTGTGCCAGCCGGGCTTCTGCTGACGCCGGCACTTCCCGGGGCTGCCGTGCCAAGCCTTTTCCTGCCAGCCCGCCAGCTGCTCGCTCGTGTCTCTCCTTCCCTCTGCCATGGCAAGGAGCCGAGCTGCGGGAGGCTCCGTGCTGGCCGCACCCCAGCACCTCAGCCCTGAGAAACGGGGTGCGTGTGGGGTCCCTCGCAGTCAGCCCTTGGGGCTCCGGGCACTTGTGCGCTGCTGCTCCCTAAACCCTTTTTGCCGGCAGCAGTCTTCCTGCTTTTTCCCGGGAAGGCTTTACTGAGCAGATGAGAGGAGCTGGGGGCACCTGGAGCAGAGCAAGAGCAGCTGGTGCTCCCTTGACTCCCCGGGAGTTCAGAAAGTGCTGTGCCTGCCCGGCAGAGATCAAGCAGCTTCCCAACCACATCCTGAAGGAAGCTGGCACTGGGACGCTCCTGGGAGGGCAGGGAGTGCTCCTCAAACCCCTGCAGATGGAACAGATGTTGCCTCCTTTCCCCTGCATAAAACAATTTGGGGCTTAAGGTACCCCACAGTTACCACTTTTTTTGGGGGTACCCTCAGCCTCAGGTTAGCCTGGCCAGGCCTCAAATGCTGCTGAGGGTCGTTCCCAGGCACCGCCGTGTCCCCAAACATCGGGAGAAGCTCCCGGCTGGGCCCCGCTCCCCGCGTCCCACAGTCCGGCGTGTCCCGGCCCCTCCCCGCCGTGACACCGCCGTGACATTGCCGTGACACCGCCGTGACACCGCCGTGACACCGCCGCCGTTCCCGGCGCGGTGCCGTGGAATGCCAGGGAATGGTTCCACCGTTGCCAAGGGCAGAACCCGAGCGCTCAGACTGCCCTGCTCGGTGCGCGAGTGACTCCCACCCGGCCGCCGAGCAGCTCCACGATGCTGAAGCGTGTGGCAGACACATCGTGGCTCCTCTGGCTGCTGAGTAAGTGCCTGCCCTCGCCGGGCCACCGCAGCCCCTGTTCTGCTGCTGCCACACCCCTGACTCTCAGGACCACCGCACTTGGCCACAGGCCACCGGCTCTGCTCGCCCCTGGGGTCTCAGGGCGGGGACAGAGGAAGAGGCGGCAGGAGAAGGGCCCAGCTGGAGGCAAAGAGGGGAGGGAGGAGATGGAGGGATGTCCCCATGGACAGGGATGTGCCCATAGCATGGTGCAGGGGGCAGGGGAGCCACCACCATAGTGGGTGTCTCTGGAGGCTGGGGCTTTTGGAGGGAAAAAAATTTAAAAATCACATCAACACGCTCCCCACCAAAAAAAACCCCGAACACAGAAAAAAAACCACCAAAAAACCTCCACCCACAAAAACACACATACACACATAGGAAGGAAACAACAAAACCAAAAGTAAAACACTTCCCCCCCAATCCAAACCAAGCTCACAATAAAATCTGACTTTAAAAGTTCGCTTTTTTCCTTCCTTTGTACTCTTTTCCCTCTTTTTCCCTGGGACTCCTGGTTGCCCTAGCACGCTGTAGGCAGAGGTGATGGAGGCCAGCATCTGAAGTGTTTGTCCCAGCACTCTGCTCTGTGCCAGCAGGCAGGAGCAGGCCAACCTGCCAGCTGCTCCTCCACCTCCACCCTCCTGTCCCTGTCCCCATCCCCCGTGTTTGTCCCCAGGTGTGCTGACCTTGCCGACGGCCGCCGTCGCTCCGCCGGCGCCGCCCACCCCGGGCAGCCCGCTGTCGGACCGGGAGTACCGGGAGTTCTTTGTGAAGCTGCACCCGCCCTGGCAGGCCAACATGTTCTGCCTGCTGCGCCAGGCGTACGGCTGCCTGAGCCCCACCATCCTGCACCTGGACCGGGAGGAGAACCGCGGAAAAATCCCCGAAGGTAAGGGCAGCCCCCACCCCCGTGCCCAGAGGAGCACCTGGACCCAGCTGGAGCAGTGTGGCTGTTCCCAAGATGCCACAAGACTGTGGGAATGGGGTGGGTTGGTTTGGGCTCTACAGCCCGCAGAGCAGCTTGGAGCAGACACTGGCAGAACTAGAGCACACTGGCTTTTGTGGCCTCTCTGAGCATCCCTTTCAGTGCTGCACTACCTCCATGGAGAAAAGAAACCTTTTCCCAAAGGGCAGCCCTAACCTCCTAAGCAGGAATTTGCATGGCTTTCCCCCACTCCACGTGTTGTCTGGCACCACCACCAAGGGTTTTTCCTCTTGTAGGTTTCTTTCAACCTTATGGGTTGCTTATCCTCCTCTTCTCTCAGCTGAGCAAGCTCAGCTGTCCCAGCCTCTCTTGGCAGGTCGTGGGGCTGAAAGCCACAGCCACTTCAGTGGCCCTCCCTTTCTCCACATCTCTGTTGGTGGGGTGGCAGGAGGAAAAACTGGCCACAGCTTTCTCAAGCTCAGTGTAGCTCCTTGTCTCTTACCAGCTCCTTCCAACTTCATCTGAGGGTTAATGTAGAATCTTGGCTCATGGGCTCTCGTAGATCTTTAAGAAAACTTGAGATGATAAGCTGCCTTTTTAAGTGTTTAACATTTCAGGAGCCAAGAAACATCCCAGTTCAGAAAGCACCATAGCAACAGCACCCTTCAGATCTCTGCAGTCATATTTTCCCTGCACCCCTGCATCAGAGAATTTAAGTGGTATAATTATATCTGTGCAGCTGAAAAACTTGGGACTACTTTTGTTGTATTTTTCTTCAGAAGGAAAAAAAAATAGGAGCAATTTTCTCATAAAAAAATATGTCTTTATATTTAGATATGAACGTCAATGAGCTGAATGATCAGCCAACTGTGCTTATTTGGACTGCTGCTTGAGGGCAACTATTTCTTGCTGGTTTCTGCAGCTGTGTTGGGGGAACGAGTCACACCCAACATCACCAGACCCAGGGATGGGTCCTGTGCTCCTCACTCACTTTTGGGCACTTGCAATCCACTGTGCCATGGGGCTTTGTGCACCCTGTCCCTGGTTCCTCTCCTCCTGGTACCCAGTCCCCCAGCACTGCTCTTTGTCATGTCCAGCCACACTCCCACTGCTGCTGCCTTCAGAGGCTCAGTTGTCAAGAGCAGAGGCAGCTGGAAATGCCAGGAGATGGGACAGTTTTGCAGGTTGCTCTCTCTACCTTTTCTCCCATCCCTCAGCCTAACACACCTACCCAGCAGAATTTATTCCCCTTTGTGTTACCTTTTTTTCCAGTTTGGGGGCTATTTGGGCACATTTCAGCCAGGCTGAGAGGTGGAACAGATGTGGCAGAGTGTGTGCCCTCTCATGTTTACCCTCTGCTGTCTCACAGAGCTGTGGCAGTGCTGTCTCCACCCAGGTACCCATGAGCATTATTGTGCCCATTCAGGTGCAGTGCTGAGGAAGGCAGTCACCTTGTGCTTCAAACAAAGGACAGTGTGAGGATCTGAGTGTTCCCTGCAATACCTTGTGATTTAAACAAGGGATGGGGTGGGTTTCTGGAGCGTTCACTACAAGTTGGGTGTTTTTCTGGGCTGGGATCCTGGCATGTATCTGAAATTCTACTTTTGATGGTGCAGCTGTTCGCTCAGCACAAGAAGTGAATACAGGGTAAAGGATGGTGCATGAGCAATAATATCAGAACAGTGCAATTTCACTGCTAGTGCCCTCCTTCTCAGCCAGCACTTCCCCTGTTCTCACAGGGCTATGTGCCAGCCAGGCCATGCACTCCTAGAGCAGAGGGAGCACAAGATCACCCAATTACTCAGGGTTCTCTGCTCTCCTGCACACCCTTGGCTTTCCTGCAATCGCTGCAAGAGCTGCAGCTCTGGAGTCAGTGTGTTGGCAGTCCTAGTCAAGACTGCAGTGTGTGTGTGTATGTGCACAGGCACAGGCTTTGCCAGCAGCATTCTGGCCCTAAGGATCTTCCTCCACCCCCTGCAAGGCTGGAATCAATGTCAAATTACATTGCCCTGAAGAATTTGTCTCCTCGGGAGCCATCTGCATGGAGAAGCTGTGGCAGCCCCATCCCTGACCCAACAAGACCAGGCTGGATGGGTCCTTGAATAACCTGGTCCAGAGGAAGGAGTCCCAGCCCACAGCAGGGGACTTGGAACTTGATCTATAAGGACCCTTCCAAACCAAATCATTCTCTGGTGCTCCCAGGCCAGTCTGGTCATCTTTTTAACCTATTATATCACTACTTGTCTTTTTTCTCTTTCTTAAGCCTAGCAGGGAGTAATAAACAGAAGCATCAGATCCTGGAAACAGGAAGTTTGTGTCTCTGTCACAGGGAAGATAACTGTGTGAAAAAGGGCAGAAGGACAAAGTGAAACCCTCGGGGCTGGAGGGAAAAGGGATGTGGTGCCTGGAATCAGGTGATCATCACCTGAGGGCATCCAGAGAGGGTCCCCACCTCTTGGTGCACCCAGTCCTGCCCCCATCCCACATCTCTGTCCCTAGGGCCAGTCTGCAGTGAATTTCCAGAGATGGAGCAGTTCCAGACCTTCTGCCAGTTCGCCCAGTATCGCTGCCTCAAACAGCAGTTCTTCGTCAAGGTAAGGAGTGGGATGTGGCATGGGTGGGGAGAGAATCTCTGGGGAAGTGGAAGGTGAGGAGGGAGGGAGGATAACAGTGAGAGTCACGTTTCTCCCTCTCTCCTCCACGCAGCGAGTCCCATGTTTGGGTGGCTCTTCCCCTTCCCCGATGGAGCCATCCAGCACCGGCAACTCCTCGGCCAAGGGCAGAGGCTCCCCTGTCACACAAGGTATGGCTGCACCAAGTTGGGCTGGGCACCCCTGCTCCCCTCTGCTCTCCTGGAGCTGCTCTCCACTTTCTGTCTGGCCTCCAAAAGCCGCTCTTGGCCGCTCCATCCCTCTGTCCCACTACTCAGAAGCAGCTTTTCTGTCACCTGCCAGGACAGTGCAAAGACCTTCTCAAGTTCTCTCGTGCCCTGCTAGGTCAGAAGCCGCCGCCGAAGTACCCCACAGCCACGCCAAAGGCACCCACACCTTGGCAGAAGAGCAGCACTACGCACACAGCAGCCCTCAGGGCTCCCACCTCACCTTCCAGGACGGAATCCCCTGAGGAACAAAGCCTAAGGAAAAGCATCTGGCACCTGATCCATTCGGCCCTTTCCATGGATGCCTCCTTGGACAGCAAGAACTCCTCTTGGAACTCCACCAGCTCGGGCCCAGGACACGCATCAGAGCAGGAAATTCCCCCCCGAGGCAGGTGAGGGGAAGTCTGCTCTTTCTGGACACCACACACCACCTGTGTCCTCATGCACGCCAGACAGCAGCCCCAGGGCATCCAAGTGTTCTGGAGCAAGCTGTCCCATCCAGAGCAGGAATGTACCAGGGAGCCCCCAGGCACCCCTCGCTCCAGCACAAAGCCAGCAGGGAGAGGGTGATCCAGCACTGTCAGTGCCTGAAAATGGCACTGTCCTTGCATCCTGAGCAAAGTGAGTTTAGTCTGGGCCTGAGCTGCAGGCAAGGCTTTGTCCCATGCCTGTGTTTCGCCACACTGTGGCCATCTGCACGATGCAATCACCTCTGCCCTGTCCTCCTCCAAACACACGTCCCAGGCGTCTGGGTGATGTGCAGAAATAGTATCCTTGCAAACACAGGTCCTTGGGATGTGTCTTGCTGTGCTCCCTGCCTCTTGGTGTGCAAGGCAGATGTTTCTTAGAGCAGCCTGACCTGAGGGGAGCAACAGCAGCCCTGGGCTAGGAAAGAGCTGGGAGCACAAAGTTGTGCATGGCCACTACTTTTCGAGCATGTGTGCCTCTCTGCCCTCTGGATGTGTGCACAGCTCTTCCTAGGGTGTTTCTGGTTCCCCATTCTGGTTTTGGAGGCAGCATCACGGCAGTTCAGCACAGAGCCCAGCTTGCTGCAACCCTTTCATACACCCTCCTCAGTCCCTCTGGCCTAGGGATGCATTAGGAGCATGTTGAGCTCTTCTCAGCTGGTCTGCCAGGATCTGTTTGCCTCTGTCCTCAGGTAGCTGGGGCTGGTAACAGAGAAAACACCTGCAAAAGGATATTATGTTTTCACTCAAATTTGCTTTTTGATCCTCTAGTACCTTGTGGCTGAGGACCATTTGCTTTGACTGACATGCAAATATTATTTTGCTTGCAAGAGAGAGGAAAAAAAAAAAAGGTGTCTAGATGTGGTTTGCATGGAGAAGTCCTTTTGGTTTTGCTCTCTTGCTGGCCAGTGATGTTCCTGTAAGTGCACAGATTTTGCACCTGATTGCACATCTGTGGTTTCTCCTTAAGGCTGCCTACCACTGCCACGGTGCAGCCAGAGGTTCCACTTCTGCTTTATGTAATGATGAATTGCATCATGTTGTTAAAGCCATAACTGTCTCCTTGCAAGCCTCTAACATATGTCATCCTCCTTCCTAATACTGTAGGAGGCTTTCACTGCCTGGAAAAAGTTTTCCTGGTGTATGTGCTCTCAGGCAAAATTGTGTTTCATTGAGAATTTCGTTCTCCCTGAGTCTGAAACTGAGCCTTGCTGTGATTGAGTTGTGTTGGGATTACTAGGGGACTGCTGTGATTGCAGATGACACTCGCTATTCTGCTGCAGAGTTTCTCAAAGACACTAATGCTGACTGTGTGTCTGTAACCGGCAGCCGAGCCCCATCAATCATGCTAAGCAAAGCTTAAACCCCACTGAGGATAAAGAGGCGCGATAGACCGCGCCTGTCGGCTTTGCCGCCCGCCACATCCCGCCTCCTCTCAGAGGGACTTCAAAGCATGACCTAAAAAAGGGGCAAAATGCCTGGAGGCATTTCCATTCCAGCAGTGTTGGGTGGGACTGGTGGTTGTGCACCGACGCCTGGTTTAACACAAGGTGGGCAGGGCTGTGATGAGCACAGATCCCAGAGCTGTGTGTCCTCCCTAGGGTCTCATGTCCAGCAGGACATCCATCCTTTTTATTCATCCCTTGTGGCTTGTGGCAGCTGCTCTGGCAGCTTTTCCAGCTTTCATAGTGCCTGATGAGGCCAGCTGTCCTTTAGAGGGAGACAGGGCAAGGAGAGTACTACAAGAAGGATCTGCAGCACTTTTCTGTGGTCTTTCTGGTAGCAGTGAATCATTGGGCGGGAGGGGGAAATGACAATTATTGCACCTATTTTCTATTTTTAGTCCTGATTGTGCTTTCTGCCTTATTTCCCAGTATTTCCTCTCCTCTGAGTTACCTCTAAACCATGATTCAGTCTTGCAATAAGCTAGAGAGAGCTCTGTAGTCCTTACCTTACAAAGCTCGTGCAACTCTCATTCTCTGCAGCAACTTTGAGTATCCCTTTAAATCACCCCCATGTTCCAGCTCTGTGTGCACTACCCAGTGATGGGATTCAGCATTTGGGTACGTGGAAGGACGTCAGCCTCCCTTCCCTGCTTTTCTGTTTGCTCAAAGAATTGCATTTGCCCTTTTTCCCAGAGCTTCCCACTGTTGTGTCATTTGTCACTACAGCCCCCACACCCCTTTCAGCCTCACGGCTGTCCCGGATCCAGATATAATTCTGTTGGTATTCACACGTGGATACTCACCTGTGGTTCATGTGAGCCCAGCTTCCCCAGCAAGGCTGCTTGGAGCCCTCTCAGAATCCCAGAACTGTCAGGGGTGGAGATCATTCTGTCCAATCCCCTGCCAAGGAAGGGTCACATAGAGCAGGTGACACAGGAACCTGTCCAGGTGGGTTTTGATTGTCTTGAGAGAGAGACTCCATGACCTCCCTGGACAGCCTGTTCCAGTGCTCTGCCACCTCAATGTAAATAAGTTCTTCCTGATGCTGAGGTAGAACTTTTTGTGTTTTAGTTTATGCTCACTGCTCCTCATCCTGTGGCCAGGCACTGCTGAAAAGACTCTGGCGCCGTCCTCTTGGCACTCACCCTTGAGATATTTATGTGCAGTGAGAGACACATACACTCCTGGTGACTCCCTGCTCCTCCTCCTGCTTTACCCCTCCAAACAGCCCTTGTGGTGCTTATCTACTTCAGCCCCAGAGGCTTTCATTTTAAGGGCAGACCCTTCATTAAAAACACCATCCCCAGGAAAAAACCTCTTTTTGAATTATCATCACCCATAACCAGCCCTGGCATGCAGTCAAAGATCTTTTTTTCTCTTTCTGAAGCTGTTAAGAGTGGCTTTTTCATAACTGGTTTTAGTTTTCTGCAGCAACCCCCCTAAATCAGAAGTTTCCAAGTGCTGGGAAGCTGCTGTTCACTCCTTATCTTCTTTTCTGCTCGCCTCAGGTGCTCACTGCACCTCAGCCAGCCAGTATCAGGAAGGTTCAGCAGCTGAAAGCTAATGGCCCAAATCCTTGTCATTACATGGCAGGAGAGGCAGATGCTGCTCACCAGCACTCTTCAGAGATAGCACTGAAGCAGGCTCTGTGTCCTTCCACATCCTGAGATGCTGAACTAGGATAAGCTGTTACCTGAAGTTTTCTCTTTTGCCTTAGATCAATTACTGATCTCGGCCCACAGATTCTTCTTAATCCTGGGAGGTTTTTTCACATTCCCTTTGGATTTTCGCCTCACAGCACCTGTTAGGATTTTTCCAGGGCAGTGGTTAGGACAATAACATGCAGAGGTTCTAAGCTGGGGAGGGATTTGCATTAGGAAATCGCTTTAGATAGACCCATCCCTTTCCCTGAAGCTCTGTGCATCCACAAACAGCAGCTCAGCAGCGTGTCAATGAGTGGACAGAACCAGCAGCAGTGCTGTTATACTCACCCAGAGGTGGTAAATCACCTCATAAATTTGCAACTGTGAGGCCAGAAAACCTCACAGCAGAGATGGAGAGCAGAGATAGAGGAGGAAAAGGATGTGAGAGAGAGCACAGCAGAATTTCTTGGTAAACTCAGGCAGGTGGCACATTTCAGGTTTCTGTGAAGCTCATCTCTTTTAACATTCAGGTCTAGGAATTGCCCTGACCCTGCACCCTGATCTTCCTGTTCAGCACAGGACATGAAGTCATATCTGGTGAGCCCTGAAGAAAACAACTGTGCTATGTGGTTAAGCCACAGACTCCTCTCCTAAGAGAAGTTTGGGATTTCTTTTTGAAGTCTCCTAACTGTGGAGGAAGCACCTATCAGCTGTTGCCATGCTGAACACCCTTGGTGTCAGGAAGATGCTGTTTGCTTCTGGTTTGAATTGATATTGCCCCAAATTCCAGTCACCAAAAGTCAATACTCATCCACCTGCTGACAAGGGAAGCTTTCCAGCTGAAGTCCTCTTTGGTAAAAGGGCTGACTGACTGAGTGGGTACCCACTGGTGTCTTTGCTCAGCTGAGTGATGCTTTTTTAGCTTCTACCTCTAGGTGAAAGTTTTCCAGGCCTTAGGAAATATCATCTTTATCACCTTCCTTCAAGTTCTCCACCTCTTCTTTTTTTATTAATGCTAATCTGAAGCTCTCCAAGAAGTTTCAGCTATTCTCAGGAAAGTTTGTCCATCCATGTTAGCCCATGCATGGATTTTAAGAGCATTTTAACTTAAGCAGTTGCTGCTCTTCTTTACTCTCTGTTAGATCAAAGTTTGTTTATCTATCACTGGCTTTGTTTCCAGACACAAGAGGCAAATATCTAATGAGCATGTTTACCTCTTCTGCATCATTGATGATGATTGAAACCAACCATCCCTGTCTGCTAACAGTTCCATACCATGTTTACAAATTCCATTGCTCCTAAGAGATGCCAAATATTCTCATTGCTCTCATCCCATTGTCCTTAAATTTTCTACTTTTAGCTACCCATGTCAGTTTGGATGAACAGTAAATTTGTTGTTAACAAGTTTTTCCCCATTTCTGTCAAATACTTGGGAGGAAGGCTTAGTATGTGACATCCTCCAGACCCAAATGGGCTGCCCCACGTTCAGCACTCAGCAGACATCTAACAAACATCTCCTCACTGTGCACTCAGATGAAATTAGGCAGCAGCTGCTGCAGGGGCCCTGGGGAAGCTCTTCAAGCTGTGCTCCTCATCTAGTCCCTCTCACATGCCCCCAGAAGCACAGCAACCCCCCTGTAGCCTCTGTGTCACACAGGCACGTACAGACCCTGCAGGGAGCCCCATTCCTCTGTGCAGTTTAGCCAAGAGTCCAAGGTTTCTTTGGGAAGGGATTTTTTGCTTTGTTTTGGGGTTGTTTTCAGTTTCTAACTAAAGATGCATCTCTTCAGTTTGTGAAAAGAAATGAGATGACTCCCTCCTTCCCTTTCCCTGCCAGCCTTCTAGCCCTGCAGAACGATGAGGCAGTGCTGGTCCTGTGCTACGCAGTGCTGGAGGGGAATTGCCTCTCATCGATGCTCACCAAGGCCTGGAAGGAGATGGAAAAAAGAGTCTTTGGGTTTGGAGACTCGGTAAAGACACCATTGTCCACCTCTGGTCCCCGCTGTGTGCAGCCACCTCCTGAGAGGAGCTGACCTGGGTGACCAGGGAGGCAGCCTCCAAGCCAGGAATATGGCAACTGCTCAGCCTCCTGAGAGGTTTCAGTCTCCTTTCCCCCCTGACTCCCTGACTCCTCTGCAGGTGTGTGACAGCTTTGGGCGGCACCACAAGGATCTGTGCCCCGACTGTGCTTTCTGCTCGCTGAAGAGGGAGCAGTGCCAGAACATCGAGACCCTGAACCGCGTTCGCTGTGACTTGGGCAGCTTCTCCACCTACATCAACCCCCAGATCTCAGCCCAGCACAACAAAATAGAGGGCAAGGTACCGAGGGTGCTGCGTGTCCTGCTGCTCTCAGGAGAGCCTGGACTGGGAGCTGGGGTAGGGGAGGAAGAAGCATGGCTCACTTTATCCCACCCCTTTGCAGTCCAGGTCCCCACACACCCTGGAGCACTACAACTTGGACTTTTTGAGAGGGATGAGAATGGAGTACTGGTGCAGCCGGATGGCCATCTATGGCTGTAAGGACCCTGCTGTGACCCTCTGGCTGAAGGCAGAGTACGACGCTTTCCAGGGCAATGATGCCTCGGGAAAGGTGGGTGACCATCAGTGGATGTTCCCATCCCTCCTTCTCCTCTTCCTTCTGTGACCTTTATTCATTTCCTCGTTCGCCAGATCTGCGACTCGAGCGGCGTTCAGCATCCCAACTATTGCATGTTCAAGAGCTACCAGTGCCTCCTGAAGAGCATCTACAACCAGAGGGTGAGAAGCAGCTGTGCTGCCTTTTGCACAGCCTGCTCTTCCATGGCTGGCCCCTCCACAGCCAGGCCCAAGTCCCTGCTGGACTCACTGGCCCACTGCTTTTCCTTCTAGGAGGACAGAATTGGGTGTGTTTGGAGGAGGTGGGGGGACAAATAGTGGCCCCAGCACAATTGGGGTGTCATTGGTGGGTGGGATGTGCACGGACGATGTGAGGGATGATATACCTGTATACCCACAAAGGGCAGGATCTCCCTCATCTGCTGGAGCTTCCTAGGCAGTAACAAAACCCCAGAACACCAGAGCAGGACAGAGGCCCGATCTGTACCCTAGCAAACACACAGTTCAGCTGGTCCTCCCCTCTTGCCCCATCCCAGCCTCCAGATGCCATCCATCATGGAGGTCTCTTTCCTTAGGGAAGGATGGGCAGTGGTAGCCCTCCTGTGAGCCCAGGCTCTCCTTGCAGGTGAGTCGTGTGCAGTGCAAGCGTGACAAGGCCTACCGGGTGCTGAGTGCAAAGGAGGGAGACAAGGAGGTGAAGCTGTGGCAAGAGAAGTTCCAGAGCCTCTCCAGGCAGCAATCAAAAAATGATTAAAGTTCATAAAGACCTTCAAGATAGTCAAGGCCTTTGACCAAATATCACCATGCCCTCTAAACCATGCCACGTCTGCTTGTTTTTTGAACATTTCCAGGGGTGGTGATTCCACCACTTCCCTGGGGAGCCTGTTCCAATGCCTGACCACCCTTTCAGTGAAGAAATCTTTTTCCTGATACCTGCTTGAACCTCCCCTGGCACAGCTTGGAGCCATTTCCTCTTGTCCTGTGACAGGTTGCCTGGGAGAAGAGACCAACTCCTACCTGGCTGCAGCCTCCTTTCAGGGAGTTGTAGAAAGTGATCAGGGCTCCCCTGAGCCTCCTTTTCTCCAGGCTAAACAACCCCAGCTCCTTTAGACACTCCAGACCATTCACAGGCTCTGTTGCCCTTCGCTGGACAAACTCCAGCCCCTCAGTGTCTTTCTTGCAGTGAAGGGCCCAGAACTGGACACAGCACTCGGGGTGTGGCCTCAGCAGTGTAGAATACAAGAGAACAATCTCTGCCCTGTTCCTGCTGGCCACAGTGGCTGATACAGGCCAGGATGCCATTGGCCTTCTCAGCCACCTGAGCACAGCTGGCTCATGTTCAGCTGCTGTCTCCCCAGCACCCCCAGGTCCTTTTCCTCTGGGCAGCTTCCCAGCCACTCTGCCCCCAGCCTTGGTGCTGCCTGGGGTTGTTCTGACTGAAAAGCAGGACCTGGCACTTGGCCTGATTGCACCTCACCCAACTGGCCTCAGCCCATGGATCCAGCCTGTCCAGATCCCTCTGCAGAGCCCTCCTGCTCTCCAGCAGGTCAACACTCCCACCCAACCTGATGTCAGCCAGGAACTTACCCTTGATCCCTTCATCCAGGTCATTGATAAAGTTCTTAAAAAGGACTGGCCCCAGTACTGAGCCCTGGGGAACCCCACTGGTGACCAGGTGGGTGTAACTCTATCCATCACCACTCTGTGGGCCTGGCCATCCTGCCAGTTTTTAACCCAGCAAAGAATGCACTGGGTCAGGCCATGGGCTGCCAGCTTCTCCAGGAGAGTGCTGTGGGCAGTGGTGTCAAAGGCTTTACTGAAGCCCAGGCAGAAGATAACATGCACAGCCTTTCCCTCCTCCCTAGGCAGGTCACCTGGTAATAAAAGGAGACCAGATTGGTCAAGCAGGACCTGCCTTTCATGAACCCATCCTGGCTAGGGCCGATTCCCTGGTTGTCCTGTGTGATTGCACTTAGGATAATTTGTTCCATGGCATTCCCTGGCACTGAGGTCAGACTGAATGAGGGGAGCCTCACTGTGGCAGTTGCTGGAACTCCTCTTGCAAACATTTCTCCAAAGGAACAGCCAAAGGAACAGCTGAGCACTGGAGAAGGCATTTCCAGGAGGTTGCAGGATCTGATCCGCTTCGGGCAAACCTCTGTTGCCCCCTCAAACCTTTCCCTGAGGTCGCTGCCCAGGTGGCAGAAGGGAGGCACCTTCCAGCAGGTGTGCACCTCGCAGGAGCCGACACGCCATGGCACCAGCACTGCACCTGCAGGGGGACCAGGGACACCCTGCCAACACCTCCCATGTGCTGCTGCTCCCCCACACTCTGCCCATGGGGCTGGAGAGCAGGGGCGGGAGCAGGGAAGGAAAGGCAAGGCAAAGAGCTAGAGTATCTTTTTAAGCCAGATCAATATGAACAGAAGGTCATCCACTCTGTGGGAAACAGGATGGTTTGGGTCTGTAAGATAAATCCCTGAGGCAGAGAGCTGTTCTGACCTGCAGGGCTGTGGGGAGGGGAGCAGATCTGGCCAGAGGTGGAGAATGTTCAAGGCACCCCATCTGACTACGGCCCCTGCAGGTGTCTGTCTTTATTGAAGAGAGGCTGGTGGGGCAGGGAAGCCCTTCAGAACAGAACAGAGTAAATTATTTCCTAAATCATAGCTAGGGTCTGTGCAGAAAAGGAGATCGCACAGAAGGGAGTAGGGGAGGCTGGGACGCCCTTCCACACAGGCAGGAGCCAGCTCAGGGTAATCAGCACTGTGCTGGGCTAGGGAAGGCAGCAGGTTGCAGAATCCTCTGGGAGCACGTGGCTGCCCTGAAGGGCCTGTTGGGTGTGGGGGCTGGACTGAGCTCTGCCGGGCCAGGGAGAAGCCCTGCAGCCAGGTTTGCTCCCAGCCCTAATCCTGCCCTTACTGTCCTGCCAGCCTCATGGTTGTGCAGATTCATGAGCACTCGGCTGGAGACACCACGGCTCCTCTTGGGGCTGTCCATGAAGGCCTGAGAGAAGGTAATCCCATAAAGTTTATCAGAGCAGCCTGACCAATGGAAACCTGCAGAGGGAAAGTGGCCTTGAAACAAGGAAAGCAACTGTCTGGTCTGATCTGTCTGTCTGTCTCCCCCATGGACCTTCCCCTCTGCCACCTGCTCCCTGCCACCTGCTTCTTCCCTCACCTTCGGGCTGACTCCTTGGATCTTGTGGTCACAGCCACACTGTGCAGCTCCCCACGGCTGCAGGCACAGGTCACAGCAAAAGCTGAGATGGTGTGTGTGAGAGCAGACTCCCCTGTGCCTGCAGCAGGACCAGAAATGGCACCAGTCTGCAGAGGGCAAAGGCACTTAGGGGGCACAGTGTGGGAAAAGAGGCTGTCACTGCATGCAGGAATGATGCCATCCGATGGAGACTGCTCGGGAGAAATAGCTGTCAGGATGTTCACTCAGTGCAGCTGCTCCCAAGGCTGGAAGTCAGTGACTGACATGGCTCTGTGGCAGGGTGGATGACAGGGTCAGGGAGAAAATTTGCTAGTCTGCAGAGCTGGCACCCAGATGGTCCAATGGGACCACAATGCCAAATCTGGCGAAATGGGAAGCAGTTTCTCCAGAAAGCTAATATGTGTGAGAGCACTGAGTTCAATTTGCTCTGTACTGACAGACATGTTAGCATCTGGAAGAAGGCACTGGCCACTCTGGGGATGGGTCCAGTGCGACCCTTGCACACTAGCCCAGGAAAGGCTCATGTGTCAAGGGGACAGCAGGCATACTGGAGAGACACCATGCCAAGCCTGCCCATGCCACTGCTCCCTCACTGACCCTGGATGGTGGCCTTGCCCAAGACCTGCAGCCCCTGCAGGGTGGAGCATTTCCAGCAGAGAGAGTGGAACTGGTGCTGGCCCTCGAGGACAGCCAGCTCTGTGCCTCTCTTCACTGCCTCCATGGCTGCCACCTGCCCTGCTCTTCCACCAGCCCCATCAGGCCTCCACAGCCCTTGGGGTCTTGGAGGACTGCCTGCAGGGAAGTCTGCTTGGCCAGGGATCTGTGGGACAGGGGAGAGGTTCAGTTGCAGATGGGCTAGAGCCAGAGCCTTACCACTGCAGGACTAACCCTCTCCAGCCGTATCTTAGAGCAGAAATGGGGCAGGGAGGGGGATGTGGACATGTTATCTGTGAATTGGACATTCTTGCTTCCCATTCTGGTCTGCACCTCTTCAGCCTTACCATCCCTCTCCCTCCATGCTCCCACAGATGCCCATTCTGCATTTTGGTTGTTCCACCCTGTTCTCACCCTATTTTCTTTGGAGACAGAACCTCCCTAGGTTGCTTTCCAACCCAGACAATACATGCACAAAGCCTACTTACAGCCAGGTCACAGCAGCTGCTCGTGGATCAGCACCACATACAGCCACACCAGCTCCATCCTCTCTGTGGCAAAACTTCACTACCTTCAACCCCGGGGCCGCAGCCTCCTGAACCGCTGCCTGTGGCTTCCCACAGCCTCTGCCCAGCAGTGGCTTTTACAGCAGCTCCAGCCCAGCACTGCAAAGCAGGGGGAGCCCCAGCCCCAGGCAGTGACCATGGGCTGTCCAGGTGTGCCTGCCAGCATCAGAGACCGTGTAGCCCACAGAACCCTGCTAGGTTGGCCCTGCCAGGTCATCCACACCAGTGCTACAGCTCATGGGAGCACAGAGACCTTCTGCCTCCCTCACCCACATCCACTACTCTTAAAGACACTCCTTCATCTGCCTCCTCCAGGCTGGAGATTCTTCTTTTCTACCCTGCAGCCCACATAGCTACAGCAAACAGACACAGCCCAGCTGCTCCCTGGCTCTCTTAACTCTTTCCCTGGCAGGTCTCCCTTCACTTCCCTCATTTTCTTCCCCATGGACTGTCCTTCCCCAAGATCAAGATGTCCTTGCCCATCTCCTAGGAGGCACCATAGGGTGGCTGCCCCCCTTCTCATTGGGTGTCCCTTTCCTTAGAGCCCCTGGGAACCCAGGAAAATGTGAGCTGTGACATTTCAGGGAGCTGAAATGTCCTGGGACAAAAGACTGCCGTTCCCCCAGCCAACTTGGGAAATGCCAGCTGTTCCCACAGCCTTGGAAGGCAAAACTCCTCCGCAGACACAGGTTTCTGCTTTTCCTCTCCGAATCATTCAGAAAGTGAAGCAGGGCTGTTCTGGCCCTGCTGTGCTTCTTCCATAAAGGGATTCACACCTTTGTTCTGCTCTCCCACGTTTTGCTGCACAAAGAGGCCTGAAGAGTGCTGTGGTTTATCAGCCATGCTTTCAGACCTGAGCAGCCTGTCTCTTGTGGTGTGCATTTCACCTCTGTCCTTGCCTTCCCAGCTCCCTGCATCCCTCCTCCTGCTGGGTCCTTGCTCCTGCTTTCTGGAGCCAACACTCCAGGGTGGCAGGCATGTTGGGATCTGCAGCATCAGGGTGTAGCCTCCAACACACACCCCAGTAATCTGGTCTTACCTGCTGCTCACTCAGACAGCGGTGAGGAAACGGGGGCTGAGCTGCTCTTCCCCACGAGCTGAGCCTGCAATAGACAGCGAGGGGCAGACGTGTGAGCCCACCCGGGTGGGGGGACACAGAGTTCGTGGGCTGATGCACCGAGATCCGGGGAGGTGAGTGAACTTGGCCGGGTGAGGATGCTGTGGGGCTCACGGGCTGGGCTGGGTGCCATTGTGTCCTTGTCTTCTCACACGTGGAAAAGCCAGGACTGCCGGGCTCAGCCAGATGTGTGCTCATGTGTGTGAGGGCTGAGGGCTGCAGGGGAGGGGGAGGTTCCCACAGAATGTGTCAGACACTCCTTAGGCAAAGGACACCCCCCGTGGCATATCTGCAAGCGTTTATCAGCTGCAACACCTTGATGGGAACTGAAGAGACACAAAAAGCCGTGAGAACAAAGATCCCAGCAGCTAGCAAGTAAGAAAAGGGGTCTGGTTAAAAAGGAGAGGCACTGAAAAGTAGCAGGGTGAGCTCAGTTGTTCGGGTGCTATTGTGCCCACCAAGGATTTAGAGCAGCAGGAACATATATATATCCCTCGGTGTGTCATTCCCTGAATGAGGAGTCACTAACAGCAGAACAATGGAGGCACGGAATGAGAAAATCAAACTCCAGCAGGCAAGGGCTGCAGAGAAAGGGAGCCCACAGCAACTTCCCTGGGCAGCTGTTCTTGGGGCAGGACAACAGTGGGATTAGGAGTGCCGCCATGACTCGTGTCTTCTTCCAGGTGTGCTGAGACTGGCAAAGCAGAAATAGGACTCGAAGCAACAGAGTGCCAGATGGGCTCTGCACAAGGTCAGCTCCCTTCCCAGCTACACGTGGCAGTGCCAGGTCACAGATGTCCTGGTAAATCAGCCCTTGTACTTTCATAGCTCTATGCCTCCTGTAGCCTTGAACACCAGGGACTGACGTTGCTTGCCACAGACAGTGTCTCCGGAGCCTGGTTCTTTTTGGGACTGTGCCACGTGCCAGCGGTGCACAGCTGGGCTCCCGGGCAGCAGTTCAGTCCCAAGGCCCCTTAGCCCGTGGGAGTGACAGGACTGCAAGTCTTTGTGCGGGCTAGCAATTAAATCAGCTTTGCTCTCACTTCCCATATTTCACTTCTACCTCCTGTTTAGCAATATTTTGGGTAGAGGGATGTTTTATTTTCCCTCTGTCAGTCCTGGGGGTGGCTGAGTTAGCAAGACAAGCAAGTATTTGGCACTATGACCCAGGGCAGGTCTCTTCAGTTGCAAGGACACCTGGGTACTGCTTCTTTCATGATTACATTTGCTGCTGTAGGATGTGGTTTAGCTTATCAGCTTTTGATAACAAAGTTCATGCTTTGTAGCCAGGCAGAAGTGCATCAGGAAGTGAGAAAGCAGAAGACACAAACTGCAGCATGCCAGATGTAGAATCAGCCGCAGCGCGGTAGGGGCAGCTGTGATTTGGATGAAGAGTCTGCCTGGTTCTGTTTTGATCCAAGCTGTTTTGTGGGTTTGGTGCCCGGATCAGGACCTCTGCAGTGGGAGCAGCCACCGAGCAGCAGGCTGGCATCCACACCTGGCTCTTCTCCAGCTGTGAGGTAAGGCGGACGGGAACATCTGGATGGTCTGGCACCTCATGCTCCTGGCCCTGTGAGCTGCTGTGCACTGCCAGCCTGACCACAGGGCACTGGGCACATCTGCCCCTCTGCAGCTGCAAGGCACAGTTCTGTATCTGTTCAAACTGGGGCTTTCTTTGGGATCCTGGGATACTGAGAGCACAGGCAGCTTGCAGAGCTTACTTGCCAAGGTGCCCACCATGGGAGCCCTCTTCCGAGGGACTCTCAGGAGATTAAGAGGGGTAACATCTCTAAGGAGGAGGCAATAACAGTGTGATCAAACCTCATAAGTTAAATACAGAGGTCTCAGTTTTTGTATCATGTATCTCTCTTTAAAAACAAGCTATCCTTCGTCTTGAACTTCATCAAGGTTCTAATAATCACAAAAATCTAATTTCTTAAATAGAAAAAGAGATGAAAAGTGGCGCTTGAATAGTGCCAACAGCAGGTAAAAAGCACCCACATTTATTAAAAAAAATATATATTTCTAATTCCTAAAAGTAAAGTCGGGTGCATTTGCTGAGGTTTGACACATTTTTGTTGTTTCCTCTTTGGTTTCAAACCAACTAAGTGAGCTCATGCAGTTTGTGTTTTAAGTTCTACACCCCAATGCCACATTTGCTCTCTGCATTCTCTCAGTAGCCCCAAAACTCCCCATGGTTTTAGTGACAAGCCACTAACTGAAACTGACCCTGCAGCATGCTCATCAGTATTTTTCCAGCTTTCTTTTTCCACCTCATTTCTCAGCCCTGTACTCAGATTCTTCATCATTTTTGTACTGCTTGGAGGCAGTGACTCCTAGTAGGACAGTGCCAGGAAAGAGAGGATTCCCAGGACCAGGCAGCAGGATGCCAAGCACACATCCCCATCTCAGGGCATGCCTACCTGTTCTGGACCCTATATGCAAGTACATTTAGGGCTTCTCAACCCCCAAAAGAAAAAAGTCTAAATCCCACAGATTTTGCAAGTCACAGTCCTGGCAATTGATGGTATTCAGAGGCTCCAGCTGAAGAGGAAAAAATATGCTTCTCTCACCTCCTGGGACACATAAGGTCAGTCACCAAACAGAAAGTTTCTTCAGGATTTAAAGAGAGCATCTTGTTGTGAGGAGGAGTATTATTCAGCTGCCTCCTTACACAGCTGGTGGCTTGAGATCTCTTGGCAGCTTTTGTGCAGAGGAGTACTTGGGGTTCTTTTAGAGGCAGCCACAAGGAACATGCCTTTTGACTCTCAGACATTAACCAGCAAGGATAATCGGTCTCCCTGCTGCCAGCCTGCTTTACCTACCCATAGCTTTCCTTTTCAGAGAGGGACAGTCAAAGCAGGACCTCCAAAGCCCACTGGAGAAATTCTGTGCACCCACAACTTCATCTTTCCAATGATCTGTCTTTATCTCAGTATCTGTTGGTCTCAGTATCTGTTTTGGCAAGTCTGAGACTATTGGTTTGGCTTCCATGCCAACACTATAACAGACTCTTTCTTCTGTGTTTCCATCTACCCACGAAAAAAATCCCCTCAAAAACCCCAATCTATTTTCTGCTCTCAGTGATTTTTGCTGCCAGTGTAGAACTGTGCTGTTCAGTGTCTTGAAGGCTGAAAAGCTAGAGTATGTAAGGAAAGACCACTCAGAAAAGAAAGAAAATGTGATGGTGGGCAAAAAAATGAAGAGGTTTCTTTCACTGGTATTCATGTCATGAAAGCATGGGAGATTTCCACAGCAGAAACACTTTTTATGAGAAGCTCATAGAAGGACTGTCTCTGGTCAAAATAGTAGTAGAATCAACCACAGAGCAGCAATATGAACTAAACAGTGTCTAAAACCACACGGCTCCTACCCCAGAGGTCCGAAAATAACTGAAGGGTGGAAGACCTGACTAATTCTGCTATGGAAACCTTTGCTTAAAACAACTCTTAAAGGCAGACTCAATTTAAGAAAAGGCTCTTGGGGGGTTTCAGACCAGGGAGCTTGATGGTTTTGCTGAACAAATTAGTAGAAGCTATAATAAAGGAAAAAATCAATTGGCATGCAGTCACATCTAATTACTGGGGAAAAGTCATCATGGCATTTATAAAGGGATGCTGTTCCCACAGTTCTTCCTTAAAGGGCTCAATAAGCATATGAACAGTGGCCCATGTGGATTTCCAGGCGGCTTTCAAAGGCAGTCTTACCAATGGCACTTAAAAAATTTAAAGAAAATGTTCCTACCTGGATAAAAAGTGCCTAAAAGAAGGGACAGAGAATGAAGGTAGAATGGTTGTTTTTCTCAGTGGAGTTGTCAGACACCTGTGCTGAGGCTTGGACTGTTTGACTTATTCATGAGGGATGAATAATAAAATAACAAATCTGTTGGAGACATAAAATTATTCAAGTTTAAAAAAATGAGGTTTGGCTGCAAAGAGCTGCAGAGCTTAAGAAAAGTGTGAGTGACTGGACTTAAACTAACAGCTGAAATTTTATCTAGTGAAGCAATGGAAGAAAGCAAACTGAACTGACCATTACCACTTGCAAATGAGATCTCCACCTACGCAGCTCTGTGCATCCACATCATCAGCACTGTGTGTTTTCAGCACCCTGCAGAGGGATCTAAAAGGGTGTAGCAGAAGTGGAAAGGTGCTAAGAAGGGCAACAAGGATGTTTGAAAGTACAGAACAGCTCCTTTACAAGGAAAAACTATGAAGACAAAGACTCTTCAGCATAAAAAAAAAAAAAAAAGTTGCTGAGTGGGAACATGGCAGACATTTATAATATGATCAGCCATGATGTGAAGGTGAATAGGGGTAAGTTTTGCCCTGTCTGTTCCAGCACTAAAGCTAAGAATTTAATCTAGCAGATGGTGAATCAGAGATGGGAAGTGATTCTTCACCTGTGGCACAAGAAAGCTGTGGAATTCCTTGGCACTCCTGGCACTGGATAATGTAAATTTTATATCAACTCAAAAAACAACTAAATAAACCCCAATGAAATAGAAGTACCTTGAGGACGACTGAATACAGCTAGATCACCTGTGGCTCAAGAAATTCCTGAGCTACAAGTGATGCTGGAAGCAGGAAGACAACTTGAGGCAGTGTAACTACATGATTGTACTGTTCTTAGCATAATCCGTTCACCATCCACAATTTGAGATGGACTGTTAGTGGTAGAAGCCTCACACAGCATGGACTGTGCTTACATATTATATTTTCTATATCTGTTAGTTGAATACCTCCGGAAAGCGTGAAAAAACACGTTGTCTGTAGAGATAAATCCTTTCCACCCAACGTCTGGCTGATCTGAGTACATGTGTTACAGCTGGTCAAGGTCACTAAGTCACAGTCTCAATAACTTTGTTTTCATCAAGATAAAGGTCTGACCAGTGTGTTCAGTCAGCAGTTCATTGTAGGGTTTTGGCTCTAGCAAAAGATGGCATATGCTCCTAGAATTATAGAATCACTGACTCTACTGAGTTGGAAGGGACCCATCAGGATCATCAAGAACCATCAAGTCCAGCTCCTGGCCCTGCACAGGTCACCCCAAGAGTCACACCATGTGCCTGAGAGCCTTGACAAACATTTCTTGAATTCTGTCAGGCTGTGACCACTGCCCTGGGGATCCTGTTCCAGTGCCCAACCACCCTCTGGGTGAGGAACATTTTCTTACATCCAGCCTAAACCTCCCCTGACACAGTTTCAGGCCATTCCCTTGGATCCTGTCACTGGTTACCACAGAGAAGAGGTCAGTGCCTGCCCCTCCTCTTCCCCTCTCAAAGAAGTTGTAGACCACAATGAGGTTTCTCCTCAGTCTTCTCCTTTCCAGGAGGAACAGACCAAGTGACCTCAGCCACTCCTCACACGGTTTCCCCTCAAGGTCCTTCACCATCCTCATGGCCCTCCTTTGTATACCCTCTAATAGCTCAATGATTTTTTATATTGCCCAAAAATGCACACAGGACTCAAGGTGAGGCTGCATCACTGCAAAGCAGAGCAGGACAATCACCTCCTTTGTCCATTGGCCATGCTTCTCCTTGAGATTTTTTGAAGCATGAAACATTTCACTTGAAACCAACAACATTCTTGGACTTTTGCCACATCAGCTTATCTTATACACCAAACTTGCACAAGACTTCATGCAAAGTATTCATCCACTAGGAAGGGTGGAATCCACTCAGATATAGTTTGATAAACCAGAAGAAGTTTCTCTAAGAAACCTGTTTTGGTGATGGACCTGTGCAACAGCACAAAGGGACGGGCAAGTTGGTAGCTATCTACACTCTTGTATTAGGTTTCCACTTCCATTGTTTAACATGTTGTCACCAGAATGATTCTCTTTCTCTCTTTGAGGCCAGCACACTCTGTCTGCAGCAGATTCTATCTGGATCTGTGCATTGCCACACAATGCCATGCAGAAGGTCTGACATGCTTGACATGCCTGTCAAGTTGCTGAGTAATATCAACCTCATGTAAAGATATCCTTCGGACAGAGAATTCTACTTTCCTTTTGAAGTAAATCACAATCTGCATGGACTCTTTTGAGGGAGTCCCTGTTTGACCCCTGCAAACAACTGTGGGGAACTGTGTCACAACAATCCCTGTCCAGTGTGAGTCCTTTCCACAGGGTGCAGTCCTTCAGGAACAGAGTGCTCCAACATGGGTTTACCATGGTCTTCTCCAGGGACAACAGGCAAATCTTTGTTCCAGTGCCTGGAGCACCTCATTCACCTCCTTCTTCACTGACCTTGGTGTCTGCAGGGCTATTTCTATCACATGTTCTCACATTCCTTCTCTGCCTGCAATTGCTGTCTCATAGTAACTTTTTCCCTTTCATTATCCCAGAGGTGCTACCACCATCACTGATGGGCTCAGCCTTGGCCAGTGGCAGGTCCCTCCTGGCACTGGCTGTATCAGACACACAGGAAATTTCTGGCACACTTTCACAGAACCACACCTACAGCCCTCCCAGCTACCAAAATCTTGCCATGCAAACCCCAGTGCTGCTATTGTATCACCTGGAGTCTTCTCTTATCCAGCTTCCCTTGCATCTCCTCATAGTGCAAGTGCTCCAGCCCCCAGACCATTTTGGTGTCCTTCCACTGGGCTCACTCCAGCTGGTCAGTGTTTTGACAGTGCTGCTAGTTAGTACCTAGAGTGGTTACCAGCCTCACACTGCTTTATAGTCATATTGAATCCTATGGCACTTCCTTTTTTACTGTGCTCCTCTCCATGGCTGTGCTCCTCTCCATTTCTGGGACATGGGGTGCTTCAAGATTTAAGGTGTTATAAGCAGCAGAATGAAGACATATAATCCAAATAAGCACCCCTGGTCTCATGCAAGTAAGGACAGCAAAGGAACTGTATGAATGTAAGAAACATAAGGAACTCAAAGTCACTGGAACTGAGGTTTGTGTGTGTCATTTTACGTAAGAAAAGGAGCTTGGGTGGAGTCGTGTCTAACTCTACTGTAATTATTTTTATCTGCAATAGATGTACAAAGTCCTTTTTCTCTGATATAGAACACTACTATGCCATTTTTATTTTAAGTCCATTCCAGTCAGTATTTTTCCTTCAAAACACTGCTTTCTTCTTTTTCTTTCTCTTTCTCTTTCTCTGGAGCTGCCTCAACTACTTTCCCTGGGTGCTTGTGGAGCCCCTTTCTTGTATTCATGTGCTCTCAGCAGTAATCAAAGCAAAGTGCATTTTCTGGGGCTGAGTGATAAATGATTCTGTACAACAACCACCTTCTCTGTGCTCTGTCTTCTACTGCCATGTAATTACTCACTTTTCTAGTGTCCATTTTCCCTCGTCTTTTGGGTTCTTTGTGAGTTATTGCTACAGGAGCCACCATAGTGGGATTTTAACATTTCAAGATATTTCCTCCTCTAACTTAAACTCTTCTGTTTTGGTCTTCCACTCTGACCAGGAATTGTACTGACACCTGGCAATGATCCTCCATCGCCTTTTCACATCATAACCACTGGAAAGAATTGCTGAACTAGGGCAGAAGCAGACTCCACATTACCATCCCTGCCAGATGACCACAGACCAGCAATCCAAGGCAGTGCCAGCCAAGAGAGATTTTGCCCATCTGCCTCCCAGCTGCAGATGACAGGAATGACCTGCCCGTGGCTTCTCAGAGGGGAACAACTTTCCTCAGTGCTCTTCTTTGTGCCTCCTTAGCCCATCAGCAGGCTCAGCCATCTCAGCGAGACCATCCCCTGATCCATGCTGGGCATGTCAGCATCCAATACATCCAATACGTCTCAGACATGCAAGGATTACACCTTCAATCACCACTTCCTCATGCCTGTTTACACCCTGATATTCATCACAGGTGTGATACTCAATGTGGTAGCCCTGTGGATATTCGTCCGATACCTGCGCCTCAAGTCTGTAGTGATGATCTACATGTTGAACCTGGCCATAAGTGACCTTAGCTTCACACTTCCTCTGCCACTGCGACTCTACTACTATTTCAACCACCACTGGCCCTTTGGTAGCTTCCTGTGCCAGGTCTCTGGCTCAGTCTTCCAGATCAACATGTACGGTAGCTGCCTCTTCCTCATGTGCATCAACCTGGATCGCTACGTTGCCATTGTTCACCCACTTCGCTGGCGGCATCTGCGGCGTCCCAAGGTGGCCAAGCTCCTCTGCCTCATGGTCTGGGTTGTGATCTTCTTGGGCTCCATACCCACAGCCATAGTCCACAAACAAAACCACTGTAAAGTAAAAAACCAGACTATTTATCTGTGCTTTGAAAGCTTTAGCGACAACATATGGCAGAATAACCTCTTCCCCCTGGTAATCCTGGCTGAAATCTTGGGGTTTCTCCTGCCTCTCAGTTCTGTGACATACTGCTCAATTCGGATCTTTCAGGAGCTCTGCCAGCCCAGCCAGACGAAGACCGTGCGACAGCAGAAGACAGTCCGTCTGCTCTTGGTCAATCTGGTCATCTTCATCATCTGCTTTGTGCCCTACAACACTACGCTGGCGGTTTATGGGATGATAAAGGCCCGGGTGATGAAGGTTGAGGCAGAAACCCAGGCCTCTGTGCGCCAAGCGTTAATTATAACAATGATGTTTGCCAGCATGAACTGCACACTGGACCCCTTGATCTACTACTTCAGCACCGAAGGTTTCCGTAACACCTTCAAGAAACTGCGGCGGGGACAAGCCTGGGACTCAGAGATGGGAACGCTTAAGCATCAGATTGTGGACAGTAAGTCAACCCGAGACCACACTGTGTCTAAAGTAAAACTGTTCCCATCTGAAAATTTTACCCGCCCCAGCGAATCTTCCCCATCACTTCCTACTGCAGTATTTCTCAATGGTCCTATTGAGGACTCGGAAATTTAAGCCTGGGAAATCTGTACCATTGCAGAGTCACACATGCAATAACTACAGCAAGCCTGTGGGATACAGCAAACTGAGGGAGCACAGCAGACTGTCTGTGGGTGAACGTGATGATGCAAAGCTGAAGGATGAAAGGTTGTTTTGAATAAACAGAGGTGCCTTTGTGACATGGTCATACCTGACTCTTTTGGTACAGGAAACACAGTGGGGAAGAAGGATTTGAAACAAACTTAGTGTGTCTAGGTCTGGCCAGCATGAATTCCTGTAGCAAATCCATCCTGTCTGAGTAGCTCCTAGCTGCACTGTAGCCTGGGGCAGTTCTGGGGATCATCAGAACACAGATACGGTACTCACTGCTGACAAAGTGAATTTGCTAGCAGTGGCTGAGGAAAACTTCGACCAGATGTTTCAATTGGAGTCATAGCACAGGATACCTAAATGAGTATCTTAATTTTCCAAAAGAACTGAAGCATTTAGCAAGCTTTGTTAAGGTCAAGGAGAATAGCTGAGTTTTCAGTAATCTTGCAGAAAACAGGTTTCTAATTGTATAGAAAATCACAGACCTTAGCAAAACAGTCTTCAGGAGGTATGTCAAATGTGCAGCTGTACACACACACACATGGCACAATGGCTATACATTTACCTAAAGCAAAATGGCTTGGGAAACACTAGCATACTTTAAAAAACTACATTCCTAGTGGCCCCAGAAAAAAAGAGATTGTACCAATATTGTCATCATGTCAGAAGCTTATGCTGACATTAGTGCTCTGCACTCTCTTGTTGCTGGCTCCTATATAGGATGATTGATTTCAGGTCTGAGTGATTTTCACTGTTGAAAAGGAATGATGTCACAGAACAAGGCTGTGGTGAAATGTATTTGCTTGCACTGTTTGTACATGCTTTTTCAGGCTGCACTGTATGTGAAAGCCCTATAAATCTCCCCAGAGGTGAGATCCAGCTGTACACAGGCAGTGCAAGAAGCCCCAATTTTTCACTCCTGCTGATGGCCAAGGGTTGCCTTCCTAATTGCACTGCAAAACAGCCTCTCTGTGGCTTCCAGCAGGACTCAGGCTATTCTGGAGTGGATCCATTACAGTGCTTTGGTTTTGGTTTTTTAATGTTAAATGAAAGGTCAGGGAAAGTGACAAGAAATGTAGTCCAGAGTGCTAGGGTTTATAGTTTTTATATTTCTCCATAAGCAATAAATCTGGTTTCAAGTTCCTACCTCCTGACTGCTGTGCGAATAAATGTATTGCAATACATCACAGGTTTGTGTTAGGAGACACCAGGTTTTAAATCCATTTTTCCAGTCTCCCTTGAAGACCCTCTCTTTTATGAGAGACTGCAGAAGCAGGTCTTCAAGAAGACCCGTAGAAGATGAGCCTCTCCACAGAGACATCCTTGTGTCACCGCCTGCCTGTGAGACATATGCCCTGCCAGCTCTGTCCCTTTGCTCAGTCCATGCATCACCAGCAGAGCAGTCTTGAAATTCACTTGCAGATGAAGAACATTTAATAGTGCCCAAGAGATGCAGGGAGAAAGGTGGAAGAGGGCTTGTAGGGCAGTAGATATTTCTATTTTAAAAACTCAGGACTGCCATGAATCCTTTGTGACACAGTATAGCTGGAGAGGAAACAGAGTTGTGTGCACCTCTTCTGGTACCCTTTTGTTCTAGGATTTATGGGGTAATGGAGTGATATTACAGCAGATGTAACCACCTTCCTCCTTCCTAGACCCCTTTCCTTGTCCCTGTCCTCTGGTCCTTTCCCTAATCTAATGCACCACACACCTAAGCATCAACACAATGCCTTCACATCTATGTTTTCTCCCCTGCCCAAAGAAATTACTTTTTCTTTCCTTTTAACTTTGCTAGAGTGCTGTTATAAGTTGATGGAAAGATTTGGGTGGGAAGGAACCTCTGGAGGTCTCTACCACGACTGCCTGCCCACAGAAGGTTGCTGGGGGCAGTGAGGGCTGGCAGCTCCTTGAGGGAATAAAAGAGCTGAGATCCAGGCATGTAACAAGGCAGGCAGAGGAAGAGACTTAGCCAGCAAGGGAAAGCACCTGAGCAAGGGGCAAAGGCAGGTATAGGCAGATAGCCGGGTTCAGCTGAGAATCCAGACCATCATGCAAGCTTGTGGTGATGAGGCAGGTCCAAGGTCAAAGTAAGAAGTCCAGTCAGCATCAGGATCAGGTCTGGAGGCAGGAACCAGGATGAGCCACAGTCCAGAGATTGCCTGACGAGTACATCATGACAAGGCAGATCTGGGGTCAAGCCAGGAAGCCTATGCACAGGTCTAGATCCACAGATGACATGGTAAGGCACAGTCCAGACTCCTCAGACAGGAGCCAAGGGCAAGAGCACCAACCCAAAAGCATCTCTGGGGCAGGGAGTAAGTCCTGGCTGAGGCTCCAGCAGAGCTTTCTGGAAAGTGTCCCCAAAGTCATCGGAGAGAAGAGGCTGCCCTCAGCTCCACTGCCTCTGATCTGCCCCCAGGCTCGTACAGCCAAAGCCCCAGGAGCAAAGAGACCCCAAGGCAGTTCAAGTTTCTCAGAGCCTTGTCCAAGTGTCTTCTGAGCACCTCCAAAGAGGGCAATTCCTCAGCTTCCTGAGGTACCCAAACCAGTGCTGAAACATGCCCTGGGGAGAGGCTTTTCCTAATGCTCACCAGGATTGCTGCAAGTCATGTCTGTTGTGCTTCCTCAGGGCCACTACGAGCAGAGTCTGGCTCTGTCTTCTCTTGGCAAGCTTGCCAAGTATGAACGAAATGTCAGCTGGCAGATGCCACTCCTTCGGAAGAGGCTGCTCCTCTGCTGAAGCTACAGTATCCTCCACAACACACAACTCAAAAAGCACATCAGAAAACATGATCTTTTCTTGCAGCTTCATTCCTGAAAATAGTGGAACTATTTTTACCTGGAACATTTCATAAATATTCCATCTCCAGGAGAGGAAATTTTAGCTCAAATATTTTGACTAAATTATAAATAACTGTAAAGCTGATGTCTTAATGAATCAGATCAACCAGTTTAACAATACAGAGGACTGCTGGTCATGTTACACACAACAGAAAAGTTCCTGACTTTGGGTTTCTGAAGGCTTTGCTTAATTGTTACATATAGCTAGTGGTGGGCCCAGTGTGGGCTGTTGCATTTTCTCCTCTGGGTATTCAATCTTTTTCAGCTTGTATTAGTCTTGTTTTGGTTTTGAGGATTCTAGTCAAATGTAATTGCTTTGAATTCTAGAGGGGATTTGGGATATTTTTCATGTTTGACAGAGAGAATTGGTGTTCTGCTTCCGCATTTTTGCTTTGTAAGCTTCAGGAGTGTTTTATTCCATCACATGGTGATAAGGAATAGCACACGTATGTGCTGTCTTTTAGTGAAATGAGTCATTCACCCTTATCTCACTTTATGGCTGCGTTTTAATCAGTGTATAAAAAAAGCCAGCCAAACAAATCTGAAAGTTCGAGGGTATGATGGTGTCCAACAATACAAAACAGAACCACTTGAAAGCTTGTGTTCAGAACAACAGGAACTACGTGAAGCAATGGCATTCAAGAAGGGAAAGTTAAATGGGAATATAAGCTTAGCAAAGTCTTTTCAACCTGTATAGGTGACCCTCTACATCCTACTGTGATAATTCTTGAATTAGTATTCTTGTTAAGTATGTCAGAGGTAAAAGGTGCCATTGCCATTCACTACTTCCCTGTACTTCGTGTCATTTGCAGAGGTGAACATTAAACAAATGTCTCCTCATCAAGTAAGACTAAACAAGTGAAAGGTCAGAGAGATGGCAAAGGTGCACAGAATACTTATTCTATACGAGTAAGACAGTATCTGCAAAAATGTACAAATACATTAAGGTTTCAAGTCCTTTGACTTCCAAAATGGATATGTCCTATGCTTCTGGAAATGGTTCCCTACTTGGATGATATACAAAAGTATTATTATAACTATTAATATTAAAATGCATTTTGTACTTTCTAGAAACCCTCTGATACTCTGAGTTCTATAAGTCAGCTTGAAAAGATGTTTCAGAAATCCCAGAACAAGCCAGACCTTATCTTCAAATTGCTTTTAGTACTGTTTTTATTCCCTCCACTGCGTACTGGCTGTGTGCCTCCCACCATTGGATGTATCCCTATAACAAAACATGTATTTTGTATTACAAATGCCCTGAGCAATTTCAGCTGTGCCTGCTTTGAGCTTGGGAGGCACCCCCTGCCTTCCACTTCCCCCCTATTGCTGGAAGTTGAAACGGATGTCCTCCAGAGGTCCTTCCAACCTAAATAATTGTACGGTTCCCTGACCTTGTGTTTTAGCTGCTGATCTGTCATCCCAGGCATTTTTTCATTATCTTTGCCTCCCAGAGTTGTTCTTGCTCGGATTACACTTTGCATACCCTGCTTGCCTTTCAGCTGCAGAGTCCTTGATCCTGTGACTGAGTGCAGCGAAAGCTTCGCATTTTGTGTGTTGCTTTTGAGGCCTTTTTTGCAAACTGGTGTATTCTGCAGTGCCAACAGCATCTCGGCAGAGGCCAGGCTGCCGCTGCGCTGATGCTGCTGTACATTCTGCTGACCAAAACCGGCTCAGGGTTTCCTTATTGTTTCCCACATTTCCACTGTCTCTGCTCCTACACTCGGAGAGATCTTTGAGCATGAATCGTTGTTTTTTTGTTTTTTTTCATTTGGTTTGCACAGCGTCTTGAGCAGCGAGATAGAGATGAGTGAGGGCTCCCAAGCAACATAAGAAGAATTAGTGTTATTTCACTGAAGAACCTGCTATGCTGGTGATTTTATTTGAGGTAATCAGGAAGGCTGCATGTACTAAAGTCAGCATAGCTATGAGTGCTTTTACCTGTTTCAGACAGTGACAGTGATAAGGCTTCCAGGGTAGCTGTAAAACCTCCCTGTGCTGCATACGCTCTTCACTGAAGCACGGGCAGCCAACCCTCCACTGGAACCCCTGAAATACAAAGGAACAAGGAAGAACTTTCTCCTAAGGAGAGCAAGGGGTGGAGGGAGAGGATCAAACTTTTCACCGCGAGGTGATGATAAAAGAGATTTTCTAACACCAAGCGAAAGAAAAAAAAAAAAATAAAAAGAAAAGGGGGGGGAGGGGGCGGGGGAGAGGTGGGATAGGGGGAAGGGAGGCGGTGCTGAGCCGGCCGGAGGAGGCTCCAGTCCCGCCCCCGGTCCCCGCCCGCCCCGCGCTCTCCGCGGCCAACAGCGGCCCCCGGCGGCGCCTCGGACCGGAGCGGACCGGCGGGACCCCGGAGGGGCTCCGGGCACACGGACCCCGGCGGCTCCGGGCCGGACAGGGGTGTCCGCTCCCTCAGCACCGGCTCCCTCCGAGATGCACCGGGGCAAAGCAGCTCCTCTCAGCTTTTGGAAGAAAAGCAATTTGTAAAGAAAAAAAGATGTTAAAAAAAGGCAAGAAACTGTAAAACTGAAATGAGTAAATGTGTGAGTGCTTCTTCGCTAGGAGCAAGGGGAGTAAAGTTAATTTTGTTGACCGGATGGGTAAGGCGTAAAGAACAGAATGACAGAAGCTTCTGGAAGTAATTTAGCCCGTGGCACGGGTCAGGGTCTTCCTGAGAGTTTTACCTGATCAGAACCTGGCAAACTCAGGTTGAACTCAGACATTTAGGGAGCGCTTCGATGAATGAAAGCACATCCCCACAGAAGGTGTCGCAGCCCTCCGCTTTGAGTCGAGAAATGCCGGACTTACTTTTCTCCTCGTGGACTCCTTGTGCATAGATGCCGAGGTTGTCCCTCGTTAAGCAGTGACAGATTGTTTTCCCCTCGAAGCCCCTTCTTTGTTCACCGTGTAGAAGAACATCGGTCAGAGAGAGAAAAAAAACAAAGTGGCGTTTTGCTTTTTTTCCGTTTTTGGTTTTTTTTTTCTATGCTGTATGCAAATCCATCAGCTATCTACTGCACATATGTGAACTCCATTCTGCAAATAGGGCGCCTGAACTTCTCCCACTTTTATGTAGTATTTACTATCCCTGCATCCAGTGGCTTCATAAATTTGAATTAACATCATTCTCAGGAGGCCCGTTAGCTGATAAAGTATTATTATTATTTTATAGGCAGGAAACTTAATAGCTAAGATGTATGTTCTGAACTACTATGGATGCACTTTCTGGAGCACCATATAGCACATATCCATCATGATGGATATGTGTTGATTTAAGTAAAAAATACAAGACCTAAGCAATTCTGTGACTCAAAGACCAAAGCCTCATCATAAGGCTTCCTTCCTCTATAGGAAGGACCAAAGGAGTGGTGGATTTGGGCACAGTCTGGTGCATGTGCTCGTGCCCACTATCACCTGGGGGTCCTGAGGCAGAGGCAGGAGCTGTGAAGGTGGTGGCAAGGGGTTCACAAACACTGTGTTGTGAGAAGATTAATTTTTGCAGATGCTTCTATATCAGTGTGTGACATCTAGATAATGAGCAAGGGGAATTAGACATTCTCATTGATGAGCATGCATTTGATATAATTAGTATTACAAAAAACCCGGTGGGACGATTTGCATAATTTCAGCGTGCTTGAGTCCCCAGTTACAGCCTATTCAGAGGGGACAGGGAAGTTAAAAAAAAAAAAAAAAAAAAAAAAAAAAAAAAGTGCTGGGGAAACACACTGCTACAGCTGAGGGACAGCAGTCCCTGCAGTACAGTGGCTGAAAGCATCACTGTGTGCCCAGGATACAGAGCCAGGGGGTGGCACACATGCTGTGGGAGACCTGCAAGTGGGAAACATGTGGGAGATATTTTGCAGTAATGATGCCTCATTAGCACTTGCCAAAATTATTGCTGACAATTTGTAGGCAGGGAAAGGATCTACACTGCCACAAGCCAGCTTGTTTGGGTCATGTTGCAAAAAGTGGCAAGGCATTTGTTGTTGACCTGGGAACTGGAGGCTGTCTTCTTGAGCAGGTCACCTTATTTGCACATCTGGAATGTAACCTGAACCAAGGAGTACACTTGGTGCTCCAAAAGGACCTGCCTCCAGAGGAGGGAAATGATGTGGGGAATTATTCAGGAAGAAATGAGAGGAAAACATCCATGGGTCTGGTGGCTGGTTACATGAAGTTTATTACCTAGTCAAAGAGCCCACACCTGTAACCAAGGGGAAAGTGCCATCTTAGCCAGAGGTAATGTGAATGAGAAATTTAGAAAGTAAAAGGGTAAGACAGACAAAAAGTGACATAGGCCATTCTGTCATTCTGCATTTTGTACCTTCTAATGGATAGGGAAAGTTATGGCAATGAGTGAAACACCGTGACTTACTGGACAAGAAAGAATTAAATATAGGAGAAGCAATAGGAAAATTCTCTGGCTACTTAATTTAGAAATGGTATTTATTGACTTTAGTTTCAGAGTAACTGCCAGTAGCAATATATCGTCAGTCTGGTAAGTGGATCATTGCCACAGGCAGGGTGACATCAGTGCTTCAAAGGGAAATGGTCAGGCTCATCACTTGAGCTATTTTTGAAGCTTTGGAGGGCCCTGTCATAGATATAATTCTCTGTTTCACTTTCTTTCACCCTGACCCTGTGCTCTCTGCTCCCTCCATGCTGTCCTTCCTCATGCCATTTTCTGGACATGCAATCTAAAAGTACTAAGAAAAACTACTTTTGCAAAAACCCGAGGGACTCTGCACCAAAAATGCAATTCAGATGGGAGAGCAATTTCCCAAGGACATCAAAACATAGGATGAAGCTGACTGTGCCTGCCTTTTTCACCACTTTTATTTCTGTCCTTGGGTTGACTTCCATAGCCCTCTGTAGGGGGTAGCCTTTACCAACTTAAGAAAATAAAAAATAATTTAATAAAAAAGTGTTTCCTACCGGCTTGTGTTTAGCACAGGGCTGGTGTTAGTGATCATGAGAAATAACCTCCTCAGTGCTGATGGCTTGATCTGTCTGATCTTTGTGCTGCTTTTGCTTCCGGGCAGGGTGAGCAGGGTGGTGGGTGTGGATCTCAGTCTGACAGACAGCTCTTCCCCATGCCAAGCTCCTGGAAGCAGCAGAGTGCTGCAGAGGGTAGTTGTCCAGCTTTATGCTTCAAATTGCCAAGTCTGCCTGTGAGACGTCAGGCTGCAATAAAGCCTAAAAGAAATAGGAAGGGCCCTGAGACCTATTAGAGAAGATGCTTGTGCTCTTTACCAGAGAAGTATTTTGAGAAATCAACAGCACAGTGACCCTACCAAGAACACAGGATCTTCGTAGCACAGGCTCTGTGCTTGGATGCCAGGGAAAATGTCCAGAATGGCCTTTTGTCTCATCTCCTTGGACCCATGCCACAGTGATGGATGCTTTTGGAAGCTGATGAGGCCTTGCTTGTATCTAAACCTGCAGCCATTTGGAGCTTACAGCCTGCTGATCTTGTGTAGCTCCTGAGTGCAGCTGATACTCCTTGTCCTGCACCAAGCCTGCATCAAATCCATCTCAAGTTCTTTTATCAGATAGATTAGGTAATTATTTCCAGAGTATAATTTTGAAGAGAAAGCTGGTCAAGGCAAGTCAGCATCTCTTATGTTTTGTTGCTCCCACAACTTCTCCAGGGGGAGAGGAGGTGGGGGAGAGGGGAGTGGCAGGGAAAGGGGAAGAAAAAAGCTTGAGCATCCATAAAAGGGATCAAATTACATAAAGAGAGATTCCACTTGCCTGTACATGCAACTACGGCAGGGTAAACTGGAACTTTGTTGGTAAGGTGCAATGTCCTTGTTTTGGGTATCTGGTGGAGTATATTTGGCTGTTGATTAAACAATTGTTTTTTAAAATATGGTAACACAAGGCTTGAAGACCAACAGCTGGCAATGTTCCTGTGTGCTGCCCTGGGAAGTTTTTTAATGTCATTCTTGTTTCTGCTTCAAGTCTAGGTGACTGCATCTGCCAGCAAACACACCAGGTGTTGTAGAGACAGACAAACATCTAGGAATGGCACACATCATAGGGCTCAGTCACTCTCAGCCTGTCCAACTTCACCCTCTGTGGCTTTGCAGATTTTGGAAAAGATGGGTAAAGGAATCACACAGCCTTCAACAAATTTTGGATGGACCACATCCAGATCTGGTGCTCCTGCCTCCTGCCCATCAGCAGCTCTGGTGAAATCCCCTACAGCCTGGGTAGCAAGCAAGTGTGAAGGGCAGGTATGGAAACCTTAGGTGGAAGTAAGCAGAGCACATAGGAATTAGGAAGAGGTAGAGCACAGATATTGGGAGCACCTTATCCCTTTCATATATAAAGAGCTTATAAAGGTATGCTTATTCAACTCCTCCAAAAAAGGGAAAAAGAAAAAATAAACAAACAAAAACCCAAACAAACAAACAAACGACAGAATTTGTTAGCCACAGACTTGAAAATAGACAGTCCTCATTCATTTGGTCCAGTCTCTGTGACATTACCAAGGAGTCTAGAAAGGGATGAGGATGTAGGGACCAGGAGGGATGCTCTTTTGTCCCTAAGATGGTCTCAGGATGTCATGTATGAGCTGGTGAAGGAATCAGATCTTTTTTAGGACTAACTGATTCGTGGCTTTTTTCATGTGGAGAATTACAGCTCAGAAGCTGTTGTAGAATCACCTCTGTCTTACTTTTTATTCTTTTTCTTTCTCTCCTTTAAGAAAGAAGTGCTGCCAACCCCAATCATGGTTCCTGGATCATGACTCAACAATGATGAGATGCAGAAATCTAAAGGTTTGCTTTTGCCCCTAGAACAAGACAGACACTGGTGCTTGCCTGGCCAGCTCCTTGCCCACCCTCTTGCCTCAAGTCTCCTTGCTTGGTTATCTGAATGCTCTTCCTGCTCTTTGATTCCTTAATGAGTCTAGCACAGCTTGTTCTTTCCTATCTCCACATCCAGTGCTGTTACACCCCTCCTACCACTCTTAGCTCCTCTTTTGCTCCTCATTTCACTGGCCCCAACAGTACTTCTCTCTCCATAGCTCCCAAGACTAGCGGCTTGCTTTTTCAAATACTCCTCCCTCTCTCTAGGCCTTGCTTCCACTACAGCAGTCACTCTTGACTTTTACAATCCCATGTACTCTGATTTTCCATCTAGCCACATTACACAGCCAGGCAAGTTTCTTTTCTCCCACTTCCATCCCTTTGTTTTCCAGTAACTCCTTCTGCCTTCATCCTCACAACAGATTCAGTATCATAAAGTTCCTGGCCCTCATCTATTCTCCATGTTTCCCTTTCCCAAGGGACTTTTCTCCTTTCACTCAGCTGCTCCTCCTTCCTCCTGCCTGGCCCAGAGCAGCCACCAGCGGTTGGGTCCTTACAGAAGATGGCTGGTGTTCACACAACCTTATCCCACCTTTGTCAGACTGTGTTAACAGTGCATCTTGGAAGAACTACATAGGGAAAACTTCAAATGTCCCTACAGAGCATATGTGAAATGGCTTTTTTTTTTTTTTTAATCAAAATTTGGCATGGATTTTTATGGGGATAATGAGTAGTGTAGCTCTGATACAAGGACAGCTCTCTTCCATAGGCTTCAGCTTCCTCCTCCAAAGCAGTTGGGCAAAAGATTGTTCTTTTTAACATACACTTTAACACTCAAAACCAAAATGTTTTGCTCTGCCTTTTTTTTTTCTCTGTGTAGATTTAATGTACAGGCTGAAACCATATTTAAAAAGAAAACAAAAATTATAAAAAAATCAGATGTAGGCAGAGAGCCAGAATGGAAAATTTCATCTCCAATCATAAAAATTACAAGCAACTGAATGGTTTACAGTGGGAATGCCCAGTCAGTCAAATTCCATCTCTGCTGGTAAATTTCTCCTTGCAAAAACCTGCAGTTTGAACTTGCCACTCTAGGATCAATCACATTGCTGCCCCTAGCAGCTTTAGAATAAGGCAGGAATACTGGACTTGCTTTGCCACAGATCAGGGCTTCTCAGAAGCTTTGTCTGAATTGTGAGGCAGATGGGGAAATGAAGCCTGATAGCTGGAAACAAATTCACACACAAAGCCTACAATATTTCTGTGGAAAGAGAGAAGGTCAAACTCAAAAGCTGGAGCTTTTCATAACGTGGTTGGTCTGTTAGCAATGTCACCAGTGTAAATCAATCCATTTAAAAACAGTCTTGTCACACCTCTATAAACAGCTAAGGTGGACATGTTCAAAGCCTCACCTAAGACAGAACATCTTGAAGTGGTATAATTAAATCTGGTGTATTCTTAAAGGATGAGGCACCTGTTCACTGAGTGCAATCAAACTAAGAGCCTGCAGGCTGGCATGGCTCACTGCCCAGGACGCTAATGTCGTTCCTGTGCCTGCTTGCAGCTCACAGACGCTGGGTGGCAACTCTCACTCCTGCAGAAATATGGCTCCTGCTCCCTGGGGCAGCAGCCTGGCTGCAGCAGTCACCCTGCTCGCCTGTGAGAGGTGCAAGGCAAGAAAGGCTGCACGCTACAGGACCTGACATGGTGGCTGAGGAGAGCAGGAGGAGAGGAGGAAATGGATGCTGGCAGGGCAGGCAGGCCCTGATGAGGGATGCTCCAGCAGGGTCTGTACACAGTCACTGCAGTCAGACAGCTCTCGTAGCTCAGCCCTCCTCCTGCAGCTGTTGTGCCATGAAAAGCTGGACTTCCCACTGGAGCAGGCACTGAGCAGGCACATCTGCTCTGTTGCCAGAGCCAAGAGAGAAGCAACATCTACTGCAGAGGTCAGTAGTAAACAGCCAGGGGACAGGAGCACCCAAACTATGACAGATTTCCACTAAGCAAGCGTGTGCCCAAACCACAGATTTATCCAATTAAAGCCAGACTTGGAGCAGTTTAAGTTCGTCCTCTGCATTAGGCATTCTTGATGTTTTACTAAACAGATGTAACGTTGCTTTAAACACATTGCATGCAAGGTATGGTATGGTATGGTATGGTATGGTATGGTATGGTATGGTATGGTATGGTATGGTATGGTATGGTATGGTATGGTATATACATTGCAAACTAGTATTTAGCTCAAACTGGCACGACCTCGCTTGGCCCTTCAGCTACTCTCTAGATAAAAGAAGAAAAAGACAGGTATCTTCTCAAGGAGGCAGGCTGGAGACCGACTTAGTAGGTGCCCAAGTGCACAGAAACCTTAAAATCAGCAAGTGGGAAGAATTGTCAGAAGGACTCAGGGCTTCCATTCTCTGAGTCCAGAGCTCCCTCTCCAAGACAGCAGAGTGCTGCATGTGTTTGCTCGCTTGTTTCTCACTGATGTCAGAGGATCATCTGCAAACAAAACGTATGACAGGCAGAATTAAACAGGTAGCAATTTGCAGACTCCATCGTTGATCGCCTCATGCTCCCCTGCAGACGCTTTCCCTGTAAAACAGATCTGCCACAGGGGGACTCCCTGTAAAACACAGAGTTTGCAAAGGGGGCTCCTGCGTTTGCTGCCGGGAAGCCAACAGACAAAGGGACCACACCTCACCAGTGCTGCCGGCGCCGGCGGCCACTGCTGGGGCTGCCGGTGGGCACACAGCCGCGGGCATGCTCCTGGCAGACCCCTTCTCCTGTTTCACCAGGGTGAGGCCCAATGGACAGCCTTCCCCACCAGAAGTAGCAGCAGCCGTGGGTTTCCTCACAGGGAAAAAGAGAATACTTCCCGCCTTTCCTTGCAGCAGTATCCGAACTTGCTGCTGCTGCTCTAAAACCTCATCCCTTTAAATGTTCTGCCAGGATCTGACTGAACGGATGCAGGCATCTTTACTGCATCTCATCCAACAAAGAAATACCTCACCCTCTTGTCACTGTGTATTACTATTTCCCAGCCCACCTTTTAATCCACAAAGTCTATGGTTTTGAAGCTTCCATTCAGAGTAGATGGAATTACAGTTTTTTGGTTCTTTTCTGCGTATCAGCCTTTTACACGTCATTATTTCGGCTTCTGGGGCTTACACTTCCTATTCCTCTCTTAGCTATCAGGACACATTTGCTGGCTTTAACAAGAAGTAAATGTTGCAAGTGCTGAGCTGTACTTTTAACGGAAGGTAGTGAAAGAACCCAGGAAAACAACGGAGCAGCTCAGAAACACTCCCTGCAGCCCTTAACACTAAATCCAGTTGGGGCACAAAAGCAAGGATGGGGATGAAAGTAAAACCCAAAGACAGTGGTAAAAACGGCCTTCAGAAGTAAAATAAATATGCTCAATATGAGTGGATGACAAGAAGTGGAGTTATCTTCCACACCAGATGCATGACAACGCGGATGTGAGTGGATAGCGAGCCGACCCCAAAGCGGCACACAGCGGCCGTGGGCAAGGAGCAGGAGGTCTTTCCAATGGCAGCACAGCACCTGGCAAACTAGGTCACGGCTCAGTGGTCACAAAGGCCATGCCAGCGCGGCCGCGGGCACCCTGCAGCAGGGGCTCGGTCCGAACCAGACACGCACCCATGGTGTCATGGGCGTCACGGCACGGCCCTCGCTGCAGCTTTATGCTTTTCTGCTGACCATGGTGGCCGGGCAGTGCCCGGGCTGGGGGTGGACGCTGAGGCTGAGCGGTGACGGCACCAGGGCGAGGGGCCCAGCACGGGCTGCGGGCACCCAGGAAAAGGCTCCAGGAAGGTGCGCGGCCACGGCGGCAGCTGGTGCAGCAGCGCAGCTGGGCTGCCAGGTGAGGGTGAAGCCGAAGCGGAGCTCACGGCGCGGCTGGGGCGAGGCAGCCCGGTGGCGGCAGGGGAACACACGAGGGGAGCTGCAGGGGCGCGGGGGCCGGGCCGGGCCGGGCCGGGCCGGGCCGAGCTGGGCAGGGAAGTCCGGCCCTCGGGTCAGGCCTCAGCCGCGGCGGCACGGCATGGCGAGCGGCGACTATTATGGGATGGCGAGCCCTTCTGCGGGGGGGAAGGGCGAGCCGCGACTATTATGGGATAGCGAGGCCTCCCGCGACCGGAGGGGGGCAGGTGGGTGGCAGGGCATATTATGGGATGGCGGGCGCTCGTGCCGCCAGGGGGAGTATTATGGGATGAGGAGGATGCCCCACAAGGAGCGGGGGGGGGAGGGGGAAGCGGGCGGCTATTATGGGATGGCAGGGCCCGCCGCAGCCGGCGTGGGGCGAGAGTATTATGGGATGGCACCATTCCCAGCGCGGTGTGACCCGGCCACTATTATGGGATGGCTGTACCTTACAGCGGGGCTGCCTGCCTGGGAAGTATTATTGGATGCAGCAGGAAGGAGGAGGGGGTGCTGCGGGATGCCGGGGGGAGGCTGCAGCCCCAGCCAGGCTTCCTGGCGGTGCCCGCCGGGACCCCCCCCGCGGTGCCCCCGTCCGGCCCCGGCCCCCCCTGCCCTCCCCAGTCGGGACCAATAAAGCCGGCAGGGTATTATGGGATGGCGCGGGGGTGGGGTGGGGGGGTGGTTGCCATGGTGTGTTTCCCGTGGGTGGTTATTATGGGATGGAGTCGCCTTTGTGAACTATTATGGGATGCGGGGTGGTGCCGCGCGGGCCCCGCCGCCCCCCGGGGCAGAGCGGCGGGAGGATGGGAGCGGGGATGCGCCCGGCACGGGGCACCAGTCGGGGCGGTCTCCTGGCCGCCAACTGCACGTGGGCTCCAGAGGAACCCTCGGCCACGTCCCCGGCATGGCGGGGCTGCGCGGTCCTGCCTGCCCTCGCAAGCAAATTCTGACCCCAGCGTAGCTGAGATAGGGAAAAAACTCGCCGCCATTCAGACTGGGGCTGTGGAGCATCTCAGCATCTCACCTGTACACTAGTCCCAAGCGTATCGTTCTTAGGAATAAACTTGCCGTCTAAGTCTAAGTGTCACAAAGCTCTGACTTTTAAGTTCAAGAAACATGCACAAGGATGGCACAAAGCAAGACATGTCCCTGCGCGGTCCATTCCAGAGCTGAGTCTGATATGGGATCCTTGCATTCTGCGCCGGGGCCACAGCCCCAAGGCACCTGGCCTGGTTCTTGCCCGAGATGAGAGAAAACCTCCTCCTGACTTGTGTGGCTGTGGCAGCTCTGCAAACCCCTGCCCAGATTTGAGCCCATGGTGACTTAGTAGGTATCACCATCGAGATTTGACTCTCCTCTCCAGCCAACCCGAGTCCATCAGCTCTGCTCAGCAGCAGTGGCGTTCTCACCCAGCCAAATGGGGAATGCAACCTCCGGGCTCATTAGCACTGTTCCCTGGAGCATAGTTGTTGCTGGGTGCAGCGCTGGAAACACCTCTCCCAGATCCAGCTGGAGGTAGGAGATGAAGGAGAGCTCTGTCCCAGCCTGTTTTTTCAGTATTTCTGCTAAGTGAGCTCAAGAGATGTGTGTCGGTGTTAGTGATTTTTGCCAGCATGCACCAGCTTTGACACCAGGGGTAAAAATAGGTATGGCAGAACGGCAGTCCAGGCAGCTCAAACCAGTGGGTTGTTGTTGCAGCCCCTTTTGGGGGCTCCTTCTCTGGATCTCAGGATCACTGGCTCCTTCTCTGGCTGGATCCAACTATTTGTTTCATGAGGAGGGGATCAGGGCATCTCTAAGGCACTTTAGGGAAATGGGAACCTAAAAATGGTAACTAATGAGGATTCTTAACTTTCATGTATTGCTTGCAGCTTTTGTTATTCGTTATATACATAATTCTATGTTAAAAGACTGGTGTCAAAGTCAAATTTTTATAATTGCAAAATAGCATTTGTTTTTTACGCCTTACTAAGTGCCTCCATCTTCAGAAAGAAAAGTGAAAATAAACATGGAAAATTCGAATCTGACTATCTGATGTCTAGCAAAGTTCTGAGTAACTGAAAACAGACTTGTGATGGAAAATATCGAGTAACCTTAGCTATAGGTGTCAGTACCAAGTATGTGATGTTTTTTAAAGCAAACAAACCAGCGAAGCACGCAGAGATAGAGATCAGCCGTTCTGATTTCCAGGGGGCTGAGCAACCCCCAATCTTCTCTATCTCTCCCCCACCTCAGTTCTGTGCCGCCAGCACTGCCTTCTGCACCGTGCACGTCTGGCTGACACGGTGCAGCTCCGGCTGCACGGCCACGCCGCTCTCCCTGCCCCCTCCTTCTCCTGCAAAACAGGAGACGAGGCTCATGACGAGTGCTGAGCGAAGTCTGAAATGCTCTTCCCCTAACGGGAAGTAGATGCAGAGTCACGCTGGCATATGGGCAGCCCTCACCTAGGTGGCTGTTAGAGAGAGACTCGATCCTCCATTGACAGTAGAATGTTCTCAAAAAAGAAGCACACGTGGTCTCGTGAGTGATTCTTGACCTTATTCTGGTTGTACGCTCCAAAATCCTCTGTGTGCAAGTCTCTTTCTGCCTCTTGTTCCAGGGGCATTTTTTTGCTGCAGGAGCAGCTTCTTGGACATGACAGGAGGGGCTCTTGTCTTTTCTCCATAAGACAAGGAGACTTTCCTGCGTCATTTTCTGCCATGTCTGACACCAAAGTAAAGATACTTCCATTTGGCTAAACGAATAAGCTCATGCTTTTCTTTGAAAAAAAGAAAAAAAAAACCAAAACCAAACAAAACAAAAAACAAAAAACAAAAAAAAAAAAAAAAAAAAAAAAAAAAAACAAAAAAAAAAAAAAAAAACAAAACACAACAAACAAACAAAAAAAACTAAACAAAAACAAAAAAGCACTCAAACTAAATAAGGAAAATAAGTAGAAGGGGGTGCACATGATGAAGAAAACAACAATGAAAATTGGTCATTTAGATTTCCTTAGCTTGCCATGGAGACTTTATAGAGAGCTGGGAGTGGTGTAACCTGGGCAGAGGAAAAATCTCTGGTGTTGAGGGAGACTTGCAGAATCCAGAACAGTTACTTTAGCTAGTGCTGGGGACACAGGATTCTCACAAGATAGTTTAAAATAGGGGCAGGGGAACTTGGGTGTTGAAGAGAGACAGACTCTGGGACAATAACCAGATATTGAGTAAAAGTTTGAACCATTTTCTTGCTAATTCCAAAGTAAATATTACCTATCTCAGAATTTGATACCCCCTCTCTGCTCAAAAAATGATCTAAGGCAAAATTCTCTGCTTTACCAAAGAAAAAACAAAAGGGCAGGGCTTCTCAGAAATCCTGGGATTTTCAGTGTTCCTTGGCAGAAGTGGTAAAACCTTAGTTCACTCATGGCAAGCATCAGTATGATCTGGAGAGCCTACAGGGCTGCTGAATGGCAAACACGAGGAGTAAGTCCATTGCATTAGTTACGAACGGTCAGAACCAGGTTAAAGGAAGAGGTAAAGCGTAGCTGCAGCCTTTGCAGAACAGCATCACATTCAGGGATACATCAGGAGCTGCCAGTTTTAGGCGGATACTGAAAGATATTTTTCATGTTACCCGTTGTATGTAACCTGACAGAACAAATATTGCAGACTGGCTGGAGCAATCCTCAGTCCGGGAAACAGCAAAAATGAGGAGAACATGAGAAGAAGTATGGCTGTGTCCCAGCACACAAATGAAGCAATACAGTGGCAGCATTGCAGTGCCCAGCGTCTAAACCCATCAGCCTCTCTGTATCATTACAGAATGCAAGAGGAGCTGACAAAAAATAGCCTGAAAGACCATAAACCAATCTTTCAGATCACATTGTCTGCAGCACCAGCATGTCAAGCCTGTAGTCTGTTATCTCTGCCCCACATATGAACGGTTCATGCTAGGCTGGAGAGTCTCCCCTCTTTCCAAAATGCTCTGGGGTTCCTTCCTCCCACCCTTGCCTCCCACACTGGGCAGCGCTGAAACACACAGGATGGAGGTTTCCAGTCCACGACCCTGAGGTCCAGGGTGAAACAATGTTAAAACAATGTTAAAAGCTTCGTTCTTCTTGTTACCTTGGGAAAATATGTTAAAAAGTGAACATAAATTAGAAGTGAAAGTGAGAAAGGGCTGTGGGCCTGAGAAAAGCCCGGACAGAGGCAGCTGCCCTCGAGGCAGCAGAAGCTGGGGCAGGACTCTCCTGAGTCCCACGCAGGGACCCGAACCCTGGCTAACTAAGACCATGCACAGAACTACAGAAGTTATTTAGAGGTCACCCCAGCTTGCAGAGCCCATTTCACCCAGTTGTTCTTGGAAGCAGAGCTGAGCCAGGGTGTATGGAAGGTCCTCTGGCCAGTTTGGATTTCCCAACGCGGGCGCAGCACCAAAGCAAGATGTTGCAGGCGTTTTCCCCATGGGTGCTGTGGGGTTGTTCACAGTGTTGACACCCATCAGCACAGGTAGGGAAGACTGTATTACACAGATCTTGCTGTAATTGTTTCCAAGCCAAGTGCTATAAACTCAAAAGATTAAATTAAACTGGGTAAGTAATTGAACCACATCTTCCAAGTTTAAAGCACCCAAATAACTGGAAATCTATTTCATGGAAATCTATCCTTTCCTCATCAAAGGAAAATATTTAGCTGCTTTTTTTTTTTTTTTTTTAAATCCATTTAATCTACTTGGCCCTCACAAACAGAAAAAACACCTTAATCATAATCACATATGAAGTTTTTGTTTTGAGGGAAAACTAAGATTTCTGCTGACTAAGAAACTTCAAGTTACAAAGGAAAAAATTAGTTGGAGCTGAGGTGGGGAATCTTGGGCACATTCATGATAAAAACTGTATTCAGTTCTCATGCAGAGAAAAATTTCAGGGAGGTGGTGGCTCATTGGGAAACTTTAGCATCGGAGGCACTGTGGCACACATTGCCTAACCTGAACCAAACAGGTGTCTTCAGACCATAACCATGCTGACAGGAGTGCTGGGAATCTCCTGCAGAGAGAGTCCCAGCACCTAACTCCCTTTCAGGATCTTCATCTGCATCTGCATCGCACCTCTCTCTGTGTGGCCAGGCCACTGGGGGAAAGAGGCAAACATGAAGTTGGCGGGCACTGGTTGGGGCTGGGCTGCTCAGCTCAGGAATTTGGTGTGGCTGCCTGCCTGACTTCTATTAAGAGGGGATTGCAGCTGTCAGCACACAAAAGAAGGAATGAGAAATCTTGCAGAGGTCCACGTAAGTTTGGTGGTGGCATCATCCACCACATGTTTCTGTGGTGCTTTCCTGCCACTTTTCCTGCATGGAGCTGAGATAAGTGAGAGCTTCAACATCGTGTGGGCAAAGGTATGTACAGGGATAGTACAGAGTTCATGCTGCTGATGGCTGGAGAGGTAGGTGGGATTTTTGTATGTGCAGGAACATGGATAACACAACAGCCTGTTGGGATGTATCGGTCTAGTCTTTGCTGGCAAGGCAGGAACGAGGGCACAGGAGACAACTCATGCTGCGGAGTGGTTGCACGTGCATTGCACTTTGTGGAACTCTGCGGGAGCACGCGATGGAGGTGGACACACGATGTGGTGGAGCCTGGTGGAATCTCAGCAGAGGTGCCAGTGCAAGGAGGCGGTCAGAGCCAGCACGCGCAGGTAAGGGAGATTTGCCATCAGCCAGAGCCACTTCGGCACACGGCCGAGGTGAAGGGATGGCACTATGGAACACCTGCGTGGCCACTGAGTGCGTGCACGTGTTTTTGGTGAGCTTTGGCAGACGGAGCCCGGCTTGTGTTACAGGATCTGTAAACGACTTGTTGCAGTCTGTAAACAGCCAATCCCCCACCTGTGTTGCGGCGCGTTTCACTATGGTGGGATGAAACGTGCACGTGCACCAGCAGGCATGGGACAGGGGAGGCAGGGAGCGCAGCTGGTGACACCCATACGTTTACTGGGAGACACGGACAGGACTGCGCCTCTTGGTTGAGATTAATAGCGTTATGAAAATGCTCAGCAGAGGATAAGGCAGCATTATGGGATGTGATTTTGTTTAATGGGAAATTAATGATACAGTTGCATGTGCATAATTGGAGTATACTTATACCTGCGGACCGTTCCCGTCTGTGTAAATCAATGTTGAGTTTCCTGGTGGAGGCTGTAGCAGGGTGCTGGGTGACAGGGAGGAATGGACTGGGTGGACACAGAATCACAGAATCAGCTAGGTTGGAAAAGACGTCTGAGATCATCAAGCCCAACCTTTGACCGAACACCACCATGGCAACTAGACCACGGCACCGAGTGCCACATCCAGCCTTTCCTTAAACAGCTCCGGGGATGGTGACTCCACCATTTCCCTGTCAGTCCATTCCAATGTTTGATCACACTTTCCATGAAGGAATTTCTCCTGATGTCCAACCCAAGTCTCCCTTGGCACTGCTTGAGACTGTCCTGTCGCTAGTTGCCTGGGAGAATGTGTATCCTGGGGTAGGTAGTTCTGCAGGTACCAGCAGCCAGGAAGCCTCGAGGTGCGGGGGAGGCACCGAAGTCACTGCGGGCTCCCCACGCACAGGCCGTCAGTGGCAGTGACCGCGACGGGCGTGGGCAGCCTTGGAGGGGTCCTGCGGCCCCGCGGGCGGAGCGGGCGGGATGGGGTACGGCAGGACGGGCAGGGAAGCGAGCGGGGCGCTCAGCCCCGAGGTGGCGGGCGGTCGGCGGTGGGAGGGCGGTGCCCGGAGCCTGTGCCCGGGGTCGGTGCCAGCGCGCAGGAGGGCGGGAGGTGCGCGGCGGCCGCTGCGGGCCGGAGCGGTACGGGCCCCGCGCCCCCGGGCAGGGCGGGCGGGGGCGGCGGCCAAACCCCGCGGGTGCGGGTGCGGGGCGGGCGGCCGCGAGTATTATGGGATGCCGGGCTGGCCGGTGGCTCCCGGCGACTATTATGGGATGCCTGCCTGGGCGCGAGGGGGGGTGGGGAGGTGTGACTATTATGGGATGTGCGCGCTCGGGGTGTGACTATTATGGGATGTTCCGGGGGGGGGGGTCCTCACAGTGCGCCCTCCCCCGCCCCACCGCGCTCTCCCCGCGGGAGAGGGACGTGCATATTATGGGATGGCAGCCCAGGGAGGCGCGGGGGGACGCCCTGCCCCGGCGCGCGGGGTCCCGCGCGGGGCGCGAGGAGGGGGGGGGGGGGCAGTATTATGGGATGTTTCTTGGTGGGGGTCAGTATTATGGGATGCCGGAGCGAAGGGGTGCGAGCGTGAGGGAGTATTATGGGATGTTTCTCGAGGTGAAGGTGCGGGGGGAGACAGTATTATGGGATGTTACCGGCGGGAGGGGTGGTTATTATTATGGGATGCCGGGCCGGGCAGTGAGTGGGAAGTTCTGAGGGGAGGGTGAGTATTATGGGATGTCGGGGGGGGGAAGGGGGTGTGTGCTTGCCGGGGAGATGGGGGCGGGGCCTGTTGCCGGGGTCCCGGGGTATATTATGGGATGTAGGCGGGAGGGGGCGGGGCCTAGCCGGGTTTTTTTTCCCCTTTAAGAGGCGGTGCCGCCACCGGAGCCATTTTCCCTTCAGCGGCGGCAGCGGCGAGAGAGGAGCTGGGGTCCGGAGCCGGGTGAGGAGCCGGGAGGGAACGAGGGCGGGCAAGGCCATCTGCCGCCTACCCGGGGCGTCGGGGCCAGCAGACGCGTCTCTCCGCCGGATGCCCTGTCGGCTCCGGCCGCCGCTCCTCCGGGGACGCGCCGTCCCCCTGTCCGGGCGGCCGCAGGACGGGTCCGGCCCCTCCTCCCCCGCCCCGCAACCGCCTCGCCGGTGCCCGCAGCCCGGGCCTGCGCCGGCCCCCGGGGAGCGGCGGCCCCTCGCCGCACGCCCGCCGGACTTCCCCGGCCCCGCCCCGCGCCCCCGCCCGGGAGACGGTGCCCCCCGCCCCCGCCCTGCGCCGCGCAGCCCCGCTCCGGGCGGGGGCGGCTGAGCGGGGCTGCCGAGCCGCCCGGCCTTTTGTGTGCGGCCGGGCAGGGGCAGGGCCGGCGCTGCAGTGCCAGCCCGGGGCGGGCTGGGGCTGCTGGCCAGGGCACCGTGCTGACAGCCGCCCGCTGGCCCCAGGGCTCCCTTGGAGCCCGGCTGCCTTGCTTGTCCCGCTGCCTTCTCCCGGCCCAAGGCAGAAATTACCGAGGGCACCCGGCTGCAGAGGACGAGAGAGTTTTCCTTTAGGACAGCTGTTTTGGCTTCCTCGGTAGAGATGAGTTGCTGACTCGGTTTAATATCTGGAGTCTTGGAAGCTTATTTTATCACAACTCTAAACTGATACTTGCTGCCAGTGTTTCTATTATCCAGAGGCTCCAAAGCCAGTAAAGTTGCTGTCTAAGCTTTCTCGCGGATCCTCTTAGTAGCACTATTGCTTGGGAGAACGAAGTTCAGGTCTGCTGTAACTTTCCCTTTTTCTTTTCATTGAAGTACTGGCCAGACTGGCAAGAAGGCGACAAGCTGTGTAAGCCCAGGCCTCCCCCAGTGTGGAGGACATGGCTTCGGGCATTGGGTCTCCATCACCATGCTCAGGAGGCAGTGATGATGATGAGATGGAGATCCTGTTGAATAACGCTATCCCCCAGCATCCAGGTATGCCGAGCCTGCAGGGCATGCATGTGAAGTGGGGATAACGTTGGACTCAAGCTGAATATGTGAAATGCATGATGTATTGAGGAATGTAATATTTATTTTTTTTTCTGTGCTGCAAGTCATGCGTGTGTTTTTGATATCTGAGTCCCAGGGTTGTTTTGAAGTGAGAGGCTCACAGCTTTGTGTCAGGTGGAGCTGACTTTGTTCCAAGCCACTGCAGGTTGTCAGGGCCTCTGCTTGGAGGAGGTGTGGAGGGTGGAGGCAGAGTGTCCAATTCTGACAGGTTACCGAAATTGTGAGTTTCAATTTTCCTGAAAATGAATGAACGGGGAAGGGGAAGAGGGGATAGTATGCGAAAGGACAGGTTGCTTGCTTTCATCTGGGAACTCAGACCGGCTGACGTCCAGAGAAAACTGCCCTGGGCTGTTGCGTGACCCACTTTCCTTCATCACCACACCCAATTATTGAGGTTTCTTGTGGTTCTTGCTCTGTGCTGCTTGCTCACCTTTGCTTTTTTTTTTAGTCCTTTTATCTTGCTTCTTGCCTTGTATTTGCATCCTCATCATCAACATGAGGCTTGAGTTAGAGCCCTGGGAATTCTTCTGGTGTCCTTTTTTTGTTGCTGCTGCTGTTGTTGACCTGCTCTGTGGACATGTATCTGGATTCTTCACTTCCTTGTGAAAAAGGAGTGATGTATATAGACAAGTGCAGGGTTTCCTATTAACTCGTGCTGGAGTGTTGTAGTGTCATATAGGAGAAATGTAACTGGAGAAGGGAAGATGGTGTTGTGGTGTTTTGGATTTTCATTTGTTTGGCATTTTTTCCTTAAGGCTTGTCTCTGGAGTTTTCTGGCACCTCTGAGATCTTGGGCAGAATGGGATTATCAGTAACAAATTTTTATGAAAAAACCTGGTAAAATCACTGCAAAATGGAGAGGTTTAGGCGATACCTTGAAAAGGGTGGGTTATTAGAAACTCTAAATCAGAACTTGGGGGAGAAGATGCATGGTGTTGCAGAACCACAGGAGCATTGGTTTTGGAATATGGCAAGGGCCAGGCATGGGACTCCAGGTTCTGAGACCTCTGTCTCTGCTGTTTCAGCCCCGGCTGCGGTAGCTCCTCTGACCTGTGGCTTCCTCCATCCTGCCCAGCTCGGGTGGTCAGGAGGCCATTTTCCCTTGGAGGGAGAAGGAGTGACTCTGGCTGCGTGCAGTGGGCGGGGCGGCAGGGGAGGGCGGGTGGCCGCGCTGCTCCCGCAGCCTGCCACAAAGAGAAGGAAGGGCTGTCTGGCTGCCCCTGCCCCTGGGGCCAAGGGCAGACAGGGAACCGGGGCACACTGATGGAAGTGTGCACTGGCGCTGGGGAACTCGTGTGTGTTCTGGCCAGGCAGTCAGCTTGCTAGCTGCTGGGGCTGGGGGAAGGTTCTGTCTAATCTGGATCAGAATAGAGTTGCTGAGTAACAACTTTCCTATGGAGGAGGAAAAGTAGCAGCTTACTGGCCTGTATTTTGCATGCAGCTGTAGGATGTTTTCAATACTGCTGAAGAGGCTAGATGTTTTTTTTCCTGGAGATCCATGGACTGAAACAGTATCCTGCACAGGTTCTCAAATGCATTCGCTGTTTTGCCCCCTTTAGATGCAGCCATCTGTTCTATGCTCTTTCCTCTTCTTGTTGGGTTATGGCAAGCTTCTTGCCCCCAAGTTCTGAGTGCAATTCTGCTTGGAGAAGCAAGATTGTGGAAATTGGTGTTGGGAGGGGGTAAACCATGTTTCATTGTATCTGTTGTGAACCATAATAGTTGTAACCGCTCTGTTTGTAAGTGTGTAGCAAGAAGCAGACAAGTTGATCTCTGTGAAGGGGGGCTATACTGTTGTGCACAGGTGGGGCTTGAATGAGACATGTCACCTCTTCATATCCAGAACCTGAAGAAGAGCCAGAAGAAGAGCTTCTCTCAGAGGCTGACACTCCCAAAATCAAGAAGAAGAAGAAGCCCAAGAAACTGAAGGAACCCAAAGTGCCCAAGCTCAGCAAACGTCAGAAGAAGGAGGTAAGAATAAGGATGCCTAAGGTCACACTCCAAAATATGGTTATGTAGGATGAGAGTGCTTACTGTTGTTAATGGCTGATATCAGCAATCTTTAGAATGAGTCCTGTAGAGCTTGGGGAGAGTGCAGTGTTTATCCAGGGTATTTTCTTATGCCTCATCTCTCCCTCTCTTCCCAGCTGGGGGACAGCTCTGGTGAAGGGAATGAGTTTGTGGAGGAAGAAGAAGAGGTTCTGCGCTCTGATAGTGAGGGCAGTGATTACACCCCTGGGAAGAAAAAAAAGAAGAAATTAGGACCCAAGAAGGAAAAGAAAAACAAAGCCAAGCGCAAAGAGGAGGAGGAAGAGGAGGAAGAAGATGATGACTCAAAGGTACCCTCCTGACTACTTGCTTCTGATTCCCATGTATCTGATTTGAGGGATCATTGTGCTCTCTTTTTGTGATTGCACAGGGAGTTGGGACTGTGTAGTCTCATCACTCTTGACTTACCCTCTCTACTGCTTTAAGCACACATGATATTTATATTGAATCCAAATACTTTTGCCTTTTCCACTGATCTGCTATTGCAGCTGTGTCCTGTGGTAGTGATAAGTGGATGTGGGGAAAAAAATTCTCTGGGTTCTGCTCAGAGTTGCCATGATTCTCTTTTCATAGGAACCAAAGTCATCTGCTCAGCTCCTGGAAGATTGGGGCATGGAGGATATTGATCACATTTTCACAGAGGAGGATTACCGCACACTCACCAACTACAAGGCTTTCAGCCAGTTTGTCAGGTGAGCTGCAAGTCTGCACTTGAAATTACTTGGAAACAAGAAAAGAGGTTGGACAAAAACTAGATTCCTTGATTTTGGAACCTCAATGCACTTGTGTAGTACCTAGAGTGAAAATTGAAGCAACAGTAAAATAATTGATTTCCAGCTTTTTTGTTTTCAGTCACTGAGATGATGCAAGTTCTCCCAGTCCCATTTCTTCCCTGTTCTGCTAAATTCTGTTTCTTTTTTCCAAGCCCCTGAATATTTCCATGTTTCACATAGAGTGAAGGATGAGAATGGGGAGATTCATTGGCTGTTGAGATCAGAAAGGAATGTAGTTTGAGATAGAGGTGCTGATAGGGGTGGCAGTGGGGAGGAATAATCTAGATTTCAGTGTGGTTCAGTAACCTTTCCTTCCTTTCTTAACTATGCACAGGCCACTTATTGCAGCCAAGAACCCTAAAATAGCAGTGTCGAAGATGATGATGGTTCTGGGAGCCAAATGGAGGGAGTTTAGCACAAACAACCCCTTCAAGGGAAGTTCAGGTGCATCTGTGGCAGCTGCTGCAGCTGCAGCTGTTGCAGTAGTCGAGAGTATGGTGACAAACGTGGATGCTGTCCTGCCGCAGCCGCCCGTAGATGTGCCACTCAGGAAAGCCAAGACAAAGGAGGGCAAAGGTGAGATGAAGAGTCTTGCAGGAGGATAGAACGTGAGTGGTGTCAAGGCAGTTGCCCTTCTGACTCTGCCTCCTGTGTTCCCAGGACCCAATGCCAGGCGGAAGCCAAAGGCCAGTCCTCGTATCCCTGATATCAAGAAACCTAAAACAAAGAAGGTGGCACCACTGAAAATCAAACTAGGAGGATTTGGTTCCAAACGTAAAAGATCATCAGTAAGTGTTGCTCCTTACTTGACCTTGTGAGGAGGAAGTCATGATATGATAGTAATGCTGGGATGTGTGTCTGCTGCTCAGCATGTGTTTGAGCCTTTTCTCTTACCTACCTCAGAGTGAAGATGATGATCTGGATGTGGAGTCAGACTTTGATGATGCCAGCATCAACAGCTACTCTGTTTCAGATGGATCTACAAGCCGTAGTAGCCGCAGTCGCAAAAAACTCAAGGCTGGGAAGAAGAAAAAGAAAGGTATAGATACTTGCCAGCAGCTGGAGACGAGCAGAACTAAGTATATAGAAAGATTAGAGAGATGTTTGTGTGGAGTTTTGATGTTTCATAGCATACTTAAGGGACAATTAATTGTGAAGGAAGAACCTGATATTATTTTGAGTGAGGAAAAGGTTCTCAGAAGTTCTTTCAGGAGTTCTTTGTTAGGGAAATAAGTGCAGTGCTGAGTTTTCCTGGCCTTAACTGTACCTTCTCTTTCATGGGTGGAAGGGGGCACAAAGGGACTTGTTTTGCTCCTGTTTCCAGATCTTCCTTCTCGCCCTGTTTCCTTATATAGAGTAAGAGTTTTGTATTCTGGATCTCTGGATGGCTATGGAAGCTGTTGGGAGAATACCCTCCCTGGCTGACAGAAACCTGTGTCTATGGCTTGTACTACAGTAACTCTTCATCACCCTCTGCAGGTGAGGAGGACTCCACAGTGGCTGTGGATGGCTATGAGACTGATCATCAGGACTACTGTGAGGTGTGCCAGCAGGGAGGAGAAATTATATTGTGTGATACCTGCCCTCGTGCCTACCACATGGTTTGCCTGGACCCAGATATGGAGAAAGCTCCAGAGGGCAAATGGAGCTGCCCACACTGTGTGAGTATTGGATTCCCCAAATGGTGCAAAAGATCATGTATGAGGGGTCATATCAAGTGACTTGGGGCTGTTTCTGTAGTAATGAAATAATAATTTTGTTTTTCCAATTTCCCTCTCCCATAGGAAAAAGAGGGCATTCAGTGGGAAGCAAAGGAGGATAACTCTGAAGGTGAGGAAATCCTGGAGGATGTAGTGGGGGATGCTGAGGAAGAGGATGACCACCATATGGAGTTCTGTAGAGTCTGCAAGGATGGAGGAGAGCTGCTGTGCTGTGATGCCTGTCCTTCATCCTATCACATCCACTGTCTGAATCCCCCACTGCCTGAGATTCCCAATGGAGAATGGCTGTGTCCTCGGTGCACTGTGAGTTTCTGCTCTACCACTGTACTATTGCTGCAAGAGGTGATTGATCTAATCCCTTTGGATCGTCATATTTCTATGGAAGTACATGCTTCTTTGAAGACTGTCTCCTCATACACTTTTGTCATAAAGTTTAAAGGCCTGACTTTTTGTAGTTGTATTGTGCCTTGATTGATTGCTTTCTCCAGACAGTGGGAAGCACCAGGCTGCAGCCTTTGGGTCTTATGAGACTTGTCTACATACAGGGTAGTTGGGCAGTTTTTGGTCTAGCATGCTGAGGAGCACTTTTTTGGGTTCCTCTATGTAGATGCAGGAGAACAAGCAAGCTAATTCAATGCTTAAAGTAATTTAAACTGATGCTGAGGTAAACTGATTTTGCACTGTTGTAAGCTTTGTAATACTAAGACCTTTCTTAGTAGATGGTTAGAAGAAATGCCATGCTTTTCCAGAAAGTTCTTGAAATAGGTAGTATAAATGGTGTTAATTGCTTTCATTAGGTGATAAAAACCTAAAGGTGATGGACAAAAAAAGCTGCTTATGTTGGACCCTTAATTCTACAGCAAAATATTTTCTGCACAAACTTTCAATGGAGTTGTAGTTGGGCAGACTACTGGGCTTGTCAAGCCTAGCTAATTCTGTCTGTGTAGCGAAACCATGAAGGTGACTCTGTTTCTGCTCCTCAGTACTTCCTTGTTAGAGTACATACACTGTGATGCATCAAGCTCTGTTTAACTTCCCAGTGCCCAGCTTTGAAAGGAAAGGTGCAGAAGATCTTGATCTGGAAATGGGGTCAGCCTCCAGTTGGGCCCGCACCACCACGTCCACCTGATGCGGACCCTAATGCTCCACCCCCAAAGCCTCTGGAGGGTCGGCCTGAAAGGCAGTTCTTTGTCAAATGGCAGGGCATGTCCTACTGGCACTGCTCCTGGGTGTCAGAGTTGCAGGTGAGTGGAGGAAGCTAACTATGGCCTAAGGATGGACAGTTGAGGCTAAAACACCTACTGACTGCTTGTGTCCTGACTGCAGCTGGAGTTGCACTGCCAGGTGATGTTTCGTAACTACCAACGCAAAAATGATATGGACGAGCCACCCTCGGGAGACTTTGGAGGGGAAGAGGAGAAAAGCCGAAAGAGAAAAAACAAGGACCCCAAATATGCTGAGATGGAGGAGCGTTTCTATCGATATGGGATCAAGCCAGAGTGGATGATGATCCATAGGATCCTTAATCATAGGTAGGGGGTGTAACAAAGAGGATTTTCAACAAAGACCTTAAGCAGGGCTAAGGGAGAGGGGCTGAGCTAAACTGCAGTATGACTGGGAGAAATAGTGGGAGTTCTTTGTTGGTATGACAGACATTGTTGTTCTGTTTCTGCTGCTTCACTAAGAGTCCTTCCCATCCATTTGAATGGATTGGGGGAATACTGCTATCTCACTGTGCTTGAGGCTTACTGGTTTCTTCTGCAGTGTGGATAAGAAGGGGAATGTCCACTATTTGATTAAATGGAGAGACCTACCCTATGACCAGGCATCCTGGGAAAGTGAAGATGTGGATATTCAAGATTATGACCTCTACAAACAAGCCTACTGGAATCACAGGTAGGAGAAGTATATAGAGGTTGTTTGCCTTTACATTCCCTCAAAAAAAAGTACTGCAGTATGTCAGCCTCTAGCATTGGCTGGATTAATAGATGGAAATGGACAAGAAGCATCTTCTTGTTGCTGACTCCTTATGCCTTTGGGCAGGGACCTTGTGCCTCTCTAGCACTTCATGAAGGTTCCAGCCCTATTTTCTTGTGTCTGAGTTGGGTGATTGCCCTCCTATCCTCTGCAATAGTTTTCTCTCAATCTGTTAATAAAAAGCCATTAAACTTATGTACTTGGGACCGTGTCTACATAGGGAGCTGATGCGAGGTGAAGAGGGCAGGCCTGGTAAGAAGTTAAAGAAAGTGAAGATGCGGAAACTGGAAAGACCACCTGAGACTCCCACAGTGGATGTAAGTTACTTTTTTTTGTTTTGGAGCCATCTGATAGAGGTGCTTATTTTGGGGTGCCTGTAGGTAGATAGCAAACTGAAGAGTGACCACTGTATGGTTTAGAGCTCTCTCATAGCCCAAATAATAAATGGCATTAGATCAGACAAGTGTCCACTGTGTCCATTGGGTCAGACTCCCTACCTCCTGGTGAAAGGATTTCGCAAAAAAAAAAAAAAAAAAAAGGGCTTCTTGTTCAATGCCTTTGGCTATTTGGAAATTGAGTTTGGTGCTCATTGTCATCTGTGAAGCCTCATCTGTACTTGTGAATATAAGGGTGGTTAAGAAAGGACTCTTGTCAGTTATCTCTAGGTGAGTAAAAGGATTCCAACTCTCCCTCCTTTCCTCTATAGCCAACAGTGAAGTATGACCGGCAGCCAGAGTACCTCGATGTAACAGGAGGGACCTTGCATCCCTACCAACTGGAAGGGCTGAATTGGCTGCGCTTCTCTTGGGCCCAGGGCACAGATACAATCTTGGCTGATGAAATGGGTCTGGGAAAGACTGTGCAGACAGCAGTGTTCCTGTATTCCTTATACAAAGAGGTGAGAGCTGGGAGGTAGCTTCCTGGGGAGATTCTGCCTGTATTAGTGATTGCAGTCATCTGATGCTCTTACTGACCCTATTTGTAGGGCCACTCAAAGGGTCCCTTCTTGGTGAGTGCACCACTGTCCACGATCATCAACTGGGAACGAGAATTTGAGATGTGGGCCCCAGATATGTATGTAGTGACGTACGTCGGGGACAAGGACAGCCGGGCCATCATCCGTGAGAATGAGTTCACTTTTGAGGATAATGCCATACGTGGAGGCAAAAAAGCATCCAGAATGAAGGTACAGAACTCTGCTGTGACACAAGCCTGAATTGAGATGCACTCGATTGACTTTCAGGAGCTGAGATTCAGATACTCTGCTGTCCCTGGGAACTGATTATGCTTGTAGTTTCCAAGGGGAAATAAGTGCAAATTGATGACAAGTGAGCGTTTAGACTCTTGCTGTACACTGTTTAAATACTCCTGCTAATCTGAAGTCTTTCAGTACTGGAGAAAGATAGTTGACTAAGGTCAAACTTGACTCTAGGCAAGTCCCTCTGTCTTCCCAGCTTAACCTGTGAAGTTGTGCTAACCTGTGAAGTTCTGTGTTTCTACAGATCTAAGTTAATGTCTGAATTGCCACTGTGTGTAAAAGACAAATATACAAAAAAAGTATGAACTTTTTTTATCCTGAGGAATTGGCTGACAGGCTGTACCCAGACATGTCAGAAATTGCATTTTGTGCCCAGACAGGAAGGAAGAGCCTGACCTAGGTGGCAGCTTTTTGTAGAACATAAGTCTTCCTAGTAAAACTGAGATGGAAGCTAAAGCATTTTCAGTGGCAGAGACAGATTAATTTCCTTTAATTGAAATGGGACAGTCTTAAATACTAAGTAGTACTAGTAATTCAAAATTCCATGGTAAACTATTTATCTCTTGAAGTCTTAGCTTTCTGATGAGCAACTCTTCTCCACATGTCAAAACCTCAATTCTCTAATTGAGTGAGTCTCTACTCACTACATACTTGTTAAACTCTGTTAAAGTATTTGGCATCATGTCCAAATGTAGCAGGTATTGAGGGGGTTGAGGAGACTTACATGTGTTGGGAGCAATAGGGAATTAAAAGGCTAAAATGGTTTGGGCAGCATTTCAAATCTTGTGACAGGAGAAAGTTTTTGATGTGCTGTTGACCAGGGCTTATCAGGATAACTTGATGGAGGAACACTGCATCCTCTATCCCATTACATGTTCATCCTTTTCCTTTGCAGAAGGAGGCTGCTGTCAAGTTCCATGTGCTTCTCACTTCCTATGAATTGATCACAATTGATATGGCCATACTAGGCTCTATTGACTGGGCCTGTCTCATTGTGGATGAAGCTCACAGACTGAAGAACAATCAGTCTAAGGTACAGAGAAGCATAGGTGGTTCATGGACATGGCATATGTTGCAGGGGAGAGAGAGACAGCTCTTAGTCATTTGTTCAGTAGTAAATATGATGTGTTATTAAAAAGAAAAATCAACAGCCTGCATTTGGAGATCAGTCATCATGGGAAACAGCTAATACAGATCACTGATACTAAAACAGCTTTCTTTCCAGGTTGTCTTGGTTTGAAAGACAACCTGGTCTGCTAAGGCAGGAGCCCCTCGAAATAGAAAATGTAAACGCCCTCCCTCCAAATTATTACAATTTTGAAATTAAGGGGCTCTGAGGCAAAGATATGGAAATAGGATGAACAGTTCTTTATTAGGAAAAATTAAAATAAAAGTACAGTAATACAAAAGAAAACAAACCCAAAACACTGACACAGAGTCAGAAATACACCCTGACCCTGTCAGCCAGGGTGTTGTTAGCAGTCCGATTAAATGGTGGCTGCAGTCCTCCTGGAGTGACAGATGTGGTTCAGTTGAAGCAGTGGTCCTGTAGAAGGGTGTAGTTTTCCTCAGAAGGTCCAGTGATTATGTGGAAAGGTTTGGTTTTCCTCTGGAATCCAGTAGAAAAAGGCTGCCCTGATGTTCCAAATCTCAGTTTTTATCTAGGTAGGAAATGTTTGGCTCCTCCCCCTGAGTGGAGCATCTCAAAATGGGATGATGTAATTTTATCAGTCATGCTATCAGCAGGACTCAGTGGCCCATTACCAGAAGATACCTCCCTGGAGGAAGGATTGGTTGTGGAAAAGATAAAGAACACTGCCCCACCTGGTTTTAACAGATGGTGATGTCAAGACACAGGTGAATAGGCAATTGGTGTACACTGAAAAACAGAAAAACCTGGAAGTGGTTGTTGCTCTCAAATACAAAGTGACTTCTCTGAAAGCAGATCACATACCTGCACCACCTCCATTCTGAAAAGGTTTACCATGCTGAGCATAAAACATGCTCCATGAGCAGAATTACCCTGCTTCCAGAGTAGGCTTGCTCTCTGCATTTGTCTGGTTTTGTAGCAGAACTAATTAGGTGTTAGAGAAATTGAAGGTGGGCAGAGGTGTTCAAAAATGCCTAGGAAGGTGCTGAAAGCCCTATAGCTGCTTTATTATAAGGCTGCACCTTAACTATGCTTGTCTGAATTGAGTAGACTTGACTGTACTTTCTTAATCCAGCCCTTCCCTAGACGTTGTGCCTTAATTCTGGTATTGATTTGTCTGTCTTCAGCTGGACTCCAGTGCTCAGTACACAAAAAACAATTATTATTGGAAAGCTGATTTTAGAGGTTCTTGGAGACTAAAATTGCTGCTTGAATTCTTTTTCCATTTGTTTTGTTTAAATGGCTTTAGTGTTTTGGATCTTGGCATGAGGCATCTTCCTGAGACATCACAGCTGTGCTTGCAGTTCAGTTTCTAGATCTTATTTTATTGTAGGCACTAAGACTGGATGCCATTCTATGCTTAGCGCTGAAACCATCTGAAGTAGGAATGAATGCTTACTATTAATATTCATTAATTGAAAGAGGATGTAAAGGCTCAACGTTACACTATGACACTATGCAGAGCCATTAATTCTTTTTTTACAGCAGTTTCCTATCCTATAAGAACAGCTTATAGGTATTTGGCTGCAAGATGGATAGGTCAGATGCTTCTTAACAGATTTGGATTACTCCTAAAGTTTTGCAAATATAATTAGTAACTTCCACATTTGATTCCAAAATAGTATTTTTAACTATATAGCAAGATAAATCCCTGTGGAGGCCACTAGAAGTACTCTTCTGGTGCAATAACCAAAACATAAGTGTTTTGTTTTTTGTTTGCCATCTAGTACAGCTGCTTTCATTAAGTTTGACCTTGTATCATGCTAAGTGTAAGATAAGCAAAGAAATGGCCAAGTTCATAAATTACTGCTTTACTATCAATTTGTGCAGGTGAACATGTTATATTTGTGCTTTCCAGTGCAGTACTTTAAGTGTTCCATACATCTGTCTGGAATTACTTCATTGTTGTGAAAACCACTGCAAATTACCTTAAAGACACATTGGCAAACCCTTAGCTCTTTTTCTCCTTGCTTGTTCAGAGCTCTGGAGCACTGCCAGGAGTGATATGAATAGGAAGAGTGACTTAGTTCTCAAAGCAGAGTCGAAGGAATGTGGAACACTAATATAGCAAGAAAAAATACATAGTAAAGCAGTCTAGAAATGATTAGTGGTCTGAAAGAGATTGTAACTTATAGGAGCAAAGGAAATGTATTAGCACATGATGGCTCAGAGGATTTGCTGCAGTCACAGTGCAGCTATGCAGAACAATGACCCAAATAAGATCAGTATAGTAACCCTGATTGGAATGTGAACTACTTGGAACTCCTGTCCAAACAGCTGATGTGATCTAAATTGAACCATGGATTACTGTCAACTTTTTATCTAGAATTTTTTTTTTGTAAGCCTATGACTTAATAAGCATTTGTTGTTGTGTGTGTTTTGGTTTATTTTCCCACTTTCCCTGTTCTCTCCTTTCTAGTTCTTCCGTGTGCTGAATGGTTACTCCCTCCAGCACAAGCTGCTGCTTACAGGAACACCCCTGCAGAACAATCTGGAAGAACTGTTCCACCTGCTGAACTTCCTGACACCCGAGAGATTCCAGTATGTCTTGCAGTGCAAGTCAGCCTTGTCTGTCTTGTCATTCTTTTCCCCTCATTTGCTCTTTTGCTCTTTTTCCTTTGTGCCGTTTGCTGAGTGTCTGTTTCCCCGCAGTAACTTGGAGGGCTTCCTAGAAGAGTTTGCAGATATTGCCAAGGAAGATCAGATCAAGAAACTGCACGACATGCTGGGCCCACATATGCTGAGGCGTCTCAAGGCTGATGTTTTCAAGAATATGCCATCTAAGACTGAACTCATTGTCAGAGTGGAGCTCAGTCCCATGCAGAAGTGAGTGTGGGGACGAAGAGAGCACTTGCTGTTGAGCTGCTGTTTCTCTGCTCTGCAGTTTCAAAGAGGATGTGCTGCAACAGCCTTATCCTTACTCTACAGGGTTTTCTGTACGGTGGGCTGCACTAGAGCAGAGGAAAGACTAATCCTGTGCTATGGTTTAAGGGATAAAGAGACAGTGAATGCCACTGGCAGAGCTTAGGTAGCTGGCAGGTAATGCCAGGAGCTGTGCACAGTTTAGCAAGAGAAGATAGGTTAGTCATTCTCATGACAACTGCCTGAATTGTTTCATTTTCTTTTTTGTTTTCAGGAAATATTACAAATACATTTTGACAAGAAACTTCGAAGCACTGAATGCACGGGGTGGTGGTAACCAAGTCTCGTTGCTCAATGTTGTCATGGATCTGAAGAAGTGCTGTAACCACCCCTACCTCTTTCCTGTGGCTGCTATGGTATGTCCAGTCACTTACTCTATATAAGCAAATTCTGTGCTGGCTGTTATCAGGAAGCCACTTAGTTCCCTAGGTGAGGCATGGAGGGGTTCCCATTTCTCTCTTTTGGCTTCTTTGTGGTTTTTTCACTGCCTTTATTTAGACCAAACATGCTGGAAGGCCATTTCTTTTCCAGCACATTTATATGACATGAGCTATCTTTTGACTTATGTGGGGTGGTGAAAACTGTAAGAGTAAGATCTAAGTAAGAAAAGAGGAGGGTATGTAGGAGTGAAATTGCAAGACAACAGGCACAGGGTAGCACTCATGTTTCATACAGGCAGTGTATGGAACAACCACAACCTTGTGGTTGTGCCAAGCTAAGTGACCAGGTATGAGCCAACATCAACTAGGGATGAAGACCAAGTTACATTCCTTCAAGCTGGTTTTGCCCCTTGCCCCTTATTAGCTCTTTCTCATTTTCTTTTTAGGAAGCTCCAAAAATGCCAAATGGCATGTATGATGGTAGTGCACTTATTCGAGCCTCTGGAAAGCTGTTGCTGCTGCAGAAGATGTTGAAGAACCTGAAGGAAGGAGGTCACAGAGTGCTCATATTCTCTCAGGTATATGGAGAAAAACCTTTAGGCCTGGAATACTTTTTCTGAGAAAGAAGTCTGTTGATCTGGTATCCACTTGTCCCTCACTCTTCCGTGGTGGTATTCCTCTGATATGCAGATGACCAAAATGTTGGACCTTCTGGAAGATTTTCTGGAACATGAAGGGTACAAATATGAGCGGATTGATGGAGGAATCACAGGGAACATGCGTCAGGAGGCTATTGATCGCTTCAACGGTATATAGTCTCCTACTTTTCCTGTAAAATGAAAGCTTGCCTTGTTTGCTTAATGCTCATCATGGGATTGTTGTGTCCCATGTCTTCTATTGCTTTCCCGGAATCTTAAATTAGTAGCAATGTCAGGTGATGTGGGTCAGTTATAAATCCTTCTTTGAGTACAGCACACTCCCTTGATTATTTTTGGTTTTGTTTTTTTTTTTTTTTTTTTTTTTAATCTAAGCTCCTGGAGCTCAGCAGTTCTGCTTTCTGCTTTCAACTCGAGCTGGGGGTCTTGGTATTAACTTGGCCACAGCAGATACTGTGATTATCTACGATTCAGACTGGAACCCCCACAACGATATCCAGGTGAGCCTGAACGATATCACTCATTATGGAGTAATCCTGAGGAAGAGGAGAAATTAAATCATCACAAGGAGTGAAGGAGTGTAAGGCTTCCCCTCTAGAAATATGCAAAATTAGAGAAGTGTGGATGGGTAGAGATGGGAAGTGAAATAGTGGAGGGATCTTCTAGGGCACAGCCTTCACTAATGCTAAGAGCCAACATGAAGGCAGGTGGGAAGCTTGTGAGGTAGGTGGGGTATATCAGAGTACTGCTCATGCAGCTCTAGATTGTTCTGAGCACATCTCTTTTCTAGGCCTTCAGCCGTGCACACAGAATTGGACAGAACAAGAAAGTGATGATATACCGCTTTGTGACAAGGGCCTCAGTGGAGGAGCGTATCACTCAGGTGGCCAAGAAGAAGATGATGCTAACTCATCTGGTAGTGAGACCAGGGTTGGGCTCCAAGACAGGCTCCATGTCCAAACAGGAACTTGATGACATTCTCAAATTTGGCACTGAAGAGCTCTTCAAGGATGAGGCTACTGAGGGGGGTGAGTGCCTGAGAGTAGAACTGAAGGGGGTGGGTAGATCTGGCTCCTTATTTAGTGAGAGACTGCAGACACAGTGCTGATTATAGCTCTACAAAGAGGGTCTAGAGTGGCATTCCCTTTTGTGGTCCATTGAGATCCATACAGCAACGGTGCCTGTACTCTTCCTTCAGGGGATAACAAAGAAGGTGAGGACAGTAGTGTCATCCACTATGATGACAAAGCAATTGAGCGTCTGTTGGATCGGAACCAGGATGAAACAGAAGATACAGAACTTCAGGGCATGAATGAATATCTCAGTTCCTTCAAGGTGGCCCAGTATGTGGTTCGTGAGGAGGAGATGGGGGTGAGTATGAGGTGGATGTCAGCTAATATGTTCTCCTGAGTGATGGAGGATCAATTAAGTTAATTGAGCTCTGAAGCTTTTAAGGCCAAGCAATCAAGCATATATCTGCTATGACAGGCTGGGACTTGGAGCATAGGGCCCTAAATTTGTTACTTCTCTGGCAGGAGGAAGAGGAGGTTGAACGGGAAATTATTAAGCAGGAGGAATCGGTGGATCCTGATTACTGGGAGAAACTGCTCCGTCACCATTATGAGCAGCAACAGGAGGATCTGGCCAGGAATCTGGGCAAGGGCAAACGTATTCGCAAGCAAGTTAACTACAACGATGGCTCGCAGGAGGATAGAGGTACAAATCCACAGAGCCCTGAGGGAAAAACGGGTGCACGTATATGTTGCTGGGAAGTAATGGAGTAGCGTCTCAGGCTCACGTGCTGTTTTTCTTTCAGACTGGCAGGATGACCAGTCAGACAATCAGTCAGACTATTCAGTTGCTTCTGAAGAAGGAGATGAGGACTTTGATGAGAGGTCTGAAGGTAAGTTCTGCTGGAGCCAGAGTTGCTGGGTTACTTTGAGTGTGGAAAGAGTTGAAACTTGATTTGAGCGATTCATAGGTCTTGTGGTGCTCTCCTGCTGGGGCAATATTCACTCAACAATGTGCTCTGCATTGTTTCTTTACTTAGCTGCATTTCTTTCTTCAGCAGCTCGTCGGCCTAGCCGCAAGGGCCTGAGAAATGATAAGGATAAGCCTCTGCCTCCCTTACTGGCCCGTGTGGGAGGGAACATTGAGGTAAGTTGTACCAGGGAAGGCGTTTGCATCCCAGCTGCTTCTGTATTCCTCTTGCCATACTGGTCTGTTCCTTCGTTCTAGGTGCTGGGTTTCAACGCTCGCCAGCGGAAAGCCTTCCTCAATGCAATCATGCGCTATGGAATGCCGCCTCAGGATGCCTTCACCACTCAGTGGCTTGTTCGGGACCTCCGTGGCAAGTCAGAGAAAGAGTTCAAGTGAGTCTGCATTAGGCAGGAATGGAAGACTGACAGCAACTAGTCTTTGGGGGAAGAATGAGAATTGGGCCTTTTCTTGGAGACTACATTTCCTTAGTGTGTTGGTTGATTCTTTATGAGAGAATGAAGTATAAGCTGGAATTGTTGTTAACTTTCTTACTTGGACCTGACTCTTTGGTCACCAAAGGCAAATGCTTTTATAGGAATAGCATGGCCCTGCAAGCATGTAATGAATACTCTCCCAGAGTCTTTCTTGGGTTTATGATTGTTTCTGACTCAAGGCTCTTGCATTAGCTGTGAGTCCTCTATGTACCAAGTGATTCTGTTAGGAAATTCTCCCTTGAAGGAGCCTGGAGTCCCAAAACTTGTTACTATGGCTTAAGAGTCTTGGGGTAATTTCCCTGATGTGCTGAAAGGGGTCTACAATGCGTGTCTTCAGATAGTGCAATTTATGGACTAATTGCTTGTCTCTCAATCGCTGCAGGGCCTATGTCTCGCTGTTCATGCGCCATTTATGTGAACCTGGAGCTGATGGTGCAGAGACCTTTGCAGATGGGGTCCCACGGGAAGGTCTTTCTCGACAGCACGTCCTTACTCGCATTGGGGTCATGTCACTTATACGCAAAAAAGTAGGTGCCTAGCAGAGCAGTGTGGCCTTTGCTGGCCATACAACTGTAGTCACTGGGGTCTTGAGTTAGAGAGTTACCTCTCCTTTCACACCTACTTTTGCTTGGTGGTCTGCCTCTGCAGGTGTAAGGATGAGCATTGTATGACTCCTCCAGTGATACGTCTTTCTCTCCTTCTTGTGCAGGTGCAGGAATTTGAGCATGTGAACGGCCGTTGGAGTATGCCAGAACTGGCAGAGATAGAGGAGAACAAGAAACTTTCACAGCCCAGCTCACCCTCTCCCAAAACTCCAACTCCTTCAACACCAGGGGATACACAGCCAAATACACCTGCCCCTGTTCCTCCACCTGGTGAGGGCTCCCTTCTTGTACAACCTTGCGTCCTGACTGTACCCTGGCTGTTCCCCTCACCAGAATTGTGGTGGTGGGGTCTGGGGGTGGACGCAGATCAGCTTACTCTCATGTTAGGAGGGCTGCCAAAGACATGTGCAAGCCCTTAAAGGCAAGAGAGGACACTGGCTTTCCTGGGATGAACTGACATCATTGAGAAGCCCAGCATTTGTAGTGGGCAGGAAAAGGGGGGTCAAGTTAGTTCCATTTTGATGGGCCTGATCTCTGAGAGCAAAGGAAAAGTGGGCTTGATAACAGGGAAGACCTTACTGATTTGCTTCTCTTCTGTCTGCTGTGCTGCTCTGGCATGGGGAATACACAGAAGATGGAGTAAAATTAGAAGAAGGAGCTAGTGCTAAGGAGCAAGGAGAGCCATCTGAACCAGAAAAGGAGCTCAGTGCCTCTGCTACTGAAACAGAGGCCCCTATGGAGGTGAGTTTTGGCTTTTTTGCCTTGTAATTTCTCTTGTGAATTTCTCTATTTCTGCCCCCTCTTCAGCTGAGGCAGAGATGAGTTTTGATACTTGAAGACAACTCTCTGGTCTTCAAAATTGGCCTCACAAAAAAGTTTTATGTCTTTGCTTTTCAAATGACCGTGACTGTGCTGTTGTCATGCACTGCTATACTTTGTGTCTCATCTGATCGCTGTCCTCAGCAGTGTGCTCAGCCTGTGGAGACACTGCCCCAGGAAGCAAAATCCCCAGTGAACTCCACAGAAGCAGATGAAAAAAAAGCAGAGGAAACTGAAGTGAAGGAAAGACCAGATGAACCAATGGAAGTAGAAAGCAAAGGTACATCCTAAAGAAATAAGCTTGGATGTAGAAAATCAGTGGGAAGTTACAGAATAGTATTGGGTTTCACTGGTTGAAGAACAAAACTGTGGACTTGCTATGTTCTTGTGCATCTCATGTTCCCTTTCTTTCCTGCAGCTGATGTGGAGAAAGTTGAAGACAGAGCAGCTCCTGAAAATCCCTCTGACCCTCCTGTAATCACTCTGGATGAGAAAGGTGAGGCATGATGACTCCCTTCTTTTCCTTAACCCTTCTTCTGTAAGGATTCCTTGTGGGTCCAACTTGTGGTATCTGCCACGTTTGTTTTAATCATTTCCTGTGTGTACAGATGAGAAAAAGGACGATGATAAGAGAGATGTAGTGATGCTGCAGAACGGAGAGATGCTGAAGGAGTCAGTAGATGAAAGGCACAAGAAGGCAGTAAAGCAGCGCTTCATGTTCAACATAGCAGATGGTGGTTTCACTGGTATGAGATCTTTATCTGCTTGAACTTGTTTATCAGCTTCTGCTTATGTTTGTGAAATAACTTCCAACTGTTCTGGTGTCTCTTGCCTTTCCAGAACTACACTCCCTCTGGCAGAATGAAGAGCGGGCTGCGACTGTCACCAAGAAGACCTACGAGATCTGGCATCGACGTCATGACTACTGGCTCCTAGCTGGGATTATCAAGTATCCTTGCCGTGACAGATGCATTCTCCCACCTTGTACATAATTTGTCACAGTGAAAGTGACCATTCTGGATCTGACTGCAGTAGGTTAAGTGAGCAAGTGCTTTATCCTCTTCACAAGAGTGGAAGTGATGGTGGGAGGGGGAGCTTCCTGCAGCATAGTTAAGACTTAGCAGGATATAGTTCTCATTCCTCTTCCTTGGCTCCTGTTTGTCCCCTCTCTGTACCTCCTTTCCCCACTCCCTCTGGAGAACAGTACTGCCTGGACTGTGTATTCCCTTGTTTTCACTGCCTTTGTTTGCCTGAGCTCATCCCATCTCAGTCATGGCTATGCCCGTTGGCAGGATATTCAGAATGATCCACGTTACGCCATCCTCAATGAACCCTTCAAGGGTGAGATGAACAGGGGTAACTTCCTTGAAATAAAGAATAAGTTCTTGGCAAGGAGATTTAAGGTAAGGATTTCTCTTTAGTCTGATAACTGCCTGGATCTCTTAAGAAAAAGTTCTTGCAGTTCTGAGTTTCCACCAACAAAGTGCTGTGCTTGTTGTTTTAGGAGTAATTAAAAAAACACTATATCTCAGGATCATGCAGTTGCTCCATGATAGGAGCTCCCTTTTCTCTGGAAATAGTATTGGGGAGCTTGGTTCAGTGCTCTCTATCCAAATGTTTATTGAAAACTGGAAAGCAAGAGGCTTAAAGTTCAAATGGCTGTTTTCATCACAGCTTCTGCTTGGTCTGCTACAATCCACTCCATGTGCCTGAACAGAACTCTGGGTTGCTGAAAGTGCTGCCTTCAGTCTCATCCTCTTTAGGAGTAAACATAGTTTAGTTGTGGGAGTGCTTTAAGATTAAGTAAAAGCCTTGTAGGTCTCAGTGAATGATTGTATTGAATGACTATAGACTGAATGATCAGTTCTGCACTGACAGGATTCTCCAAATGCTTACAAGATTTTATGCTCTATCTATAAATAGGATGGAATACTTTTCCCTTGGGTTCAAAGAGTAATCTTCGTCCCGTTTGTCTCATGTAAAAAGAAACAGGAGGAATGAAAATACTAGAGGAGTTGTAGTAGTCCTATCAAATGCAGTGTACCCTGGTTTTCTTGTGTATCTGACTTTGTTTCATGAAGCCCTTACTGTTTTGGGCTATTCAGTAAAATCAGCTTGTGAAAGGAGATTCAGCTATGCAATCTCATTTTATGAGATGGTGGGGAATTGGATTGGGAGAGACTGGGTGTGCAAGCAAGGCTTCTTCTCAGGCAGCTGCTGAAAGACTCATTCCTGCCCCATCTTGCAGCTTCTGGAGCAAGCGCTGGTGATCGAGGAACAGTTGCGGCGAGCTGCCTATCTGAACATGTCTGAAGACCCGTCTCACCCATCCATGGCTCTGAACACTCGTTTTGCAGAGGTGGAATGTCTGGCTGAGAGCCACCAGCACCTATCCAAGGAGTCAATGGCTGGGAATAAACCAGCCAATGCCGTGCTGCACAAAGGTAATGCGGTGTGTTAAACAGGGGTGGGATAGACGTTCAGCAGTGCTGTCCCCTCTGGGGGTGTCCCTCTCCCCTCCGAACAGATGTCCCTTTCTCTTGTAGTTCTGAAGCAGCTGGAGGAGCTTTTGAGTGACATGAAGGCAGATGTGACTCGTCTGCCTGCCACAATTGCCCGCATCCCACCCGTGGCAGTGCGCCTTCAGATGTCGGAGCGCAACATCCTGAGCCGCCTGGCCAACCGCAGCAGTGAGCCCCCGCCGCCGCCCCCTCCCCAGCAAGTACGTACCCTCTCCGGTCAGTAAGGGAGTTTCGGGGGGAGGGGGGCCTCCGTGGGCCAGTCTGGACTCTGGTGACCAGCCCGTGAGTCTCAGGTCCTCCTCTCTCGCCCTACAGGTGGCCCAGCAGCAATGAATTCCTGGCCCAGTGCTGTTGACCTTTCGGCCAAGCTGAAGTGACCCCCTTAGCTCACCCCTTCACACTTCTACCCCTCTGCCTGACATTCCTGACTGGGTGCTGTTTCCCTCCATGGAAGCTGCTGCTCAGGTCTCTGGAAGGAGAAGAAACTCCTTCCTCTGCAGCCAGCCCGTTGGAGCAAGGAGTGTGTTTAGGAGAGAGGGGGATGGATATATGATGGACTCTGTATATAGTGACTGGAGGCCCCAGCGCCATGTCTGTTACATGGAGAACCTGGCTGCATTGCTCATTGCCTCCGCCTGGAATTCCAGTTTTCGTTCTTAATTTTATTTTGAGTTTGTTTACTGAGACAAGTGTGCAGGCAAGACCAAGCAAAAGCCAGGACAGAGACAAAGCTACCTCCATCAAAAAAAAATAAAATCCTTTTTAATACAAAAACTGACCGGACTTGTCAAGTAATAAGCAGCTTGAAGACAAGAGCAAACAACAATGAAAAAAAAAAACAACAAAAAAGAGAGCAAACCTTGACAAAAATGAAAAATAAAATTTCCTTGTATTTTATTTGTTGTCTCTATCATGAGTGTATTGGGGTAAGTATGTGGTCTCAGCAGTGCAAGAGCTATTCATGTCTTTTTGCTGTGCCAGAGCAGCTTTTGAGGTATCCTACACCTCCGAGAAGAGCAGTAGATGCTCCAACCCTGCTTGTGTTTAAGGCTTTGAGGAATGCGGTCTCAGGAGCGGTTTCCCTACCCCTGGCATGGATGTTGGACTAGATAATCTTCACCCCCACTTGACAATCTCTTGGTTCTGTAACTCCTTTTTCCCCCTCGCCTTGGCACCGCGCCTTTCTCTGCTGCCTGCCTTGGGCTGTTTACCCCCTGCCCCAGCTGTAGAACCCCCGCCTGTACCTGTGGCAGGAGCTCCGCTCCCGGGGCTGTCGTGGCCGGCACGGGCCCTCCCGGTGCTGCCGGCGCGGAGGAGCCGCGGCCGCCGTTCCCGCGGCCGGGCGGGCCCAGGCCCCACGCGGCCCGGGGGCGGGCGGCACGAGCCGCTGACGTCGCCTACCGTCACTGGGCAGGACCAATCAGCGGTCATGGTCGGTGGCGCCGGCCAATGGGAGGGGCGGGCCTGCGGCGGGCGCGTGCGCGCGGCGGGGAGCGCGGCACGCGTGGCGGAGGCGCGCGGGGTCTCGCGGCACGGCCATGGGGCGGAAGCTCGACCCCACCAGGAAGGAGAAGCGCGGCCCCGGGCGCAAGGCCCGCAAGCAGCGCGGCGCCGAGGTGGAGCTGGCCCGCTTCCTGCCGCCAGGTAAGTGCGGCCTGCACCGGCCCGCGCCCGCCCCGCGGTGCCCGCCGCCGTCTGACCGCCGCGTGTCTTCCCGCAGAGCCCGAGACCGGCAGGAAGAAGCTCTCCAGTCACGGCAGGAAGAGGTGAGGGGCGGTTCGGCGGGCCGGGGGGTGCGGGCCGTGCCGGGGCTGATCGCCGCTCCCCCTCCCGATGCAGGGCTGCGAAGAGGCGGCTGGCAGCGAGCGGCGGCCCGGCGGGGAGGAGGCCGCTCGGAAAGAAAGGAGAAGGAGAGCGGGAGCCGACAGGTGAGTGAGCGCGAGTGGGTCCGAACCGGGCCCCGGCCTGCTTCCCCCCGGGCCCTGCCGCCGCCGTCCTGCTCTGGCGCCGCTTTTAAGGGAAGGGACGTCTCATTATTTTAAATCAAAGATTTCTAGAGTTTCCTGAGTCGGAAGGGACGCACGAGGGTAATTGAGTCCAGTTCCTGATTCCGTCCAGGACACCCCAAGAGTCACACCATGTGCCTGGAGGTGTTATCCAAAAGCTTCTTGAACTCAGACGGACTTGGTGCTGCAACCACTTCCTTGGGCACTTGTGCCCAGCCGCCCCCTGGGTGGAGAATCTTTTCCTAATATCCAGCCTAAACCTCCTCTAACAGAGTTTTGATTGGTGTTCCCTCAGATCCTGAGGCTGGTCACCACAGAGAACAGAGCAGTGCCTGCCCCTCCTCTTCCCCTCAGGGGGAAGCTGCAGCCTGCAGTGAGGTCTCCCCTCAGCCTCCTCTTCTCTAGAACAGACCCAAGTGTTCTCAGCTGCTCCTCACAAGACTTCCCCTCCAGACCCTTCATCATCTTGGCCCTCTTTTGGGGTCTCTCTAATAGATAATAACAATGAATTCTATCTGATTTCTGGTGGATGCCACGCCAGGAGGCAATGTTGTCTGAAGAGCTAGTCAAAGGTCTCTCTTCTATATGTTAAATCCATTTTTTACTTGTCCTTCATTCACAGCAAGGTTGTTGTAGGCTGCTTTTATAGCTGAAGCTTTTAAATCTTTGTGTTACATCTTGTGTAGCCCCACAAGCTCTTGAAGTAGAAGGAATGAAGGATAGACAAGGATTCAGAGCAGAGAGTATTCTAATATGTCAGAGCAAATACCATAAGAATTTTGTGGCAGTGTTTTAATTTGGTAATTCTAGTTAGATCTCCTGAAAGATCTGCTGGGGGAGAGGGGAGGATATGCCCAGAACCTTAGAGAGCAAGCATTCCCTCCTTCTAGGCAGCTCAGGACTCGTACTAAGGCCTTTTCATGTAACAACTGGAAAAGCAGAGCAGCTGATTTTGGAAATAATGCCTGACTTTTAACTACTTCTGCCTCCAGTTGAAGGGCAGCTGTCCCCACAGAAGGAGAAACGTGCTGTAAAGGCAACAGGACAAGCTGCCCGTGGCCGGTCTGGCTTCAGCGATAGCAATTCCAAGTGGCTGGCTCCAGCCAAAGCCAAGAAAACCCAACCTAAAGGAAACCACGTGGAATTATCCAGTGATGGTGAGGTGGAAGAGGGCAGCTGGGAGATGGAGGAGGAAGAGGAGGAGGATGGGAGCAGTGAGGAGATGGTGGATGATTATGGTGCCTCATCATCAGAGGAAGAAGAGGTAGGAACTTCTTACTCTTAATAACACAAGTAATACTTGGTGTTGTTGGCTGAAAGAACCCCTTGGGCCTGGGGGGGAAGGATGGCTGTAGTGGTAGGGGGTGGTGAGATGGTGGAGAACTTTCCCTTTGCTCCACAAGAACAATTTAAAGTTAGCAGCTGATTCCAGCATAACATTCAGTGTTTTTGTTTGTTGTCCCTTTTAAGTAGAGCAAGTAAATTTCAGATGATGGGAAATAAGGGAACAACTGTGGATGTTTTTTGATTAATTTTTTGTCTCTGTTTAGCTGCTGCCTATTGAAAAAGCTGCCCTGAAGCAGAAGCCTGACAGGTGAGTTTGTAGAGCCTTTCCTGGGCAAATGAGGAGCCTGTGTTCTTATTATGGTCATTTCTGCTATTTAAGAAATGGTAGTTGAGAAGTATCTATGTGATCCTGTTCTTTGTCCTTAGGGAATGCCTCAGTGAAGATGACAGCGAGGAGGAAGATGAGGAGGAAGAGGAAGATGAGGAGGCAAGCAAGCAGAAAATGGGACAGAAGGAAGAAGAGGGCACAGATCTGCAGCTCAACCTGGATATAGATGAACAATTTAAACTGCCAACTAATGAAGAGATTGAGAAGGAGGATATCCTTTTATCTGTGACATCCATAAGCCATGTGCATGGTGCAGCACAGGGCCTGGATACAATCAAAGAGCTTCACTTGGACTTTATCATGCATTTGCTAAGAAAAAGTGTCTGTGCATGACAAGGTATTTTTAGCTGAGCTGTCCTAATAGATAGTGTATAATGCTATGCTTCTGTATAGCACAGTTAGGAAATCTGTGACGCCCTGTATGGGGCTTGGAACCTGCCCTAATTTCCTTTCTAGTCCTAAATACATATGGATGTTTCATTATATGGTTTGTTCCTCTCTACCTTGGTTTTATACAACTGGTGGGTGTGTAAGCCATTCCCAGTGTTTCTGGTGACAGCAGTTCTAGCATCCAAAGTGCTTGCTGCTGGACTTTGGTAATTTTAATTTCCTGTCTCCTTTCTTACTCTCCTCTGTACTCCTTGGTTGCCCTTGGGGAGCTTCTAGTCTCTTTTCTGCTGCAGATAATGCTTTCAGTATTAAAGCACTTTTACTGGTTTCTTTTTTCCTGGTTTTCTCTGTTTATCTAAAGTTATTCTTTTAAACACCCTCTAGTTCTGCCTTGTGAACTTTTTTATCCAGGTTCATTCTTTGAATCCTGCATCTGCTGAGCTCTGATGGAAGCAGTGTTCCGGCAGAGCCTTTCTGGCGCGGGCACTGTTGTGAGTCCAGCACAGCTGATTGCACTTGCAGAGAGCCCCCTGTGCGAGTTCCTTGGCTGTTGGTGATTCCTTGACAGTGTTCCCACCTACCCAGCCACCCGACCTGCACGTCATTCACCAGCGCATCCAGGGCAACATGGAGGTGCTGCAGGACTTTGGGGTGAAGCGGGAGGAGGGGCGCTCCCGGCAGGAATACCTGGCGCTGCTGCGCCGGGACATGGCCGCCTATTACTCCTACAGCGACTTCCTGCTCACCAAGCTCATGGACATCTTCCCGCTCCCTGAGGTGGGATCCTGCCCTGCCCGTAGCTGTGCAGACTGACGGGGGTTCAGCTGTCTCCCTGAGAATTCATTTTTGTCTCTGTTCTCTGTCCCTTCTTCCATCCAGCTGATAAACTTCCTGGAGGCTAACGAGGTTCCCCGTCCCGTCACCATTCGCACCAACACGCTGAAGACACGGCGGCGGGACCTGGCCCAGGTGAGCAGGAGCCAGTGGCTGTGTCCTGAGCTGCCTGTCTCACAGAGCTGTGTCTCAGTGCCTTCTCCTTGCCTTGCAGGCTCTAATCAACCGTGGTGTGAATCTTGACCCCTTGGGGAAGTGGTCGAAAACAGGACTTGTTATTTATGACTCCACTGTGCCCATCGGTGAGATCACCTTCACCCTACAGGGCTGAGCTCACCTGCTTCTGCTTCCCTTTCTTTCATGTGTCATCTTCTTCTGTTCTGCCTTCCCTGCCCAGGTGCCACCCCAGAGTATCTGGCTGGACATTACATGCTTCAAGGAGCCTCCAGTCTTCTCCCTGTCATGGCGCTGGCTCCACAGGAGAATGAGCACATCCTGGATATGTGCTGTGCCCCAGGAGGCAAGACCAGCTACATAGGTACTGCCCTGGAGCCTTGGGAGGAATGCTCTGTCAAGTGAGGGGTTTCCACTGGTCTGCACAGAAAGGGGGAATAGAGAGGAAACCTGAGGAAAGGAGGGGGTGGCTGTCACTGGAGACAGAGGCACAAGAGGTTTTCAGCCCCTTGCTGGTGTGTTTTGCCCTCTGGCAGCTCAGCTTATGAAGAATACAGGGATGATCCTGGCTAATGACAGCAGTGCCGAGCGGCTGCGTAGCGTGGTAGGGAACTTGCACCGCCTGGGAGTCACCAATGCTGTCGTGAGCAACTGTGATGGACGCCAGTTCCCCAAGGTATGTTCCTGTGAACAGTGCATACCCAGAGCTGCTGGGCTGTCCCTTTAGTGAAGCTGTGCCCTCCAAAGTCACCTGTCAAAGGAGGATGAGCAGAGCTGCTGGGAGTGTGTTTGTTATCTGATACAGAGGCAGGAAGGTGGACAGGGAGGAGGGAAAATTAGTATTTCCCAGTCTTCTGGTTCCCCTTCTAGTCTTGGCCTTGTTTTGACTCTCCACCTGTGGGTGTAATTCCAAATCCACATCTGCCTGTAGGTTCTTGGAGGGTTCGACCGTGTCTTGCTTGATGCTCCATGTAGTGGAACAGGCGTCATTTCCAAGGATCCTGCTGTCAAAACCAACAAGGTGGGTGACCAGTGCAGTCTCAAGTGTGAGTCATGAGAAGAAGGCCTTTGGGGCAGCTTTATTCTTGAGAGAGATACCTACAATACATTTTTCCTTTTCTTTCTTATTCTGTGTGTTGTACTACAGCTAGTTTTTTGAGATTACTTTTGCAGAAGATTCCAGACTCCTGTATATTATATGTGCTTTGCTCTCCTGTCATTCCCTCATCCACAGCAGAGGCCTGGGGTGCTTCCCTGTGCCTGTGGCATCCTAACCTACCTTTCTCTCTCAGGATGAAAAGGATATCCTGCGTTGTGCCCACCTGCAGAAGGAGCTGATTCTTAGCGCCATAGATTCAGTCAATGCTGCCTCAGAGACGGGGGGCTACATTGTGTACTGCACTTGCTCCATCATGGTAAGTGCCTTTTCTCATCATCTGCTGTGGTCACCTCCTCCCCAGGAGATGGTGAGTTTTGGATCCTAATGCTTAGCCTTTGGCAGGTGGAGGAGAACGAGTGGGTTGTGGATTATGCCCTGAAGAAGCGCAATGTCCGTTTGGTGGCCACAGGCCTGGACTTTGGCAAGGAAGGCTTCACCAGGTGCGTGGCAGGTCACAAAGCTGCACGTGCGACTGCTCCTTGGAGGCCAGGTTTGAGCAGAGGTGTTCTATCGCTGCTCACCCCACTTCCTCCTCCAGGTTCAAGGACCGTCGCTTCCACCCGTCCCTCAAGTCTACGCGGCGTTTCTACCCCCACACGCACAATATGGATGGGTTCTTCATCGCCAAGTTCAAGAAGTTCTCCAATGCCATCCCACAGACACAGAAAGGTAACGTGGTGCTGCAGCTCAGCTGGGCTGGCTGGGGCTGCCCTCGCAGGCTGCTGGCCCTGCAGAAGCCAGGCGGGTTCTTCTCACAGCGCCTTTGTTTCGTTCCAGATGAAGAGCCTGCTGTGGAAGCGGCAGCTCCGCCCGCTGTCCCCGACACCATCATCACAGAGCCTCTGCCAAAAAAGAAGAAGCTTGAGGGATCAAAAGATGATGAAGAGCAGAAGCTGCCCCAGCCTGCTTTGAAGAAGAAACGTTCATTGCAAGCACAGAGGAGACCCTTGAAGGCTGTCCGGCGTTCTTCCAAAATGATGCAACCTAAAGTCCTTGCCAGGAAGAAGAAGCATAGAGTGAAAGCGAATGGACAGTGAGAGGAACTGCTTTTCCACGTGTTGGTCCCTTGGAGAGCAAAGGCTGCTGCAGCTCTGTGTGTAAGCCCACTTTGCTGCTCTGTGCAGATAATCTCTGCAGCTCTGAGCACCTGGGACAATGAAAGCCCCCTTTGCTCCTTTCCCTTTGCATCAAGGACTGATGCACTGACCCATTAAAAATTTTATACTCTTGCTCAAGTCTTGTTCTTTATCCTTGGAATATGAAATACAGAATTCTGCCGTGTCCTCTTATTTCTTTGCAGCAAAATCCCCTTTTACTTCCAGCTGATGCTCTGGCATTTCTGATGTTTGTCCTTATTCCCTACAACAGGGATGTTTGTGAAGAAGCAGTGGGAACTGAAATTCTTGCTGCCTGTATGAAGTCTGTTGTGTGGAGCTGTCAGCTGAGTGCTTTGGGCAAGGCTGTATCCCAGTGGTTCCCTAGTTCCCTGTTGTCACTTAGTTCACACTTGTGACTTGTTCCCATTTCACCATTATTCTGTTCCCAGCAGTCTCGTTACAAGGGGTTGTTGGTTGGAGACAAAGGACAGAACTCTCAGAAATCCTATTGACAAACAGCGACTGTTTATTATGGCAGCCTTATATAGGGGATTTAAAACTCCTGGGCTAGACAGCTGATTGATCTGGTCTTAACACCGCCCCAGCTCCTTAGTGCTATGTCTGCATTCTAGAATGAACATGACTGGGTGAGGTCTCTGTTTAAGTTCAAATCTAACCTATGATTGCTTACCCAGGGGCTTGTTTTACTTTTCTGGACAGCCAAATTGAGTTTTATGTTACAGCCAGTTTTACCTTGTCCAGCTGCAGACCAGCTGTGCTGTGGCAGTCTCAGTTCTTGGCCTCCAAGACTTGAGCAGGGATTGCTTTTGGTTTGTGGAGCTGCACAATGAAGTTCTTTTTGCCTTTATGTTCACCCAGATGCAGCTGCTTCTCTTTAAGACATAGCAAGCAGTGGTCTGGGCTGTTTATATTTAAATGTCCTGGTCTGCTACGTGTGAGGCTGCAGCTTTCCCACTCACTATTGATACCACCAGGCACAAGTGATCAGCAGAAACCAAGGGAACCTGCTGGGATGGGTGCCCAGGGAAACACAAAACAGCACTTACAAAACATCAACAATCCTGTTCTTGTTCCCTGGCCCATCAGACCTGGACTATGCTGGTGGATTGTCTGTGCACACTTTGGTGGGTCACTGGCAGCTCAGGCTTGTGGTCTGTCTGCTGCCTGGCTCCCAGACCTCCTTTCCTGCTTGCAGGCTAGCCCAGCTTGCAGTTAGCTAAGGACAGCAGGGTGCAATTGTGCAGGGAAAACGGCAGGGATTAGCTTAAAGTGAGGCCAGGACAGATGGTAGTAATTGGGAGCAGGGCTCAGCCACGCAGGCACACTGACCAGCAGCCAGTCTCTGGCTCCTATTTATTCCTCTCTGCATTTCCCATGCTCAATTCTCCCTGATTTAGTTTGATGCCTCCCTTTTGCCTCCTTCAATCTTTCCCGTCAACATCCCATGGTAAATTTTGCTCCCATAATCTTCCTTAAAACAGTGCACAATAAACTCTACATGGTCCTGCAGTTACCCTCAAACATCACAGATCTGCTCTTTGCCACAAAGCCCATGATGATGATGATTTTTATCAGTTGTGAAACTTCTGGCTGAAGCTCTTTAAGGTTGCACTTGAGTGGTTTCTGTAATGATTCAGTGTCTCAGGAGTCCTGGTCTTTGTTACCGACCTTGTTATCTTCTGCTTTTTAGAGCTTATCTATCTGTATGTTTTATTTACTATAACACTGTTCGCAGAAGGGGGCAGGAGGGTGGGCTGACTTTATCATTTTGTGTTGGATAGCCATTAAACAAATATCTTCATAGCTGAAAATTAACTTTTTTCCATGCTTTCCCAGTGAATTAGGTCAGGGAGGAGCCTCTGAATGCAACTGTCTCACTTTGGGCTTCTGTGGTGAGGTACGGAGGACCCCAGGGAAGATTTTCGGTGTCTTTCAAAATAATTAAATATATACTAGGTGCAATAACACCCAGGGAAAGGAATCATTGCTTCAATACTGCATTTCTAGTACTCCCATCTGCATAAGGACTGTAAAACTGGGAAATGTGCAGAGGGGATACATGCATCCTGAGTTTTGGTGAGAGAAGCAGCAAGAGCCTCTTAAAGGCCTGGGCCTGTCCTTCTGGGAGCGATGCTGATCTGTCCTGTGTTGTTGCTGCTGCCTGCTGAGGTAACCACTCATGTGCTGCCTCAGCCTGTGAACCAGTTTATCCTGATAACCCCAGCAGCAGGGATAGAATTTTCCTGATTGGGATCCCAAGGTAACTGTCTGTTTTCCAGCAATGTCCAAATTATGATGGAATTTCAGCCCTGAAATGCAGGAATAGCTGCTGCTTTAACTGTGTCCATCAAACCTCTCTCTTGCTGAGCATTGTTCCAATTGCTTGGCATGCCTGCAAACCTCTTGTTATAGCTGGGAAGAGACAGGAAAAATTTTCATCTCTCTTTGGTGGTTTGATCTCCTGCTCTTGATTTCAGCCATTGCAGTTATCACTGCTCAAAGAGGTAATGTTGAGCACGACACTGAAATGCTGCCATCGAGCTTCAGAGGCAGTACTGGGCATGCAGCAGCTGGGGACAAAGCTTGGTGGTTTCCTCTGCATTCTGGTGCAAGGCTGTGGTCACATTAGGCTTGTGCTTGCAGCTGCCTTCTTACTCTGGGAATCTTTTGTTACCTGAAAGCTGAGATTTCTGGAAAATGTGACTGCTGGATCATCTTTCAGTACCTTCCTTTAATGTGTTTTAATATCTGAAAGCTGCTGATAACGTGGCTTGCGAGAGCTGAGACAGAGCAAAGCAAGAACTGAGGCAGAGCAAGGATTGAAAGCAGATCTGAGGAGTAAAAATGCTGTCACAGATGAAAAGCTTGTTGAGAGAAGTCGTGATATCTGTTCCACTGTGCTGCATGCAGTCCTTCTCCCCAAACTGAGAGTCTGCTGGAGCAGCCTTATCAGGGCACAGTGAAGACAGCAGCTGGCAGCTCCCCTCTGCACAGCACTGCTGCATCCTTGGGGTGGTGCAGGGAGGAAAATTAGGATTTCTAGGGACAAGAGTGCATAATGGAAAGAGCAGAGACTCCAGTAGCCACGGGGGTCGGTCACTGACTCCAGTGATGTCATGTGCTGTAATGTCTGTTCTGGGCCGGGTGTGCTGCCTCTGGTTGCATTGCCTCATGTCTGGCTGTATCCTGAGGAAGGGGCTGAAATCCTGCACAGCACATTTCAGAGACTTGAGTATGAAATTTGGATCTTATTGCACTGCACATAGCACCCAGAGATACAGACACTTTTGTAGGGGCTGAATCCACGAATGGCCCAAGTCCCATCAGTGGGTCTTGCTCCCTCAGGCTGTCCATCCTTGGACAGCTCCTGAGGAGGATGTCTGCAATTCCCACCTGCCTGATGGAGGCAGTGGGGAACTGCTGAGAAGGTAAAGTCAGTTAGGTCCCAGACTCTAAGAGTGCCTAGAACTGCCTTCCAATGAAGACCTGGCTCCAAAACTCCCTCCTGGACTGGTGCTTGTGTATTTTTAGAAGAAAATCCATTCCCTCCTTTGCTGTTAGACAGGAACATTTCTGGGTGTTGTTAAGTGTGGCAATCACCCAGCCACTGGTGGCAGCTGCTCCTCTGCACCAATTTCTCCTCATTTGCACCCAAATCCAGGCAGCTGACTGGGCTGATGACTTTGCTAGGCCCAAAAGTTGTGCGTTCGTTGCAACACCTCCCTCTGGTTGTGGACAGAAGCAACTTTATGGGTCAGTTTGAGTGAGGAGTCTTGGAAGTTGGAAGACTTGGAGAGTTTACACAGAAATATTTCAGCAGTATTGTGCAAGGGAGAAGGTACTTGGAAGGAAAGGGGAGCAGGGAGATGGGTACAGGCACACTGAGGAGACCTGTGCCTTACAAAAAGAGGCTCTGTGAAATCTGTGGAGCTGATTTGGACAGGTTTCACCTATGAAGAAGGATGTGTTAGCTACCAAGAGCTTCTGAGATCTGGGAGATGAGAAGCACCTCAGCCTGGTAATGGACATTACAGCTGGGCAAATGCAAAGGAGACAGGTGGTTTTAATAGGGCATTACCACCTGGGAACCTACCTCGATTTTCCCATGGAGGATAGTGGTAGAGGCTTAATCTCTTTTTACTGTGAATTTGCTCTATCTGTTTTGCACAGGGTCAGAAAAAGCAGTGCTTCTTTCCTGGCCTTAAAAATCTGTGGAAGTAAGATAAATACCACCATGTTTGCAAAGAAGTGGTTTTTTTCACACTGGCTACAGGTATGATTTTAAGAGCTGTAATGAGCAGCTCTGCATGCCAGCAGCTGCAGTCCATCAGTGCCACTGCTGACCCTGAGCTGATGAACTGGGGGCAGGAGCAGCCAGAGAAGTGCCAGGTGTTAGGTGAACCAAGAGGGGAAGATGAGGAGAAGGAGCTGTCGTGCTGCAGTGAGACTGAGGCCCAGAGGAGGAGTGCTGTGGTCCCCTAGGTAGCAGGATTGTCTCTAGTTTCTGGGTTTCTGCAGGAATAATGAGAATAAGTTGGCCCTTTGCCTCAGTCATCTTCTGCATCAGTAGGAATCCTTTACCCCAGCAAGTATCCTAAGCAAAGGAAGTTAGAGAAAAAAGGAGACACCACACTTCTGTCCAGGAGACAGCCAGAATGTTGGTGGGAAGAGGTGCTGGAAGAGGTTAGTAGCTCAGTCCCTGCTGGAAGCAGAGCTGTCCCAGCACTAGGTCACATCACTGGATTTGCATAGCTGAGCCCTGAGAACCACCATGGACAGAGATCCCACACCTGCTCCAGTGCTGTGCTGGCCTCCTGGTAAAAACAGCTTTTCCTGATGGATGGCAATGCCTTCCTCCACCGGCATTCCATTAATCAGCTCCACTTGCTGGGCTTCCCCAGCTGGACAGGAGCAGGTCAAGCAGAGCTTGGGAAAGCACCTGCTGCAGTTTGTGGCATTGCTCTTGCCTGTGCTCTTCACTGGCTGCATGCATGCCCCCAGTCTGACCTTGCTCACCCACGTGCAAGGGTGTGGAGGGGTAAAACCAGGAGTATGTGAGTGGGGAGGATACTGCAGAAAGCACAAGCTGCCAAGCACGCAGGAAGGCTGTGGCAGCAGGACAGAGGGAGCCAGTGGTGGCTGAAGGTCACATGCTGGGAGGTTTCTGAGCTGGAGCTGTCACTGCTGCTTCAAAACAAGCTTCTTGACTGGGATCCCTCTTGTCCATTTGTCCTTCTCTTTTCCCTAGCTGTTCATTTGGCAGCATTGCTGATAGGCACATTGCTTCCTGCCAGCTGCTGTTGCAGCACTAGCTTTTGGAAGATGGGGATCTCTTCTGCCTGTCCATGAGGAAAGCCTTCCTGCCCTCCTCTCCCTGGACAACAGCACTGCTTGCCACTGCTCAGCCTCTCTAGTCAGAGGCAGAGCAAAGAAATATCTGCTTGAGAAGAGGAAAAGCGTTAAAAAGGAGGTGACAGAAGAGGAAAGTTCACTTCTTTCCCAACCTAATCCCATCTCAAAGGGACTGTAATCCAATTGAGTTCCAGGGGTCATGGGTGTCCCAGGGAGGATGCAGATGGTTACTGGTGGGAGAGGAAGTATGACAAATGCAGTTGGGAGCTGCTATGGGGAGCCCTGAGTCGTGGGCAGGACAGGGGAGATAGGCAGGCCACAGGACATAACTGATGCTGGACACAGCAAGGCAGGAGAGGGGAACAAATTTGACTTGGCCTGCTCCCAGGCCAGGATGGCAGAAGGCTAATGGAGGGATGGAGGAGATCTGTAGCCTTGTAGGAGAAGCAGCAGGGAACATGCAATAGGCAGACTCTCAGTCAAGACTCACAAAGCTGGCCATCCTCAGTGGAGCTGGGAAGTTCCTGGCAATGTGGAGCAAGCTATATCTTTGATCCCAAGGGAAGGGCTGTAGCACACTGCCCAACTGCAGCATGCCCAGCTCCTTCCACAGAGCACAGGGTAGTGTGGCGCTGGCCATCTCCTTAAATCCAAACCCACTGCTCGCTCACCCCTTGCTGACAGCTCAGCTGAGACATCAGAGGCTGCTTTGCACAAGTACCACACTCGGCTCAGCTCCTCAGTGGAAGTCCTGGGGGAACAGGCCGGGAGCACGCAGACAGCAAGGGAACACAGGTGTCCACATCCATAAAATATTTATGTAGCGATCGATTTGTGCGCAGTCTCCTCCCACCGGATAATGGGGCCAGGGGCGACGCCAGCGCTGTTTGCAAAATTCACCTGGGGTCGGAACCGGGGGTAAGAGGGAATGACCTAAAATATGGGACATGAAACAAGCCCTGAGGCTGCTTTGTGAACAAGGAAGGAGGAAGCCAGTTGCAAGCCAAGCACGGTGTCTGAGAGGCTCCTCCACAGCCTCCTCTGCCCGCTGGCTCGCCTTTGTCCAGCGGCAGCTCCCCGTGGGCGGCTGCTGGCACAGCAGGGGCAGGGCTGCCCTGGGGGCTCCAGAGAGGAGAACGAGAGGCTTTGGGGCGCAGAGACAAAGTTATGCCCTCTTCAAGGGGCGCAGCTCTGGGAAAGCACTAAATTCTATGAAAAAACAAAAGAATAAAATATTCAAAAGGAGGCAGAGGCACACTGTGCTGCGGCTGGGTAGTTACGGAAATCGGTACCAGGCGGGGCTTCAGCTAGCGGTGCCGGAGAGGGAGCTCCCTGCGGGGAATCCTGCCGGACCGGCCGCGTCCCTTCGCCCCGGGGCGCCCCGAACCCTGCGGGGAGGCCGAGCCGCCCCTCGGCGGGGGGGAGAGACAGGCCGGCAGAGGGAAGGGAGGCTCTGCCGCGGCCCCTCTACTGCTCGCTCCGCCCGGGCCGGGGGGGGAGCGGGGGCGGCTCTCGGATCCCGCCGCCGCCGCATCCCCGCCGCAGCGGAAGCCGCGCCCCCGCCGCCGGGGCCGGCCGGGCGCATCCCCCCGCCGGCGCTCCCCGCCCCGTCCCGCCGCCGCCATGAACCCGCTCTTCGGCCCCAACCTCTTCCTCCTGCCGCAGGAGCAGCAGGGGCTGGCGGGCCCCGAGCTGCCGCCGCCGCCCGCCGCCGAGCCGCTGGCCGGGGAGCCGCCCGCCGGCCCCTTCCCCGCGCCGCCCGCCGCCATGGCCCTCCGCAACGACCTGGGCTCCAACATCAGCGTCCTCAAGACGCTCAACCTGCGGTTCCGCTGCTTCCTGGCCAAGGTCCACGAGCTCGAGCGGCGCAACCGGCAGCTGGAGAAGCAGCTGCAGCAGGCGCTGGAGGAGGGGGCGGGCGGCCGCGGCCGCGGGCCCCCGCGCCGGGACCAGGCGGTGCAGACCGGCTTCGTGGGTCCCATCCGCACGCTGGGGCTGGGGCTGGGCCCGGGGCTGGGGCTGGGGCTGGGGCTGGGCCCGGCCCGGGCGCTGGGCTCCCCCGGCTCCCGCCCCGGCGGTCCCGGCCAGCCCTCCGCCTTCTCCGCCGGCTCCCGCTTCATGCCCGGCACCATCTGGTCCTTCTCGCAAGCCCGGCGGCTCGGCCCGGGGCCCGAGACCACCCTGGTGCAGGGACCCGGCGTCTCCTGGGTCCATCCCGACGGCGTGGGCGTGCAGATCGACACCATCACCCCCGAGATCCGAGCCCTCTACAACGTGCTGGCCAAGGTGAAGAGGGAGCGCGACGAGTACAAGCGCAGGTGAGGAGGGCGGTGGGAGCCGGGGGCACCAGCGGCATTCCCGGGGGACCGGAGCTGTCGCCGGGGAGGCTGCAGGGCTCTGCCCGGTGGGCGCTGTGCGGGAGGAGCGGGAGGGAAGGCATCAGTCCTGGCCAGATTCTGTGGAGCGCGGGCAGCGTGAGGAAAAACGTGGAGCCCTGAAAGCGTTTGTTGTGCCTGGGTCTCCTCCCTTGCCGCCTGGTGCGCGAACCCTCTCGGGATGTTTGTTGAGTCTTTTTCCATCTTACCAGCCCGGCATGAGGGACTAGAAATGCTTTTCCAAGCAGGGAAGGAATAACTCCAGGAATGGCTCCAGGGACTGTGTTTTAAAGCCGAGGGGATCTGGAAATGCTGAGGAAGGAGGAAGAGTCTGAAAGTAGGTGAGGAAGGTGGGCATGCAGCAGGATTGGAGAGGGTCGGTGGGAAGAGTTCTCTGGATGTGTCGGAAGGTGTCGAGAAGCCCCTCAGCAGGGTGGCTGGCCTCTCCTGGGCCCTTTCCCTCGCCAGCGCTCTCCAGCTGGCCCCTCAGCAGAGAGAGCCGAGGCAGGACACCGCACTCCTCGGGGGCTTTCCTGCCGACCCAAAATAGCTGTGGCTTGGCATGTGCATTGGAGAAGGGAGAAGCAGAATGCAAAGCTAATCTCTCGGCCGGTTCTTCCCCGTGCAGTGTGCTCTCGCCTCTTGCCGGCAGTGCTTTTGTGCCAGGCCAGTTCCCGAGGCCGCTCCCGGATCCGCACGTAGGATGAGATCAGGCTGGGTCAGAGTGCGGGGCGGGCGAGACCGTCACTGGGGACTGACACCACCCTAGCCACTGGTTTGGGGTTTTTGCACAAGTCACATTTCGATGCTTTAGAAGAAGTTGGAAAGTTTGTGATTCCACACCCAACTCCCCATGGGAGCCGTGCACTGGCCGGTTCTGGACGGCCATGGGCACCAGTGCCAAGATCAAGGCTGGGGTCCAAGATAAGACCTTATGCTTGTGGCTTTATAAGGCTTAGGCTGAGCAAACTTGCCTGTCAGATGCTCCGAAGGCACTGAGCAGGGCACATGGAAAAGAGGAGTTGGCATCTTTTTTTTTTTTCTACCAAACTGCTGCATGTACCTAAGGCCTTTTATTACTAAGCCAGTGGTCAGGCTCCTTCTCCAGAGGGGATCAGAACTCCTTGCATTGCATTTTCAGATCAGAGAGTGGGAATCTGGAACCCGTTTTTTTGGCCAGGAGAGTTTAAGCTTCAAAGTGGGTCGGCCAGAGAGGACCAAGTTGGGTTTGTTGGTGCTGCTGAAACTTTGGGAGAATGGAGAGCTTTTCCGGGTTGTCCTGCTCTGGCAAGTGAGCTTCAGGGAAGGCTGCAGAGGGGGTGACAGAGGGACTGCTGAGGGTGAGATGGGGGGGCACCACAAGCTGCTATGAGCCAGTGTTGTTGGTGGGATCTATTTTTGGAGTGTGTTACCAGGAGCTGGGGGAAAGCAGACCCCACCCCCAGACCCTGTCCAGCACTGGGAACTTTCTGACGGCTACAGCCAGGTTCCAAACAGGGGAGTGGGACAGAAGGATCCCGTTTCCACACCCTTCTCCATGCTGGGGGCTGACACCAACATCCCTTGGGAGCTGAGAGTTCCCTGCTGTGGTGGGCTGTGGTCTGCTATGGGGACGGTGCAGCTGGTGTCATGCCTTTGCCACCTGCCTGCAGACAGATGGAAGAGGCCATATTAACACAGGACTTCCCAGATCTCTTACCCATGGCTTGGGTGCTGGAACTTGTGCTTTTTTCAGGACAGCATTGCTGCCGTGCGCCCCATAGCACTTGGAGCAGTACAGCAGAAGCTTCTTTTTGGATACACAGGGCCTGAAATTCAAGTCATGCATCCAGGAGAGCTGTGGGGGCTATAGGAAGGGATGAAAATAGTTGCAGCAGCAGGAAAGAGGCTCACAGGAGCTGCACTTGGGAGGAGCAGACTGAAATTAGGTGGCCTGGATAGGGGCAAAGGGTGCCTGTGAGTATCATATAGACCTGCTAAGTGCTGGGGGTCTGGGAGTCTCATCAGGTTGTGCTGCCTGCTACACCTACTACTTGTATTCACCAGTTGTTCTTACCTTGGATTGCAAGGACATGCTGGAGGTGTGGAGTGAGTAGCACTACAACACGGTTTGGTAGGGTCACAGAATGGTTTGGGTTGGAGAAGACCTTTAGGGGTTACCTAGTCCGGTCTTCCTGCTGTGAGGTTTCACTACATCAGCTTGCTGACCTTGAACATTTCCAGTGATAGACCATCCACAACTTCTCTGGGCAACCTGCTCCAGTGCTCTGGGCAACTTGCACCACCATCATAAAAAATTGTTCCTTATGTCCAATCTAAACCCTTTGCCTCTTTGCCTGCCTTTTGCAGGCGAAAGGTCTGGTACAAAGTCTCTCCATCATTCTTATTAGCCCCCTTGTATATTGAAATGCTTCAAGAAGGTCTTTTGTTGTTGTAATTGCCCTCTGAGGAGCTGTCCAGGCTGCAGGGCCCTCCCCATTAAGGTAAGCTGAAACATAGTCCAGTTGTGGCAAGAGGGGGGATAAGTGGAGCTTCAGGTCCTGAGCAGCCCAAAGCCCCGGTGTGCACTGACCCTGCAGGATGCAGTAAAGCACCCCAGTGCCTGTTGCAGGGAGTAGGATTTTTAAAGATGGGGGAATTGTTGATTTTTCTAAGTGAACTTGTTGAAGGTACACACCTGGCAGGGACAGCACTGCATCTTTTCACATCCCTGACTTTGGGAGAGTTGTCCCATGGCTGGCAAGGAGATGGTCAGGTCTGCGTGCGGCTGGGACCCTCCTGCCCTCGCTGTCTGCCTTTGGGCAGGTTGTTGCTTTGCAGCAGTACAGGAAGGACCTCTCCTCTCCCTTTGGCACCTTGGTGGCCCTGGGGCAGCCTTGCTTCCAGCTGGCAGCGACCTGGCAGCGGCCGTGCGGGGCTGCGGGCGCAGTGCTGCAGGCAGGTTATTATTAGGAGTGGTGCATTGCAGGAGGGAGCAGGGGAGAAGAAGCCAGGCAGGAGATGAGCAGAAGAGAGGTTTGCAATGGATGGGTGCACGGATTTGTCCCTAGAGGGGTGAATCGCTGTTTTCTCCTGCCTTCCAAGCCGGTGTGTGTGTGACCTGCACTCGTCTTCTGTAGCATTGGTGTGAAATGAACTCTTAGCAGGATTTGCAGCTGTGCTTTACGTCCCCAGTGAGTCTGGGCTATATAGAGACCCAGAAGGAGGCGGGGACCAAAAAAGAGGCAGTGCCACACCGAGAAAGATGCTGAAATTTTTTTCTTATGGTGGAAGGCGTTTTTGTCCCTGGGGAGGGAGGCTTTGTTTGAGCGGTTCCCATATAAGGGCAATTCTACCTTTTAACTTTCTCCTTTCTTTTCCCTTCATCTCTCTCTTTCCCCAAAGGGATGGGAACATTCTTTGATTCCCCTTCTGGAGCTGTGGTATGGATCGAGCACCAACATGAGGAATGCACACTTTTGTCCTTGTTTGAGTAAGGAGCAGCGTTGCTAGCTTTAAGAGCTTAGAAACTCACAAGCCAGGGCTCTCCCATGTCATCAGATTGTCCAGATACCCCGAGATAACAAATCTAAAGGCTTTTTATATGCTTTCTGGCCTCCTAGACCTTAGGATTTATTGTTCAAACTTGGTGTGGGTAAGTGAGAGATTTTTCACATCCTTGTGCAGAGTCACAGTGTCTGTGTTGGTGCTTGCAGGCATTAAATAGAAAACAGACCTCAGAGAACCAGGAAGGGCCCAGCTCTGGTTGCTATCCCAGAGTGATATCGCTTTCTCGAAAAAATCTGGCTCTCCCAGAAGGGCCAGGAGCTGGGTAAGAATGCAGCAGCCCTGCCCCATGCCGCACCGCAGCACATGCCAGCCCTCCTGCTCTATGGGATCATCATTTAGCCAAGAGCAGTATGGCTTGATGGCCTCCCAACAGACCATGGGCTGGGCCAACACTCCAGCGTGACCCAAGAGGTTGATGTCACACAGTGAAATATAATATAATAATTGCTAGGGGATGTGTCTTTGCACAGCACGGCTGGGCGTCTTGCAGCTCTGCTTTTTGCAAAGCTGCAGAGCCCAATACCCAGTGGACAGCCTGGCATAAAGTAGCACAATCCATCCTGCTTCCTTGTGGGATGAAACAGTGTTCTTTAATCCAAGCTGTAATGCAGCGGTGGAGCCAAGGAGTCTTGTGCCCCTGCCCAGGGCAGCCCTCTGCATTGGGACAGGCAGAAGAGCAGCCCTTCACACTCATCGTGGTCACTCACACTGCGAGGTGGTTTGGTCAAGGTCAGGGTTTGTGCTTCTGGACAGCCTGAACTGCAACACTGCAGACACACAAATGTGGTCGCAGGAAAGATGAAGACGGGGGCAGCTCTACAGTTCATCTGCAGACCTGTTGCTGAGTGTTGGAGCTGCTGTGACCCAGGGCTGTGGGGCTCGGGGGCAGATGGAGAGGCTGTGGGCCAGCGCTGGTGTGGCAGGGCACGCAGCCCAGCTGCCGTGCAGAGCCTGCCCCCATGTCCCCAGCTTCCCCCATCGCAGGGCAGGGTTTGTGGCCGGGGGGGCCGATGGGCTTGGCAGCTGCCATCGCCTGAAAACAAGAGGCCATGCATTCCTGGGCACGTTCTCCTTCCCGCCCCGGTGCTGCCATCCCCCCTCTTGGATAGCTGTGGGGTGAGCAGCTGCCGCTCCATCCTCTCCCTTTGGCGGCCAGCGAGGCGAGGCCGACGGGATCTGAGCAGCGTTTGTCTCCCTAGATGGGAAGAGGAGTACACGGTGCGTGTCCAGCTTCAGGACCGGGTGACTGAGCTGCAGGAGGTGAGCACTGCTGTTCCCCCTTCCCCTGCACCCTGGCTGCCCCACACTGGCGCTGATTTGCACATCTCTCTCTCCCTGGCGCAGGAAGCCCAGGAGGCTGAAGCTTGCCAGGAGGAGCTGGCCATGAAGGTGGAGCAGCTCAAGGCAGAGCTTGTTGTCTTCAAGGGACTGATGAGCAATGTGAGTCCCTAATCGCTCTCTAACCCCACAGCAGTGTCCTACCCAAGTGGTGTGGCTGTGTAGAAAAGCAGTTCCTTGGTGGGGCCCATCCAGCACTGGCAGGGTTGATCCTGGGCGCAGTAGGCAAAGCAAGGAAGTGGGAGCAGTGCCGTGTGGGGAGGGAAAGAGGGAGCACCGATTGCCATCTGTCTTGCCTAATATTCCTCCTTTGCCCCTTCCTGCGGTGCCGTGGGTTCAGAACATCACGGAGCTGGACACCAAGATCCAGGAGAAGGCCATGAAGGTGGACATGGACATCTGCCGTCGCATCGACATCACTGCCAAGCTGTGTGATGTGGCACAGCAGCGGAACTGCGAGGACATGATCAAGATGTTTCAGGTGAGAAGCGCCTGCTGCTGCTCCAGACTCAGCCACCAGCTCTGGGGAGGAGAGATCCCAAAGGAGGTAGAGGAGACAAGACTAGCCCCCTGCCAGGGGAGACGCTTGGTCCCCCTTGCCCTTGCTCCCTGTGGTCCCTTGATTTCTGCCGCTCTTGGGAGGACCAGGCAAAAGGGCACAGAGTGGAGGTGGAAAGCTCCAGATGTTGCTTTGGACATCAAGAGTCCCCTCAACCTCTTGCTGACCTGTTGTGTTGGGCCTGGGGTGCTAGGGGAACAGCTGCAGGAGGGAGACAAGTTGCTTGAGCGTCTGTCTCTAACTCCATCTCTCTCCTTTCCCTTCCCCTCTCCGTCATCTTCTCTCTGTCTCTCTTCTCTGTCTCTGTCTCTTTTCTCTTTCTGGATGTTGCTGCCTTTCTGTCTCGCTCTTTGTCCCTACAGAAGCAACTGGTTAGTTCCATTCAGTTGAGAAATTTTGCAAATTTAAACTTTATTTAAAAAAGGTCGGACTATAAATACTGACATATTTCACCTTTTTCAGACTGTCCCTTTTTTCCTGTTTCTGTCACTGTTTTTCCCTGTCTTTGGACTGGGGTGGTGGGTGATTTGAGTTTTTCAGCGTAAAGTCACATTGTTTTTTCTCATCAGATTCATAGATTTCATCTTTAGTTGCTTAGTTTTAATTTTAGAAAATGCTAAAACCACGTTTTATCCATTGCACCCATCTTAAACCTGATCATAATGAGCCCATCTCTCTCTCTCTCTCTCTCTCTATCTCTCTCTCTTTCTTCTCTTCCTTTCTTTCTGCCTTTCTCTCTTTCCTGCCTTTCTGTCCCTCCACCATTCCTCTCCCCTCCGTCTCCCACCTGCCTGCTCCTGACCTCGGACCCGGCCTCGTTTCTGTAGTCTCTGCACTTGTCTCCCGTTAAGGTCCCAGCCTCGGCGGGGCGGAAGCGGGAGCGCAAGCAGGTCAGCGATGAGGACACCTCGCTGTCAGAGAGCGATGCCTCCCGGAAGCCTGACGAGGAGGAGGAGGACGAGACCACGGCCATGAGTATCAATGAGGAAATGCAGAGGATGCTGAACCAGCTGTGAGTGCAGCTGCTGTGTGCTTCTGCCCATGGTGTCGAGCCAGAATCCCTGCTGGTCCCGGGATGGGGAGGGCAGAGGTGGTCTGTGGCTTCCCTCCCCAGGTGAGGGCAATATGGGAGGTGCTGCTGTTCAGAAGGTTCATCCTGTGCTCTGTGGCACAGTGGGACTGACCTCTTGGGAGACCTGAGCCCACCTGTGCCAAGAGTGGGAGCTGGTCCAACTCCCCTCCTCTTGCCCCTCTTCCTGCCTTTTGGCAATCTGTTCCTGAACTTGCTGGGGCTCCTGAGCATAAAGCCAGCCCCTTCCCCATCAGCTCTTGGGCTTGGACACACCTGAGATCACACCTGGCTAGATCCCCAAGGGGTGCAGCCCTGCCTGTGAGCAGTTGCAAGGCTTTGGCAGCAGCACAGTCCCCTGCCTGCTGTGGCTCTCCTGCTGGGTGCTGACATGCTGTTCCCTTGTGCCCAGGAGGGAATATGACTTTGAGGATGACTGTGACAGCCTCACGTGGGAGGAGACAGAAGAAACGCTGCTGCTCTGGGAGGACTTCTCCGGATACGCCATTGCAGCCGCAGAGGTGCAGGGGGAGGTAACGGTGGTGTCAGGGCCTGAGGTCTCGTTGGGTTGGGACACCTGGTCCTTCCTGAGCCTGGGAAGATGCTCTCTCAGAGAACCAGATTTCAGCCCTTTTTCCTTTGCAGGCTGGTACAAGATGCTTTCCTGCCTTTTCTGCATGAACACATTACAGCATCCCTGTTGAGGTCTCCTTCAGAGACATGCCAGGGACCTGTAGCCTGAGGGGTGTGCACACATGGGGAGAGCCACAGACCATCCAGAAGAGAAGTCTTCCTCTGCCTGGACTGGTCTGTGGTGATCCTTGCTCAAGTTCTCCAGCCCACCTACCCACTGTGCAGCAAAACTGGCCAAAGAAAGGCCTTGGTGTCTGGCCAAAGCCCTTGTCATCCCAAATCTTTTGCCCTTGGCAGTCCCCAGGCAATGTGTCATGCTTAGGAACGGTCTGTGCTCTCCAAATCTTCAGTGCAATGCTGAGCTTGTTCGGGTTTATGTGGTCACTGCCCAGTGTGGCAAATCCTGAGTCTCTCAAGTCCATGTTGTCAGGACTGACTCCTGTCTTATTTGTACTACACTGTATATATTTCTTCCTCTTTTCCCAGTGCTACCAGCTCTTTCTCTGATTTGTCTCTCTTTTGCCTTTGGTTCCTCATGTTGGACGCTTCCCTGCCTCTAAACCTGCTGTCTGCTCTCCTCAGCAGCAGGATGACAGCCTGGAAAAGGTGATCAAGGACACGGAGTCGCTATTCAAGAGCCGTGAGAAGGAGTACCAGGAAACCATCGACCAAATAGAGGTGGGAGAAGGAGGAAATAGGGAGGCTGTGGCACAGAAGGGTGTGAAACGGGAGAGTGGGTCCCTGGGGGAGGGAGACACAATGCTGGAGCAGGTCCCCGGTTATGTGGGTGACAGCCCTCAGTCTGGCCTTGCCCACTGCAAGGCCCTGCACCACATCCCCTGCATCACTTCCTCACTGTTTCCCTTGAGCAGCTGGAACTGGCCACAGCCAAGAATGACATGAACCGGCACCTCCACGAGTACATGGAAATGTGCAGCATGAAGCGAGGCTTGGACGTGCAGATGGAGACTTGTCGGCGGCTCATCACCCAGTCTGGGGACAGGTGAGCTGCAGCAGGAGAGCCAGGACATCCATGCTCTTGGTCTGAAGCCAGGGTGGTGAGAGGGGGCTGAAGGACTGGGTAATACTCCTGCCCTGCCCTCACATGGTGTGGAGAGAGGGCAGTTCCCAAAGGCTGTTGGACTCCTGGCTGGCCTCCACACAGATCATGGTACCACCTCTGCAGTAGGTAGGAGACACACAGGAGGCACTTTTGACACATGAAGCCAGACCCCCCCGATGGAGAGAGGAGGTGCCATTGGGCAGGGACATCATGTAGGTCCCTAAAGGCCTATGGAGCCAGGGTGTCTCCAGGCTGGGGACCCCTGTGGTCACAGACCTCTAGTCTTACATGCCTTGTCAGGGTCCTGCTCTGGGCAGGCCCCTCTAGCATCTTCCCCAGCTCTGCTTCATGATCTTGATTGGTGTCCTCTGGAACACCCTCCCGGCACCCAGGGATTGCTGCAGACCCACACATGCCCAAAGGGGCATTTCAGTTTCTCTCCTGCTTGCTCTGGTGACCCCTGCCCACACCAAACTGGGTCCTTTCCTTCTCCCTGGGCAATGCTAAGACTGCTGCCCTTTACTGTTCTCTGCAGAAAGTCTCCTGCCTTCACCCCGACCTCCAACAGCGAGTCAGCCCCAAATGAGGAGAGCGAGGAATCTGACCGTGATCCCCCCAGCGATGCTTCCATCAGATAATGAGGGGAGGCCCGGCTCCCTTGGACCCCCTTCCTGGCACGGGGTTGCCTGAATCACACCTGGGAGATACTGTCAGGGACGTGGAACTGCTGGTAAACGTCTGTCACCCAAGCTCACTCCCGTTTTGGGGTGCTTGACAGATCCCACACACTCCCTCACCGGATACCTTGCAAATGGGAATAGCTAGATAGACCTGAGGGCCCTTGCCCGGGCTGCTCTGCCTTCAGCCCCTTCTCTATTCCCTTTCCCTGCTTTGGTTAAACTGTGGTTCGGCAGGGAGGCTCCAAACCTGCCACGGTGGCGTTCTGCAGGAGCTGTTCCCAGGCGCCCCAAGCCCCACCTCCTCTGGCCTCCGTCCTGGTACACTTGACCTGCCCCTGCCATCCCTGCGCTGCACGGAGCCGAACGAGAGCCGTACCTCCCTGCAAACTGGACCTGACACTGGTGCCAACTGGACCGAGCCGGGGCTCTCCCTGTCCTTGCTGCTGGCCGGGCGCCTGGCTGGTCCTGACGCTGTGCCAGGCACCCCGAGCCCCCCACGCCTTCTCCAGGGCGGGGCCGAGTCCCACTCACTGTGCACTTTGCTTTGCCGCCCGTCGGCCACGCGCTCACGTCTGTGTTACGGGGGCAAGGTCATTAAATGGGACAGTTTCCTTTTCTACAGCTTGGCTGGGTGTGGGCTCTCCCTGTGCTGCCGTGGGTGACGCCTGGCTTGAGGCAGCGCTGTCATCCGTACACCCCCAGCCCACATCAGTGGGTCTCCCCACGGGACAGTCCCATCCCTTGGGCATGCCAGGTGGGACTGGCATATGGGACAGTGGTGACATCCCTGTTCTGAGAGCCACTGGCCCTCAGCAGGCACTGGTGCTGCACGGGCTGCCTTGTTTTAACCTGGAGCATAATCAGTGCAGAGGCTGAGGGATTGAAAATGAAATTGATCCTGGCTTGTGACTTGTGAACCTTCTTCTTCCCATTTCCTGGCCTCCTCTGCAGCACCAGGGCATCCCAGTGCACCTTCCTTCCTGCCCTCAGTCCCACATCCCACCTCAGTGTAACTGCAGTGGGGGATCCCCTGTCCCAGGATCTCTTGTAGCATTTTCCTAGCTGGCTGCAGCACCTGCTCCTCTGATGATGATGATGACAGGAGGCTGGGGCCTGGCTGGGTGTCAGGAGGGAGCAAGCAGCCTCCTGAGAGGCAGTGTGATCACCAAGAAGTGGACACAGCCTGCACAGCCAAGGCAGGTGAAGCTCTGGAGAAAAAATGCTTCCCACTTAAGGTACTGAAGGGAAGAGAAAGTATGTGGAAAAGTACGTAGAGTTTTTGGGTCATCACTGAGATGGGCATGGAAGATAAAATAGAGGCTGAGGCATGCAAGAGTTTCTCTCTGCAGATACGGCCTATGTGGCTGATGCTGCTGGAAGCACTGTGGCATCCATGCACCCCAGCACAGTGTCTGTGTTTGGGCAGGGTGAGGTGCTCTGCCCGTGCCCGCACGATGTGTTAAGGCATGTGTTGGTATTTCAGCAGGGGCTGAGCTGGCTGGTTAGAGCTGGCAGGGAGGCGAGGCCCTGCAAATGGCAGAAGAATTGAGCTGGAAACAGGACATCAGGGCATAGTGGAGCACTGCTGGGCTGGGGAATGGCAGTTCCTCAGTCTGTGGGCTGAGGATGGGCAGCTGCAGCTGGGCTGTGACTCCTGACTGCCCTCTTCACTTCCTGCAGGAGGTTGGGAAGGTGTTCCATGGGAGCAGCAGGGTGCTGGGAAGCACAGGAGCCCTGGCTGTGTAGTTGTACAGGTAGATGGGAGGTGCATGCCTCAGTGCCTGCCATGGCACTCGCCTCCATGCCACTTTGTTCAACTGTTTCCATTTCTTTCCCTCTTCCCTCTATTTTTCTACCTAAAAGAGATAAAGTGAGAGGAAATATTTTACTATTTCAGTTTTATACTTTCAAGTGATGATGCCTCACCCACAGTAGATCAGGAATCACTTCCTATCCTGCCTGGAGGCTTTCCTGTTTCATGCAAATCTCCTTTCCTGTAGGTGTCTGCAGTGTTTTCTGCTCTTTCTCTCCTGTGGAGAGTTCTGTGAGTGGCTGACAACTTCTGGCTTCCTCCTGGGTGTGCATACCTTTGCCTTGATACTGCTTAAGAAACAAGACTGCAGAGTACATACCCAGAGAGATTTCAGGCATGAAGCACAGGAGGACTGACATCTCTGCCTTGAGCAGTCATTGCCCAGAGGAGCAGCAAGTGCTGCTAGACACGCATGTCCCAGGACACGTGGTGACCTGGTGCCACACTGCCTGCCAGGACTCCATTTGCAGTGAAACTGAAATCTCTGCCACCCACCCGTGCAAGATGCTGTTCCCTGGTGAATTGTATCAGCAGTAAGAGGCTTTGTTCCCCCATCAGTCTCAGAGCCTCCACGATCTCTGACAGGATATGCGACTTGGATCCTTTGCCACAGCAGTTTCTCAGTGTGGGAAGCACAGGCCAAGGCCTCTGGTGTTAGCTGGGCTACCTGCCTCTCCAGCAGTGGTGACCTGACATCTTTGATGCTGAAATGAGATGTGGTCCCTCCATCCGTTGAGTTCTCTCTGGGCTCCTTTTCATTCTTTGTGGCTTTTCTCCACCACACACCCTGCTGGGAACTGTGATGTCTAGGAACTACTCAGTGCTGTGTTGCTTCTTGAGTCCCTAATGTCACCTCTTTTCCAGGATGCCTCTCGGCAGTGCCTGCTCAGGAAACTCAAGTCCTGTCTAGCTCAGTGTCAGTGCTTTAATGTGAATGTTTAATGCCCAAAAACATTCCAAGCACAGACTGAATAGGGTTCCATGGCAGGATGCATCTGGGCAGTCCCTCTGTCAGCATTCAGCTCAGGACTGTAGCTGCTGAGTGCTGACCTCTTGAACATTTGTCCAAGACCATTCTTTCAGGATTGTATCTCTGGACTGGCAATAAGGTCTTCCCATTGAATATTTAGGCAGACTGGTTCATCAACTTCTTAATCCTCAGAAGTCCATGGTGGCAGAGACTGACTTGGGCAATCTGGAAAGGTGCTGGTGATTGCTCTGCCTTCTCCCACCCCAGATTTTGGGCTATTGTGCCCAGATAAGGACAGGCACAACTTTTACTGTCAGCCACAGTAGTGGCACAAAACCCCTCCTCTGAGGCAAGAGCTGTCTCTGGATTGGGACAGACCCACCTGAGAGCATGAGGTGCTCTGTGAGGAACTGGGGGACACGATCACCCTTTGAGCTAGGTTGAGACATGCTATGGCAGCTGCACTCCATGCTCCCCATGCTGAGATCAGCCTCTTGGGAAAGGACTTCAGCAGGCAGTGCCAAGCATGTTCCAGAGGTGAGTCCTGGCTCCCCACTGAATGCATTTCTGATCCTGTGGCATGCAGTCACCTCTTCTACCCCTTCCCTGGTGATGCTCCCTAGGATTCCTCTGAAGGGTGAGCTCTCATCCTCGGAGACCCTGTCATCAACATGGCTTTGAGCTAACTTTAGCCTCTTCAGGGACCCCCTTGGAAGAATCCCATGGGAAGAGGCCATGCCAGCAAGAGGATTCCAAGAGTCAGTATTCAAGCTCCACTTCCTCTAGGCTCAAGAATGGTGGATCTCCATGAGCAAGAAATCAAGCGAAGTGGGCAGGAGAATTCTGTGGATCAAGGAGAACTCTGTGGATCAACAAGGAACTGTCAAACACAAGCAGGAGATACACAGGAGGTAGAATCCAGGCTACTTGGAAAAAACACAGGGATTTCGTCAGAGTTAGGCCCATCTGGAATTCAGTCTGGCCAAGGAGATGTCAAGGACAGCAAGAAGGGGTCTTTCAAATGTATAACAACAAAAGAAAAACTAAAGAAAATATGGGCCTGCTACTAAATAGAGCAGGGACCCTGGTGACAGAGGACACAAAAAAGGCACATGTACTGAATGCCTCCTTTGTCTCCACTGACAAGACCAGCCCTCAAGAATCTCTGATCCAGAAGATTAGGGAAAAGAATTGTTGGAAGAAAGATTCTCCCTTGGGCAGGGAGAATTGGGTTAGAGATCACCTAGGGAAATGGGATATCCACAAATCCATGGTCCTTGTAGGGATGCATCCACAAGTGCTGAGGAGCTGGTGGACACCATAGTGGTCATCTTTAAAAGGTCTGGTGATCAGGAGAGGGGCCTGGGCCTGGAAGAAAGCAAATGTCATTCCACTCTTCAAAGAGGGCAAGAAGGAGGACCCAGGAAACCAGTCAGCCAGTCAGCCTCACCTCAATCCCAACAAGGTGATGGAACACCTCATTCTGGAGTTATCTCTAAGCATATGGAACACAAGAAGGTGAGCAGGAGAGTCAGCTTGAATTTGCTAAAGGCAAATTATGCTTGACCAACGTGATTGCCTTCTACCAGGAGACAGCTACCTGAATGCATGAGGGCAGAGCAGTGGATATTGTCCACCTAGACTTCAGCAAGGCTTTCAATACTGTCTCTCACAAGATCCTCATAGGCAAACTTAGGAAGTGTGGGCTGGATGAGTGGACAGTGAGGTGGACTGAGAACTGGCTGAACAGCTGATCCCAGAGGGTCATAGTCAGTGGCACAGGATCTAGCTGAAGGCCTGTCACTAGTGGTGTCCCACAAGGTTCAGTACCAGGCCCATCCTTGTTTAACTTTCTCAGTCTTTGATGAAGGATAGATGCTTCCTCATCAAGTTCATTGATGACACCAAGCTGGGAGGAGTGGCCAGTACCCAGAAGGGCTGTGCAGCCCTTCAGAGGGACAGGTTGGAGAAATGGGCAGAGAGGAGCTTTTTGAAATTCACCAAAGGCAAATGCAGGGCCTTCTGGGAAGCAGCAGAGAAGGACCTGGGGGTCCTGGTGGACAAGAAGCTCCCCATGAGCCAGCAGTGTGTCCTGTTGGCCAAGAGGGCAGTGCTGTCCTGGGGTGCATTAGGAAGAGCATGGCCAGCATGGTGAGGGACATGAGGCTCCACTCAGTCTTGGGGAGGCAAATCTGCAGTGCTGTGTCCAGTTCTGGGCTCCTCCAAGAGAGACATGGTGCTCCTGGAGCAGGTCTAGCAAAGGGGGATGAAGATCAATCAGGTGAGGAAGTGCCTCATAAGGAAAGGCTGAGGGAGCTGAGCCTGTTTAGCCTTGAGGATATGTCTGAGAGGGAGCTCATCAATGTCTCTAAGTATCTGCAGGCTGAGTGTCAGAGGAAGGAGCCAGGCTCTTCTTCTTGATGCCAAGAAGACATGAGACAATGGGCAAAAACTGGAACACAGGACTTTCCACCTCAACAAAGGAAGAACTTCTTTACTGTGCAGGTGTCTGAGCACTGGGACAGATTGCCCAGAGAGGCTGTGGAGTCTCCCTCACTGCAGATCATCTGGAGGCAATCCTGTACCATGTGCTCTGGGATGACCATGCTCGAGGAAAGGGGTTGAGACCAGATTACTCCAGTGGTAGTGCCTTCCAACCTTACCCATTCTGGAATTCTGACCAGGCCCACTGAATTTCTTGATAAATACTAGCAGATACTAGCAGAGAGGGTGGGGCGCATCACTTTCCTTGCACCTGACCACATGAGTGTGGGGTGGTGCTTTCTCGCTTCAGAGGGTGAAGGAAACCTAACCACTAAGTAGCCCACGTCTTCTTCCTTGTGTTAAGTGAACCTGCACCCTCCCTTCACTCATTCCTGGATCCCATCTCTTTTAGATCATATCACTGAAAGAGGCTGACTTGTCTGTCGAGTCAGTCAAGGTCCTGTATTTTCCACCCAGCACCCTTCTGCTGGAGGCGCTTTGTCACTCATCCCACATGACTTGTGATTGTGTGAGTTAGATTTCCCCATATCAGGATTCCTTGGATGGACCTAAATGTGATGCTGACAGCCTTCACTAGAAGACCTTTGGATTCCTGCTAACCTTTTTTATTATTTTATTTATCATGTTTCTTAGACAAGCGTTAGGAGAGGACAAAGCTGCATAGAAAGTTGTTCATGTTACTCTGAGCTTGACTTTGCTAAACCTTTTACCTTTGGCCATACTCTTTATACACTTATGGTTGTTGTGTCTCAGATACCTGTGACACAGGGTGTCCCAGAACTCATATGAGATGATCAAGTAGGTCAGGTACTCTGGCTACAGGAAAGAAACCTCCTTTCAAGAGGAAAGGTTGGAATTAATGCAGAACACAGTGGAGTGCTGTCTCGTTGTAAATGCACCTGGATGATGCATGGACAGGCTCCTGAAAACATCTGGCAAGCCACTGCACATGCTTAATCCTAGGAGTGATGGTGAAGCCACCATGATCAAGCTGGAGACATGTCACAACAGATGGGAAGAGGCAGCATTTTCAGCTTTGAGAGCAGACTGCATCTGGGCAAAGTGCAAGAGGAAATAGACATCATCAGGGTAGGAAGAAATGTAGCTAACTGCTATTTTTAAGAGTCACCACAGCCATATGGTAAAACTAGATCAGTCTAACCTGTTATATAAAGGAATAGTAAGAGCCATTGTGAATTTGGTTTACCAGCTATGTTAAAAGTCATATTCACTCTAGAGCTGATAGCCAAACATGCTCTGACACACAATTTCATCAAGGCATTGAAGGGTCTTTTATATATTCCTGAATCCCCCCAAAAATATTTATTTTGTATCTCCCTGCTCTGCTTGACAAGGAAAATTGTGTTGTCAGTGGGAGACTTTGGCTTGGGCTACCAAAGAATATGCTGTGCCAGGGGGAATTTCTCATCAATTTACAAGTGATGGCATGCCCAAGTAAGGCAATGATTTTAGATGTCCTTATGACAGATTAAGATTGGGTTAAGACTGATGGTCGCCTAAGGACAAGGGATCAACTGAGAAACAAATTGAGACATCAGCCAGGACAAAATATCACAGCTGAGAACTGTGTGGTGTTCTGTAGCTTTTCCTTAGAGTGAAATAAGTGAACTTGCAGATCATGGAAAGGAAATTATTCCAGTTTTTCAAAAAGCTGTGATTTAGTAACATAACTTTCAGTGAATGAACTTCCTTGAGTAGGAGGCCATGTGACAAAAGTACTTAGACATAAGAATAACTAATAGAAATAATAATAAAGATTGACATTTATTAATGAAAATAATCCTTGTAACAACTCCAGCAACTATGGTTAGGAGAAAAGGAATAGATGTACAACAGGATAATTCAGCTGTATGAAAAAAGGTCTTCAGCTGCTCATATCACCTCTGAGAAAAATAACAATACTTGAATATCTAAAGAACTAGACATTCTGTTCTAGTTATATTTAAAGAAAAATTAATCCTAACAGTAATATTTTCATTTTATTGGCTGAAATTGGGAAAATAATCAAGACAAGGAAAAAGAGAAGTACTCACCAGATAAGTCTGTTCTGTATATGGAAAATGCAGAATGTGGTCAGAAGAGAATGATGAAGCACTTTCCAGGCAATTAGCAATAAGGAGGATCCTTGACAGGATCTCCAGCTGAGCACTGTTGCAGTTCCAGGCACAGATGACCTTGATCACATAATGTGTGGGGTGCATGGGGTGCTGTAGGGATGAACAAACCCCCACACAAAGCCTGAGGCTGTGTGGGGAGGTGGAGTGAGCAATGCTGAAAGTAAAGCACAGCGCTGTAGCTGCATTCCTGCAAACAGTGTTTTGTGAAGCACAGTAACCTCCACACTGAGAAAAAGGCACTGGCTGCTGAAATCCATGGTTTGCTGAGGTCAGTTCTTAAAAGCAGCAGGGAAGACATTTAAAGAAAAGCCTGGGTGGATGGGCAAGCAAATGACGTCAGTGCTTAGTCTGACAGGGCATGGACAAAAGCCAATGAGAAACGAGTGGAGAGGGGAGGAGGGGAGAAGTCGTGAAGGAATGGAAAAAATCTGCAGTTTAAATAATATTTATAGGACAAGGAATTGACAGACAGAACTGATACCGTTTTTGATACATAGAAATGATAGAGACTCTCAAAAGGGCTAAATGTCTTAGTCAAAAGTGCCAAGAGGCATTACAGAATATTTCTGAATAGGGTCAAAAGAAAGGTTCTGTTGCCATATATAGGTGTGTGTGTATATACATACATATATATATATATATATATATATACATATATATATATAGTCTAGAGCCATGCATAGATGCATTCAAGAGCAAGAAATAGTGACCAACCTTGCCTGGGAGAACAGAAAGGTAGGAAAGACCTTTGGAGCAGAGTGCATGTGCAATCATGTGCAAGTTCTCAGCCAGACACTGAACATTTCTTTAAACATCTTTTATCCACATGTGATATTGGTGTCCTTTGTCCTGCTTTGCATCAGAAATTGGAATAGATGGACCAAAGACTTCTAACCATGATTCCGGGCTGGAATTTTTTTTTTTTTTTTAAAGTAAGAACTTTAGTTACTTTGCTTTTAAAAAGAAAGACAAGTGAGCATTTTTGCGCAGTCACTTCATGGTGTTGGTCTAGATGGTAGCTTAGTCAGGCTGATAAAGGCATATAAGGATTCTCTGAGGAGATGGGGAAGCTGGAGGCCATGTGAGATTTGGTACTTGGTGCCCAGTGCCTGAATCAGTATCCAACCTGGCAGCTAAAAAACTAGAGATTGCAAAGGTTAAAAACCACCTTTTTCCCCCCCCTTTCTGTTGCAGGACTCAGACCAAGGTCAACAAAAGTTTCTCACTTGTTTGTTAGAAGTTTGGGCAATGTCAAAAGAGGGCTTTGAGGCCTGCAATGTCAGAGCTGTGTCCCGTACTACATGTAGTATTTCTCACTTAGCAACCTTGAATTTAATCCAGCATCTTAATAACCCAGTTACTTGGTAACAAGATCCTTCCGCACCTTTCCACAGGCTCATTCAGGGCTGAATGTTTTGGGTCATTTTGCTTAATCAACACACCTTGGCATCCCATGCTCCAAATTGTTCTGAAGGTGTTGACTGGTGGGGCAGATGGCCTCAGATGCTAGTCATTCACATCTCTCAGTTGCCACCAGCCTTGCCATAAGTTTTCAGCCTGGAGAGGGTGGTCTTCCCTATCCTCAGGCAGTTCTTTGAAAGGTTTTGCCAGCCTGTTTTTACTGAATTCCATTGCTTTTCATCACAGGGGTGTCGAAGTGAGCGGTGAACAGTTACCCGTTCATCCATTTCATGCTGGAGACCACCAGTGTCTTGCATATGGTTTGCTGCCCTTCATGTCACAGACATTCTCAAGTCCTGCTGCTTCAGTTTTAAGCAGCAGATTCATCTCATTGCTGCCGAGGAAAATCTCCTGTCTGGCAACGCCCCAAAGCTCCTCTGATGGCAAAACATCAATTTTACTTTTCATTCATGGACTTAAGCTTCCCTAATCACTCCCGCGCCATCTTAGGGCTTTTTAGCAGCTTTCTTATCTCCAAGATGAAAGAGGTTTTCAGCCTTCCTTTTCTATTTGTCACAAAAATGACTTTTTTTTTTTTCTTTCCCTTTAGGTTACTAAGTTTCATTTACTAGTATTTATGAGTTTCTTTTATTTTAATTTGATTATAGCTTCTACTTTTTGACAGCTGCCTTTTCAAATCTTCTGCTGTGAAGTATAACCCAGCACTACTGTTCCTTCTAGGGAACACTTAAATTTAACTCCCTCAAGAAGATGATACTTCTGTAGTAAGGTAATATATGGAGGTAAGTCAGTTGTCCTAGAGTAAGAGATCACACTCAGTTCAGAAGAGTAAGTAATAAATTATTTGTTTTTTCAGCATGTACACACTGTGATTGCCCAAAAGTAGGCAGCTTGGTTTTGATGAAATGTGAGCACTGCTGAGGCCTGCAAGGGTATTTGCATATCCTAAGTCATGAACCTGCATTTTGTGAATGGCATCAGTTATGAAGGAGGTTGAAGCATTATCCTTTAAGATGTTTGTGTTTTGCAACTGTGTTGTAAGTTTTTCAGAGACCTGTATCTCCTCTTCCTTGCCCTGGTCTTGTCAATTGCTTTGCTCAAAGACTGAGTTGGATGTTTGAAATGTCCAAGACCTTTCTTCACTGTGCTTACACAGTCAGCATTTTGTTATGTTTTAGTGATTTTTCAAGTGAACTTCATTATTTTCCACATCTGCTCAAGCTGGTTTTCACCACATGGCATCCTCCTTAATGCTGAAGTTTCATGCTGACCTCTCAACTTGAAGGTGGTCTGAGGACCTTTCTTGGGGAAGCAATGCATGTGTACTAGTCTGTGCAAATGCCAAGGAAGTATAAAATAACTTCTCTAACTGTTCAAAGCTACCATAAAACCAAATTTCTCTGTAACACCACTGCTAATAACCCTTAGCTGTGTTTGGAAAAGGAGAATAAAACATAGAGCTTACCACCCCTAGAAATGGTTGGCTGCCCATCAGAGAAGCTGTCTCTTGGGTCAGCCAGAGAGCTTTCCCAGGTGCATCTCTCTCCTACAATGGCACTGCACACTGAGTCCTGGTGCCTGGCCAGCCAAAGAAGGTGGAGTCAACCCTTTAGCCAGGAGTGTCTTTCTGTACCTTCCCCTTGCAAGGTGCTCATAAACCAGGATGGATTCTGGCTTGTAGTGGCTGCTCTTATCCCAGCAAAGTGGCACAATCGCATTTCACTCCCTTGCTGAACGAGAGGCTCTTTATGTCTGCCTGAGCACCTGCCTTGCCTGACCAAGCATTTCTATCTGCTTTCCTTAGAAACACTGTCAGAACTCCCCTATTTGGGGGAAAACTCCTCTCCAGAGACAGAAGCAGCTGCCACAGGAGATTGCCCATCTTTATCTCAATGCCATCCACAGCCATCTATGTCAATTTTGCAAACCGATGAAAAAAAAAAAAAAGAATTGCATGGGGTTTTTTTTAGGACAGAGTTGCAGTTCTCAGACAGCTGGCCCCTGAGCTAATTTTTCCATCTGTCTAGAGGGGCCTTGCTGTGGTGCCATCTGCAGGCACAGTGTCTGGATGCAAAATAAGTATTTGGAAGAGCTGTGCATTTTAGGGAGGTTATATTAGAGAGTAAACCAAGCCCTCCAGGCAGTCCAAAAGCTGCATGACTAGTTTGCCACACTCACTCTCTCCCTGTTTCCATACAGGACCAACCATGTTTTAAAGGCCTGGCTTTCCTTGCCTCAGTACCATATAACTTTTTCTAGGAGAGATGAGATTGTAAACGAGTTGAAATAGCATTTTAAAGCAGAGTGGACCTTTATTTAGGACATTCTCAGCAGCTGTTGGTCTGAGAGCACATATTCTTCCTCCACCCTGAGATTGTATGACTTTGCTCATTCTCAGAACAATTTGATCTCAGGTTGGATAGGGCTCACGCTCGTTAAATAACAAGATTTCGTTGCTCTACTGATTTTCAGGTAGCCTTATCTCACTTAGGAAACATAGTTTTTTCTCCTAAAAAGCCTTGACTCGTAGAAATGTTCCAGCTTTTAACCCAGTTCAAAGTATGTTTTACATAGGAAAACAGGACATCCATCATTTAACCCCTCGAGGTGTTTCCATAGCCTCTGCACTTCCACATTATCAAGTGAGGCGCTGACTGGCGTGCACACAATATGCAGGCAGCAGCACACAGCACAGCCATTCAGAGCACCCAGGCACAGCAATTAAGGGCAGGATGGGACCAACCCAAAACTCATTTGTAATCTTGACAGGTCTCCAGGCTACACAGCCCCCCCCAGCAGAAACCCAGCTCCGTGGGAGGGCTGCCTCCAGCGAACTCCAGCACCAGGCAGCTCCCACTTGACGCCAGTTACCTAAAGCTCCAATGACGGGGCTATTTGTGGTGTAATCCAAGTATTTCTGCTGTCCCAGGGCTAACAAGCTGCTCACAATCCCAGCTCCTACCCAGAGGCAGTTTATTCAACCTCCTTCTCTTTGCAATATAACTTTGAGTCATTGCCCTCTAGTCCAGCAAACATTTAATTCTTACACAGCCCAACTGCTGGAGATAAGCGACTCTGGGAAACCATGTCCAGCATACCTTGATCCTGAGAGTTTAAATCCTCCAGCTTATATCCTTGCAGCATGCAGATCAGGATCTAAAGTTGGGGTCCAAACAGCTCCAACCGTGCCTGCCAGGGAGAGAACACATCAGCCATGAGATGCTAAATTAAGCTGCTAAAAATGGAGGGCCACGTGATTTTGTGCAGTGCATCGCTTATCTGTCCTAGTGCTCACAGGTCATGGAAGGCTCCGTCCCTGCCCAGCAGCATTCGTGCTTCCAGGACTAATGCAGGGAGGCAGAGGGCTGACACTCACCTTACAGAGATTTGCTGCTCAGCAGCTTAACTGCAACTGCCCCTCCTTACGCACAGAATTAAGCCAGAATTAAGACTGACCACCACCATGCTGACGATGGCCTCTGACACGTCCCTAGGCAGCCATTTCCTCTGGGGCAAAGCCAATTCAATTTAAAGGTAAAAGCAAGTGAAATACCCTCCTTGTAACACCAGAAGTATCTTCCTTGTCCCTCACTGAGGGAAGGGAAAGAGAATTTGTTTCTTGTGTCCCTTTAGCAAACAAATGCAAGAGTCATCTGCTCAATACTTTTATTCTGCATACATCCATCAGACAAGCAAATCCAAAGTTAGGTGGATGGAGCCACAGAGCTGCTTTCCATCCTACCACACAGGAGTCCTGCTGTGGACTGCACCACACTGTTTTGGCTCACAGGCTGAAGTGTGGGCTCTCCCATGTGGAACAAGCAGCTCAGCAGGCTGGACTCCCCAGCTCCTCACTGCAGCTGGCAGAGACTGTGCCACAGGCACTTGCAGCTGCTCATTACATACATGCGCCCCGCCACCCATCTGCCCCGGACAGACACATGAGGCTTTTCAGATGGTGATCACTTTTATTGATGTAAGGTGGTACACAAACAGATCAGTTTCTATCAGCCTCTCCACCTCCCCCAGGTTCGGGGAGAAGTTGGAGGAGTGGGGGAGACAAGGGAACAGAACTGGCCTCTCACTGCAGGATGCAGAGCTAAGCGGTGGTGAACAAGGGCAGGGGCTCCAACAAAGGAGAGTCCTGCTTCCCTAGGCAGCAGGGGGGGCTGTGTGCTCAGCTTACTCCTTGGATGCCATGTGGACCATCAAGTCCACAACACGGTTGCTGTATCCATATTCATTATCATACCTGCGGACAGAAAACAAGTGCTGTCAGGGCTGACCCATTTCTTGCACCCTTCTTCCATGCCTCCTTCTCCTCTGCCCCATCCCACACAACTGAACTCCCATCTACCCTCCAGGAGAAAGAAGGCAACTAAAGTAATTTTGGGCAAGAAGCAATCTCACTCCACAGTTGAGACTGGAGGTCTGTGCATCCACCAATGATAACCAAGAGGACACCCAAGTCTGTAACCTGTCTGTGCCAACCCCCCGAGGCTCCCATGGCTGCACCTACCAGGAAACCAGCTTGACAAAATGGTCGTTCAGTGCAATGCCAGCACCTGCATCAAAGGTGGAGGAATGGCTGTCACCATTGAAGTCACAGGAGACAACCTGAAATGGAAGAAATTGTAATGCATATGGCTGCTCACAGTCTGTATGCCAAGTGCCCAAACTAGGATCCTGGCAAAGCTGCCTCAAGTCATTTAGAGAAATGAGGCAAGTGCCAATAACCACAGGCCAAGAGAGCCGGCGTTCCCTTACCTGGTCCTCTGTGTATGCCAGGATGCCCTTCAGGGGCCCATCAGCAGCAGCCTTCACTACCCTCTTGATGTCATCGTACTTGGCCTGAGGAGAGACACATCCAAGATGCTCAGATCCCAACTCACACAGTGTTCATCAGCAACAACAGGAGAGGGAGAAGACACATGGGAACACCCCAAGAGGTGGCTCTTTTCACAAAGATCACATCTTCAGGGCACAATAGATGCAGAAAGGGCAATTCCAGGTGCAATACAGAGCTTAGAAAAAGCAGGGGAACACCTGGAAGCTGTTAGGATCTCATCCACAATACTTACTGGTTTTTCCAGACGGCAGGTCAGGTCCACAACAGAGACATTAGGGGTTGGCACACGGAAAGCCATTCCAGTAAGTTTCCTGGAAGAGATGCGAGTCAGCAAGGAACATCTGGCACTCCTCTGCCAGCCTAGGAATGTTCTGCCTTCTCCTGACACCTGAGAAGCGGCAACACTCACCCATTGAGCTCAGGAATGACTTTTCCCACAGCCTTAGCAGCTCCAGTAGACGCTGGGATAATGTTCTGAGCGGCACCTCTGCCATCCCTCCAGAGCTTCCCAGAGGGTCCATCCACTGTCTTCTGTGTGGCTGTGATGGCATGGACAGTGGTCTGAAGAAAGAGGACGGGAGTATGAACACAGACAATACTCTCCAGAAAGAGCATCCCATGGGGAGTACAGATGCTTTCCCTCTCACACAAGAGATCTAGGTCACCGTCCTCAGCACTAAACTGCAGACCTACCATGAGACCCTCCACGATGCCGAAGTTGTCATGGATGACCTTGGCCAAGGGTGCCAGGCAGTTAGTAGTGCAGGAAGCATTGCTGGGGTAGAGAGATAAAAGTGCATCAGCCAGAGGCAACACTTCCACTGAGGTGAAGTGAGACCCCTGGCAACTGGTGACAGCTCCAGGCCAGAAAGCATGTTCCTCTCTCTTTACCTGACAATTTTCAGAGACTTGTCATACTTCTCATGGTTGACACCCATCACGAACATGGGAGCATCAGCAGAGGGGGCAGAGATGATCACACGCTTGGCACCACCCTTCAGGTGAGCCTGAAGAGAGAGGTAAGAGATTACATAACTCAGGATCCTTACAAGCTTGCTTCTTCAGATCTCTTCTTCGCAGCCCCGTACACGGTGATGTGCCCCTTTTCTTCTATGCCTCTGTGGCATACTCACCCCAGCCTTCTCCATGGTGGTGAAGACACCAGTGGACTCCACAACATATTCAGCACCAGCATCTGCCCACTTGATATTGCTGGGATCACGCCTAAGGAGGGACAAAATTTTAATAGCTGCTCCATGAGACAGCTGCTTTCAATCTCCAGAGGGGCAATAGGGAAAAAGATACTTACTCCTGGAAGATGGTGATAGCATTCCCATTAATCACAAGTTTCCCATTCTCAGCCTTCACAGTGCCCCGGAAGTGGCCATGAGTAGAGTCATATTTGAACATGTAAACCTAATAAAGAGAGTGTAAGGTCAGGCAGGCACCCAGGCTGCCATCATCCTCCAACACCCTGGGAAGCTACTAGAACAAATCCAGAGGAGCCCTACTCAGAAAGGCCCAGAGGGGGCACTGCAAAGCAACTCACCATGTAGTTCAGATCAATGAAGGGATCGTTGATGGCCACCACTTGGACTTTGCCAGAAAGGACAGCAGCCCGGGTGACCAGGCGGCCGATGCGGCCAAATCTGGAGAGAGAAACGCATGGGTGAGGAGGCACAAGAGGGAACCAGCCCAGCTGGGCATGGGAGGCAGTCCTTGGCAGCCTTCCCTCAGGATCATCCACTGCTCCCTGCCCGGTGGGTGGGAGGGAGCCCTGCAGCTCGTCCAAAGGCCAAGGCACCCCGGTTAAAGATTAAGAGCGACCCCCGCCCCGGAAAGGTCAATCGCTAAATTTACTGAGAGCCCCGGGGATCCGGTTACTCCTCAGCCCCGCACGAGAAGGTCACATCCCCGGGTCCGCCATCGACATACGATCCACCTGGAGACCTTTTGGTGGGGGGCTGCAGGGATCCCCGGGAATGAGGAGGGAAACTGGGGCAGCCGGGCAACGGCAGCCCCTTCCGGAGTGAATCACCGCGAATCCGAAGAGAAATGAGTCAGCAGCACCGCTCTGCCCCGGAGCGCCGGCGGAGCGGGACCGGCGGGATTCAACCTCTCCCTCCCCCCAAATCTTCCCCCGCGCCCTTGAGGCGACCTTGTCCTCCTTTCCTCCCCCGAATTCCCGCCGGCCCCGCACTCACCCATTGACTCCGACTTTCACCATCTTTGCCGCTTCGGGATGTTCCTGCGGGCAGAAACCACCGGTAGGGGCATGAGGGGAACCGGCTACAACCGCCCCCGCCCCCGTTAACGTCTCGCCCGCGCCGAGGGGGGGACGGCTATTGGGGGGGGGGGGGGGGGGGAGGGCGCGGGCGGGTGGTGGTGAAGGGGGGCGCGGAGATCGGGCGAAGGAGGGGGGCGCGCACGGTCCGAGCTTGCCCCACCCTCCCCGGCGATCACTCCCCCGCCCCAGGCGACTAACCCGCCTTCCCCCCCGCGACAACTATCCGCCCCCTCCTCCTCCTCCGGCGACCATCCCCCCTCAGACCCCCATCCCTCCTCGCCTCACCACCCCCGCCATTTTGCGCCGCGCCGCCTTTGTGCCCGTGGGCCCCGCCGCCACGCGGCCCCGCTCCGCCCGGGGGCTGCCGCACCCCCTGCCGGTGGGCGGTGTGCTTGTGTGGGGAGAGGGTTCTCACATGCCCACCACCCGCCGCCTCTCTCTCCCCCCGCACATCTCCCGCGCCCCGCCCGTTACCTGCTGCCTCCGAACCGCCCGGCGCGCAGTGAGAAGGTGGCGCAGCGCCTCTCCGCCGCCCTTTATAGCCGCGTGAGGGTAGGGCGGGGGCCCGCCCCGCCGCGTCGCCGTCGAATGGCAGCGCGGGGGCCGGACCGGGCTACGTGCGCCCGTGTTGCGGGTGCGGCAGACGAAGACCCCCCCTGTTTCCCCCGCCCCGCCGCCCCCCGTTAACAAAGGCCCCGCGCCGGGAACGGAGGGTCCGTAGCGATCCCCCTCCCGTCGAGCCACCCCAAGGGGATTGGTGGTGCCGGTGGCGGTGGTGAAAGGTGCACCGGTCCTTGTGGGGAGCTGTCCCCAGGGCGGGGATGGGCGGCTGCGCCCCTGCCCGAGGAGGCGGGGAGGGGCCCCCGGGTGATAGCCGGTCAGGGGCTGCTCCCGCCGGCCTCGCTGCTTCTCCGGAGGATGGTATGCGCTGCTTTCATCTGGTAACAAAGGGCAGGTGGCCGCCCGCCCCGGCTGCAGCTTATGCCCCTTTGAATGGAGTAGTATCCAGTATCCGAAGGGACCTACAGGGAAGCCGGAGAGGGACTCTTCGTCAGGAACTGTAGTGATGGGACAAGGAGTAATGGATACAAATTGAAAGGGGGGAAATTTAGGATGGGTATTAGGAAGAAGCTCTTTACTGTGAGGGTGATGAGGCACAGTGCAGGTTGCCCAGGGAGGCTGTGGATGCCCCAACCATGGCAGTGTTCCAAGCCAGCTGAATAAGGCCTTTAGCAACCTGCTCTAGTGGGAGGCGTCCGTGCACGTGGCAAGGAGGTTGGAACTGGATAATCTTTAAGGTCTATTCCAACACCTTAACATTCCATGAGCCTAAGGCTGCAAGGGTAAAGGGGACTGCAGGGATGCTGGGGTCATCCCAAGGGAGCAGCGGGCTTCCAGGCGTCCCCCATTCCCCCGGCACGGGAGTTACTAACTGAGAGTACTCCCTCCTCCAGGCTGGGACCCCTCTCTGGGTGGGTTTATCCAGGCGTGCTCTGGACAGGGCCCCTGGCCGGGCCCTGCCCCGGCAGGCCGCGGGCGGCAGCGTGAGCACCATCTTAATGAGGCACTGCGGCACTGCTGCCGCTGCCCGCGGGACGTGACGGCGGAAATCCTGCTCGTCTGCCGCCTCGGCCCGCCTTCCCTGGCTGCCTGCGAGGAGGAAGCGCTCCTGGCATGGCCGCTGCCCGGCTCCCTGCCCCCCATGCTCGCCGAGCCCTGCCGCCTCCATCCCCGGGCTCCGTGCGGGGCAGGTGCGGCGGGACAAGCCCGCCTTAGGTACAACGCCCAGAGCACGCACAAATCCCAAATCTCCCATCCCTGAGGAAGGTGTGGGAACAGAGGAGATGCAAATCTGGACTGACAGAGCGGGTGGGGTGGTGGGAGATGGAATGTCCCTCTGGCTATTCGGCTGAGCAGGGCTTTGAGGATAAGGGAGGGGTTGGGCAGGCTCGGGGAACCACGCAGGTACTGGGATGGGAGACCAGAAAGGGGTCATGCCGCTCAAACGTAACCCTACTCTCCTTATACAACTGCTATTCCCGGTGCTGCTGAGGGGCTGGTGGCTAAGTTTAGACCCAGCTGAGGTTACAACCTTTTCTTAAAGGCCAGGACATGGTGATGGCTCGCGGGGCACAGCAGCAGGGTTACGAACTCGTGCCGGGGTCGGTGGTGCCCCAGCCGCAGCCCACCGAGGCGGGCTCTCGGGGGAAGCTGCAGCGCAAACAGGAGGCCCCAGTGTTTGCTCTTGCGGGGGCAGAGTGCGGCCGGGGTGAGCCAGCGCGGCCCTTGTGCCCCGTGCCCGGTCGATACCTCACCCGTGTCCGCCCCCCCGGCCGCACCGCGCCGCAGCCGCGCGTGCCGCACGCCCCACGCGGAATGGCGGCGGCGGCGGCAGGGCCCGGCACGGCCCCGCGCGTGGGGCCGGGGGCGCCGGGCGGGCTCTGCCACCGCCTCCCGCCCGCCCCGCGGCCGGGAGCAGCCACCGCCGAGCGCGGACGCGGCAGACTAGTACAGATTGTTTAATGAGCGAGTCCTCATTACGGGCACGGGGAGCGGGGGGGGCGAGCTGCCGGCGGAGAGGGGCTTCCGCGGCCGCGGGGGCAGCTGCGGAGCCGGGCAGTTCCTTCTCGTAGCGCCGCGCCGCTCCCTCGCTGCCGCAGCCTCCCTGTTTCGGGGCGGGAGCCTCAGAGCTTCGCGCAGCGGTGCGTCGTGCTGGTTCCCGGGTCGGTGCCGGTCCCGAGCCGTGCCGGTTCCCGAGGCTGCATGCCTCCGGCTGCGGAGAAGCGGGCCTGGTGAGCCGCCCAGCGGCGTCCCGCCCGCCTGCTCTCGCCCCGGCCCGGCCCCAGCACCGCGCTGGCAGCACGGGCCGTCCCCGGTCCCGGCCTTTGCCCCGGCAGCTGGCAGGCGGGGGCCCCACACCCTGCCCCACTGCCCCATCCCCTCGCTGTTTGTGCACTCAACTCTGCCCTGAACTGCTTCCCTTCCCGTTTGCTCGAGCCCACAGTCTTGGCCCTCTCACCTCGGAGACCCTCCAAAGCTAACACCCCAAACCACTGAAGGTCCCGATTCGGTCCAGTTTCAGCCCAAAGCAACCCCTGGGCACGGCCTTCCAGGCCCAATCTCCAGGCAGTGCCCACTTGCGACTGGCGAGGTTCTTGCGCCAGAGGGATGGACGGACAGCTCTAGCCCCAGATGGGATGAAGGGGAGAGTGGAGGAGAGCAGCTGAGGACCAAAGCTGGACCCCTCCTTCGTGTCCTCTTCAGTCAGCGTGGACTCGGGCTCCAGGGGCAGCAGTCGTGAAAGGAGCATCTGAGATAAATGGAGGAGAGTGGCGTGATGCCTGTGCTTCTGGAGATAAGCCTTGTACCCCATAGTACCCACTGCCCATTCCCTCCTGAGGGCTCAGGCAGGACATTAAAGTGCTCACAGCACTGTGCTGGTGACATTGCAGAAGGAAGGGCTTGACCAGCAGCTCCCACTGTCTGAAATGACTTTGCTGTCCAAAACAGCAGGCAGACAGCTGCTGTGAGCTCTGCCTGCAGGCAGATTGCCCTGCTCTTGTAAAACCATACACACATCCTGCCCTGCCCCAGATCTGCAAGGGTACTCTTCAGTCCTTGCTCCTTTTGTGGATGCTGAGAACCTTTGCGTGCTCAGGCTGCTATATTCCTTTCATTTTTTCTAGAGGACTGCTGGGAAGGATGGTCCTGCCTCAAATACCTACTGAAAAAAATGAGGGAGTGGCAGGAGCAAAGCAGATGTGAAGAAGAGGTACTCCCCATCTCTTGGAAATCCTCTAGGCTAGCTGTACTGACTGTAAACCCTCAGCCCTGCTGGGAGACAAGGGTTGGGGGCTGTGTTTGGTGCAATGGAGGCATGGGATTGCTGCCCAGACAACCACCCTGTGGGAGCCGTTCCACATCTGTCTCTCACATGGATGCTGAGCTAAGGCCGAGGATGCCTTTGTGCAGCTCTTTGTGGAAGCAAGTTAACTGAAGCGGACACAGGCATCCTCAGCGAGGAGTGAAAGTGGTGAGTCATAGCAGGATCAGTCTTGTGATTTTAGTTCATGTCCTGACTATTTCCCTGTGGCTTTTCCAGGGTAATGTAAAGGCAAGGTGCTGGGGCTCAGGTTAGGGTTTGGGTAAGAGGGAGCTGGCTAGATTTGAAAGCCAAAAATATTATTGCTGTAGTTGCTGAGGATAAAAGATTTACTCAGGCGAAGAAGCCCTTAGCTGGCATCCTGACAGGCCTCTTGGCCTTAAAGAGGGTCTTTAAGGGGGCGTAGTACTGAGCTTAGGAGCAAAACTCCTGACCTAATAGGATGCATCTTCCCTCTGAAACATCAGATCATTATGAGAGATATGACTGTAATATCTGGTGGCTGCTGACACAGAGTGGGCTTAGGAAAGGCCAGGCTCTTCACTGTTAAAAGCTTTTGCAGAGCACTAAAAAGCTTTTGTCTGTTTCCTGACTTGAAATGCTGGTGCTCCTTAGGGTCTGGGTTATAAAGCCACCCTAGAGCTAAGACTGTTGAAGGGGACAGTGCCACAAGGACCAACAACAGCCTCCTTGTAGTTGGAATTGGAACCACCTCTCATTCGAGGTTCAAACACAACCTCCCGTCCTCCTCCCCTCCTGAAATCAACCTCAGCTCTCTTCCACTCCCTCGTACCTGTAGCCTCTGTCTTGGTAAGGACACAGTCTGAACGCTGGCAGAGAGCAGAACCAAGAAGAGTAGAAATGAGCAAGGCCATGACTGAAGCCCCAGCATCTTCTTTTTAGTCCAGGGCTGGTGGAAGGCAAGGCAGGACTCACAGCATCCGTGTTGGATGTGGTCCCTAGCCCCTTTCTGCCTTTATAGCTTTCATTCTGGCAGGCAACTGGCCCCAGCTCCCTGATGAACCACCCCCTAGAGCTCCTTAACCTTTCAGCCCTTTTGTCCAGGGTGATATATTTCAGGGTGAGCTCAGCAAGACCCCTTCCTCTAAAGAAAAAGGACACAAAGGTGTTTACTGAGTGTCTGGGAAGACAAATGTGAGTAGAGCTGCTGCTGGCCAGGACCTGGAGGTGTCTTTCAGAGTTAGGGATGGGGTGACACTTTGAAACACATCCTAAAAGGAGGATATTGAAGGCTGCATTGTGTAGGAGTATTGAACATAGTCCTCATAGGCAGATTGCTGTTAATGCTATTTCTCTAATCAGTGTGAGCATGAACTGCAGCTGTTAGAGGTAGGCACACTGCTGGCTGTGCAGAGTGGACACAAATTCAGCTCCGTGACAACACAGGCATTTGTTTTTAATATTTATATCTTGGTGAGACAGTTGGACTGGGAATGAAGAGCTCCTGCTGCAGAAGGTGGGTGAATTCCAGTACTATACAGAATTTGTAGCAGTGACAGGAGCGTGGGTCTAGTACTATTTGGCATATAATTTGCAGGTTGTCTGTCCCAAGTCACCATCTGGAGGAATGGGCTGAGTTTCCAGAGGAACCGTCACAGAAAAGAGCTTGTCGAGACTCAGCTTGCACTTTCTCAAGCTCAGGCACACAATGGGAGCAGGATAGCAAGGAGCAGATTCCTACCTCCTAAATCTTCTGGCCATTAGTTCCCCCCACTTTGTTTACCCCTTTCATTTTACTGTAGTTTCTCACCAGCTGAACAAGGCAATGAGGTCAGTGTCTGGAGATCAGGGTGCAGAAGTCAGCCTGGATGTGAAGACAGAAACTAATCTGCAAAGCTTGTCAGGGGAGAGGAATGGAGGAACTGTACCCCATACAGGATTAGCAGTGGATGTGCTGGGAGAGTTTAACAACACGCTGAACTTCCCTTTGTTCACTACTGTTGCACAAAACAGTCGGGTCACAACTTGACAGGATGTGTTCTGCTGCCTGCTTTTGTTTACTTTTTTTAAAAGAAAGAAGAAAATTAGAAAAAAGTCTTCTCCAGATATAACAAAAATCACAGTTCAGATATTTGTTCTGACTTTCTTTCCCTCCTTCCCTCCCTTTCTTCCTTCCAGGCATTTTGCACTTGCAGATGCAGGTTTGTGGGTCCATTTCTTCTCTGCCCAAAGAGACAGAAAGTTTTATGAGCATTTTGCATCCAGTTCTTGAGAAGTGAGTATGGGCCTTCAGTCTGGAGCACTGATGCTGGAAGCAGTGCTTTACACAGCTGTGAACATCCAATTTTGTTGGCTTCAGCTGATGGCTGCAACCCATGGCTGGTGCTGTGTCCAGAGCAATGTGATTCTCTAGTGATCCTGTCTGGTATTCCTGTTGCCAGCACATGGAGGTGCTCCCAAGGCCCCTCGGAGACATTTTGTGGGAAACATGATTACTTTCATACCAGCCTTTGAATCTACAAAGCACAGGGGACTGACAGCTGGACAGTCATGGGACACACACCCACGTGGGCATTCAGATGGGGTGGGCACAAACTGGGTATGGGATGTGTGTGCACAGCCAGCCCCTCCTTGTGCTGGATGCAGTAATGTAAAGAGCCATGTGGTGTGAAAGTGTCAGAGGGATGGAAAAGAAAGGAAGGACAGGAAGTAAGCACATGTTCATGCTGCATGCAAGGTGTCCCAGAGGATGCTGTTCTGTACTCCCCAGTCACATGTGGCCATCCAGAAAGAGCTGAGTCAGTGTGCTCGAGCACTCCTGCTGCCGGCAGGAGCAGCTCCGCTGGAACACACCAGTTACACGAGTCAGAACCAGTCCTTTCCTGAATGAAAAGCAAGTGTGAAAGCAACAACGCTTTGCTTTTGATATGAAATGTAGCAACTGTTTTGATCTGGCATCCCTTGAATGGGGTGGCCCCCATATTGCAAGAAAAATGCCAGAAATGTGTTTGCAACTGCTCCAAAATTCCAGTTCACTTGCACAAAGACTGAGCCCTGCAGGGGTGGACAGGCTCTGAGAACTCAAATGACAAGTGCTCTCCTTGGGTTCAGCAAGAGCTGGGGCAGGCAAGAGGGAAAGAGCCATCATTCTCCCATAACAAGCAAGAAGCTTCAGAGAAGGCAGAAAGTTTGCAAATTTTCTTGCAGATTCTTCTAAGTTCTTGCAAATCCTCCAAAGCCTGGATAAAATGCAGGTGCTCAGTGACTCAGGTGCTGTTGTTGCTTCTCTGTGTCCCAGATCCTTGCTGTGACTGCAGTAGAATTGAATAGTTACTGTGACATGTCCTGGCAATGACTGTGAAGTGAAAAGGCTTTGGCAGACAAGTCCTCGATTGCCCCAGTTTTCTCAGACTCAAATAGGTTATTGTCTTTTTTTCCTCTCTCATGCTAACAAGTTTCCTTTATAAAAACCCTTCCCCTTTGGATGCTGAGGCACTGACTCTAGAGTTTGCAAGACCAGAAAAGTGGTCTCTTCCTGAATCATAATCAGCCTTCTACAAACAGTTGCTTATATAGGAAAGGGGCAGGACAACTAGAGACTGGGAAATCTGGGAACTGAGCAAAGTACCCTGAGGGAACACCCCTTGGCCCAAGGTGATAGAAAGGAATGATGGTTACTGCAGGCTCTAGAAAGTGTACCATATTCACATTATTCCACTGGTACCATTTGTAGGAGTTCAGAGCAACCATGGTCAGGAATCCCTAGGGAATGGAAACACCATTGATCTTGGCACTGAGTAATCCCACTGCCTCAGGAGCAAGGGAGTGGCATTATTCCTTCAGCAGTGATTTATGGTCATTGTGGCAGCCACCAAATTATGTTTGTGAGGAATAGAAGGGCAGCAAGTATCTACTTAAGGTAGTAGCCGCTGTGTAGCTGCCCAAACCCCTCTTGGGCTTTGCCTCATCTTTCTTCAGGACTTCCTTTGCCCATGACACAGGACTACTAATTTTTCCTCTATCAGGAGAGGACAGTAAGGAGGATGCTCCACCTGAACAACCTGCAGAAAGGGACCAATCAGAGCTCTCATGCACTGACTTTTCACACTCATTTGCCCAGGCAGTACAGTGTCTGAGACTGAGCAAAGAACTGACTGCAAAGCAGCAAAGGAGACAGCGTGTCAGTCCAGTCACTGATTGCCAAACCCTCCTTCCAGAAAGGTGACTGTGTGGATCTCCTGAAGGAAAAAGTTCAACCACTTTTAGTGGAAAACTATGGCTGAAAGGTGAGCCAATGCTTAAGTTTTATGGCCACTTCCTCTATCCACCCATTCATATCTCCCCTACTGCAGTACTGGCAACATATTATCTCACATCTACAAGATTTATTGCTTGTAAAACCTTGAGCCTGGGCAGACATCCATATATGCTGTCCTTTCCTTTTTTTATCCCATATGTGAGTGTCATACCCTGTGGGTGGTGACGGAATCACGTATGGTGTGCATGGCTCTGTTGTATTTACCATCAATGCTGCAGCTGCTACCTTTGCCTCCTGAGTATTTTATCAGAAAGGAAGGGAGAGGGACAATATCGCTGTAGCTTTCTGATCTTTGTATTTCACCTGATTGTCCTGTGGTTACTGGCGTGCTCTGGAGTTGGAGCATACCTATATTGGTATTTGGCTATTAGGCTGGTGGCAAGTGGGCAGGTATTTTCACTGAGTCATGGGACTCAAGTGCGTGTCTATAAATACACCTGACACCCCATCATTCCCCCCTCTACTTGTTTCTGGAAGCATTTAACACGATTATATCCATTCAGGTATCAGCATGAAAAACCATAGGCTCAGGTTAGTCCAAAGCTATGCCCTCCTTAATGATTATTTTTTCAGTAGGGATCAAAATAAGCTACAGCAGCTACTTGTGCAGCCAGAGCAGAAGGGAACTGAGCAGCATGCTCTGCTTGCTGGGTGAACCCAGGTGACCACAACTGCAGGAAGGTGGTAGAGCCTCAGAGACAGAGACTGCAGATCTGTGGGAACCAGGGAGAGGACCACCCTTCCCATTCCTGCCCAGCCACTGACTAGTCTGCTTTCTAGGCAGCTGACAATGTAAGAGGAAATAATTCCATAGTAAGAGCTCTGGGACAAATGCCAACTTGCCTCTAGACAGAAGGTTAAAGGTTATTTATGTGATTAACACAAAATCTAATATAGGGCACTTCATGTTCACAGGGCAATTCAAGGAGTGCCAGGACTGACTGGAAAACTGATGTGGCATTTGTGAAAGGAAAAAAGTGCCGATTTTACTTGAAACATAATTGGATTTGCAGCAAATACATTCCAGAAAGCAGTAAGACAATAAAGGGTATCAGTATACTTACTAACTTATCAAATTAGCATTATTACACGTTACTTCTAAAGTTTAAGTGGTGGATTGGTTTTGTTTTCTTAGCTTTTAAAATACATCTTTTTTTCTATGGACTACTGTTTATTGAAGTGCTCTAGTCTAAGTTAGCTCTAAGTTAGAGTTATCTCTCTTTCTCCACTCCACTCCCTGAACATATCTTTGATGAGATATGCACAAGAAAAAGATGGAGGTACCTTCCCCTCAAAACCCTGCTTGGCTATACAGGACAATAGAATCAAAAAGGATGAAATATAAAAGGGCCTAAACCCAGCACAACTGCCTTGGTCTTGTGTTAAAAGCTGAATAGTGCAGTGTAAAGCACATACAAAATGAGAAAGGGATGAGAGTTTTGTACTCTGTAGGTAGCTGGACTCTTAGAACGACTTTCTTCCAAAGATGATTATTCTCATCTGCAAAGCCAGGGCAAAATCAGTCCAAGTGGCAACTATGTTCATCATCACTGCCTCTCTTTGTGGAGAAATCAGAAGAAAGGGTTGGAATTGCTTGAGCCTGGTGTTAACTTCCATTTTGCCCTCATTTAAAGCACTGTTGTATTATGGGGTAGTTCAGACAAGAAAAGGCAACTGTTGCACACAAGCAGTTTTATTTTTCGTTAAAGTTGTGGCAGATGGTTCCCTCAGCGCAGCCGTCGGGCTGAAGATCTGGTGATGGGAGTTGTTTTGGTGGGGGTTTCTTCCTCTCTTAATTCTGCTGATAGCTCTAAAGAGAGTAAAACGTGTCAATAATGAGCACTCCACAGCCTTGAGCAGAGAAATCTACAGGCAACCTCCACAGTGGTCTGAAGCCCATGATCAAAGGGACATCTCTGTTGGGCCAAACCTGCAGTCCTTGCCCCCTCTGAGCACACATGTGCAGTGCCTTACCATCCTCAGAGTCGTTCTCCTCATCGCTGGAGAAGGTAATGATGGCTTTTTTGCGTGGAGGGCGCTTTTGGGTGCGTTTCTGATTTCGGAGGCTGCGGGATGGGGGTGTGATAAATTCGTCATCTGTGTTGGCTGGGCTCAGGGGCTGGCGGCGTGAACCTGTCAAAAAAAAGGGAAAAAACAGAGAAAGGCAGCAAACTTCTGTCTGTAAGGGTGAGGAAAAGTCCTTAGGTGTTTCTGCTGGACTGCAGGATCAGGAGAAGGCTGGAATCTCACAAAAAGGAACATACTTCTTATTGGTTTCTGCTTGGCTGGCCTTGGCATTGGAGTCTGACTGCCATCCTGGCATGTCTCTGTTGAATCCAGTCCTCGGTTATGGGTGGCAGACAGCTTCTGCTCCAGCTCTTCAGCTAGGGCCTGATGGAGGTGTAAAACAGAGGTGGAGGGGGAAAAAAAATAAAAAAAGAAGGTGAGGGGAAATAAGTACTACATCCATAGCAGAATTGCTATCAAGTTAAATAAATAAATTGATAAATTGTTAGGGATAAGGAATAATCTGCTTGAAATGAAAAACTGACATCTCAGTCACTGTATGTAAAAAGCAAAAAAAGCAATTGTTTTTCTGTCCTGGACCCTTGTCCCACCTCCTTACTTTAGTCTCAGGTTTGATGCCTGCTCTGCGGAATCGAGCCAGCACAGTTTGGAAACAATTGTAGACAGCTGGATCTTGGAGCTTGTCTGCAAAGCAGTCATAGTTGTCCTGCAGCTTGTGAAGGCCCCGATCTGAGACTGGAAGCAGAGCAAGGCAGTGGGAGAGATCCCGATACTGACGCTCAGTCCTGGGAAAGACAAAGATCACCATTAGCTCCTACAAAAAGGGGTGTGTGAGGATGAGCACATCTCACCCAGAACCAGCAGCATTTCCTGCAGGTGCTTCTGCCCTGCAGAACATGAGAGTCAGGTTGTTCTGTTACAGGTCAGTGACAGGATGCTGTACCGTATCACACATAACCACCACTGTATTCCATGACAATGACTTAGTGCCTGTCGGAAAAATATGGCTAAAGAACACAGTCAATTTTTTGAAAAGTGTCAAAAGTTATTGCTGACTGGAGGAAAAGACTCAGTGAGGTCAGGACTCCTCTTGAAGGGCTTTTTTTCAGCCACATTACAAACCCCCCCAGCTGTTCAGTTTTGCATGCTTGAGATGATCTCAAGCAGAAGCTGTATTTGATGTTCTTTCTCCCTTTCCTGGTTAGTTACATAAAGAAGTTCATATTAATTTAGTTATAAAGTCAACAAATAACAAATGTATCAGAGAAGGACTACATTCAAATTCCAGCAAAAGTTACTGGAATAAAACCAAAGGGAAAGAAAAACAAAAGCACAAACTAACATCCCTGATGTAGATCACCATGATAGAATGGGAGGGGAAAAAGCAAGGCCAAAGCCCCTATTATTAATATACATAAATCAAGGGCCTCAAGTCTGTCCAGCATGTGCTGTCTCAAGATCCTCTGCTCAAACCCAGATAGATGGAGAACAAAGTTGCAGCATGCAGGCGTTTCCACCTTTAAGTCTGAATGACACCTGGCAAGTTGGTATGTTTAGAACTCCAGAAGGGCTGAGGAAGAGTGATGATGGCTGCAAAATCTTTTCTGAAAAGCTCCTTTTTTAGCCTGGAGTGAGAGTCTTGCTCTAGCAGTACCACTAGTGCACACCAAGTTGATCACCTTTGTGGTACAGAAATACAGGACATTCTACTAAAGGCGAGACACAACTTACACACAGATAGTTATTTACAAATGTGGTGTGATGAGCTCACTAGTGCTCCTGGGAGGCAACTTTGGAGAGAGGGACCACTATCCACTCTTGCTCAGGAAACAAAATCCAAATATTTTGGGAAATATGCAACTCCCTGAGGCAGCTGAGCAGGTCACATGCCCAGGCACTGTGCACAAATGGCCAAGATAAGCAGACAGCTTAAATCTCAAGGGCAAAGCCACAAAGGAGAAGGAAAACCATGGGAATGGAGGAAAGCAGAGTACACCAAATCCAGTAGAAGCTAAAACGAAGATCTCTCACTGGAAGTACATGACAATGAAGAAGATAAATTTCCATTATTCTTGGAAGGAAACAGAAAGTGTATGCCTGGATCAGTGTATGCCTGGATCAGCTTGGAGAGCGGGGGAAAAGCAGCAAAAAAACCCCCAAGCCCAGAAAGCAAAATTATATACCAGAATCACAGTATGGGTCCTACATTCTATACTCTGTAATCAGCAATGCAGAAGCAAGGCATGCAGGTCTTGGAGATGGAGATGAGCAAAAGCCAAAGTTTTCAGTGGCACAAGCCCTTAGGTAAAATAATAATAATGATGATAATGATGATAATGATAACAACAACAACAACAATAGTAATAAACCAAAACAGAGTCCCAGGCATAGACCTGGTACTGAGCAGCCCACAAAACAAGGACAGGACTATATCAGCTTGATAGCCGAGATCACCGCAGACAGAACTGCTGGAGAGATCCCAACTTCTCAGCTGAACAGCTGAATTTCCCAGCTGAGCTGCAAGGGAATAGCCCGTGGATAAGGATCATAAAGGTATGTAAAATCCACATGTGGGATGTCTCCTTGCTCAGCTATAATGCAGGATCTACACTGTCACAAAACCTTTCCCTAAAAAAATGGAAGGAAGAGGGGGTCAGTCACTGCATAATAAAACCAGAAACCTTCATTTATAAGTATTCATGTATTTTTAGGAGAAGGTAGATATAAAAAAGGGGGACCTAAACCAGGTTATATTGCATTTGTCACTTTGCCACATGAAGAATATAAGGGGAACCTTTTACCGCCACCACATACAAGCTGATTTCTTCTGAAAAACCTTGAGAAACAGAAGCACTTGGCAGGAAAATTAAGATTACAACCCACCTGGCAGTCCGGAATCTCTGACAAAGTTTCTCCACCAAGCTCTCTGTTTGTTTGTCTTTTGTAATATACGAGAACAGATGTCTGCAAGAGGAAAAAAACCCCAAAAGATTAGAGCCCACAGAGGAATCCTCATTTCAAGTGAGGGGTGCTGAAAAAGCAGCAGTGCTGACTTCTTATCTGCTCCTTCCATCCAGTTTTAAGAGCATGCAGCACCTCCAGACAATCTCCTCACTTCACAAGTTGCACTGACTGACTAGTTAGTCTGGCAAGCAAACCTTGAGTGGAGCCGTATGGCATGCAGTGTTTTCCCCCCTCAAAACCATGCTTGTGACTTTCTCACTACAAATTTGCTGGAAGTGTATTGTTGCATTTGGATCAATGCAAAAGTGAGCACTACTTTGCACTAAAGTGGGAACAAAGCTTAACAGAACTTAAATGCTAACCTAATCAATTTTTCCTTAGCTTCTTGAGGAATAGAGACACCTGGACTTTAGCACAGTTAAGTATTTGTGCATTTTGTACTATGTCCTCTTAGAAATCATTGAGTAACTTCTATTTATTAAGAAGGCTCTGCTGCTCTCTGTTTTTCTTGTACCAACATTTCTTAACTTTAGCTCACTCAGGTTGCCACTGGCCTTGATATAATTGTTCTAAAGCACTCTCTAGTTCAGTCTTTGTTATGTCTACAACCACCACACCAAGCTGCTTTTCTCAGACACATAACAGAAACAGCATTCTCAAGAGCCCTCCCTTTGCATCAATTCATCTTTAACTACTAATTCCCTTTTCTGTTTAAAGGATATGTGGTGTGTTAATTGATCAGGTCTTTAAAATTAATTTTTTTACGCTAATTTGATACCTGTCTACATTATTAAATCAATACTACCTCTTCTCTTATTTGCCAGACACCTCCTGTTCTCTCCATGTATGTTGCTGGAAGTCAGAAGTCCATCTTACACCTGTCTTAACCCCACCAATCACACTTCAGTGCAATTGCTCACTTACTCTATGTCTGTGGTAATACCTCCAGTTTGATACTAATTAAAAACAGTACTGAAAATTGTAAAATTATTTAGAATTTTTCTACATGCTGCCTCTTGTCTCCCTGTGATGGTTTGCTTCACTTCAGACATTTAACGTCCACTTCTACGTGTGCTGTCAGGAACCACAAGCTATAATTCCCAGTATTTCACATTACCCTCTTTAATTAAGTTGAAGCAAAATATCCATCTACTTTTGTCACCATCAATTAATTTTAGTCTCAATTACACCCTCACTAATGGACCTTTTCTGTGTCTTGCAATTCCTATCTGTCCAAAATCCCATACCTCTTCCTAAATGCATTGGATTCTCATAGATAGAAAGTTGAAAAATCACAGGAGATTTTATTGTTCTTCTCTTCAGCAAGAGCAATACTTTTGTCTAACACCCCCCTTTATAATCCATAGGGATTCAAGTTACTCAGAAAAACCCTCAGTAAGTTATGTTTCAGAAATGAGAGGAAAATGCCTGTACTTTACCAATAAAGACATTATTAATGCTGTCTATGAGTAACCAATAACCTCAGATTGAAATATTCCAATATCTCTGTACCCCAGAGTCAGGCTTTCTTGAAAAAGAAACTGAAACCAAATAACAAAAAAACAACCAACCCAACCCCAAAAATCCCACACAAACCAAACCATCAGAAAGCCACCCCAGACCCAAACCTGTTACTGTCACTGCAGCGTTACTAAAACTGCTTACAAAACTCCAGTAGCCACCAAAACAACAAAGGCAGCAGTCTTTAAAACCTGTTGTGTTTTCCTAATGTGGAATATCCATATTCCCATGCGTAAAAACAACTATTTTCCTTTTCTGGAGGAAAAGTAATTTTGAGTTAGTGGTCACTCTTTGTAGCGTCTCTCCTCACCCCTAACTGTGTGGCTTTAAAATCAATTACCCTCTGCATGACTCCATTTCCAGTACAGACTGAAAAAGTCAGATCAAAAGAGAACAACTGAAAAAGCATTTTGTACATGTCAGTGTAGTTTTTCTTCCCTTGATATGGCACCCCCTTTGCATAAACAGAGTCCTGGCAATAAGAGATTTATTTAACCTCAGAATACCTCATAATAGTGTGGAAGGATTCCTCCTCTATGCCACTGTTAGGATCCGAGAGATGACTGATGATGTCTGGAAGCAGGTTATAGACAGCATTACCCTGTACAGAACACAAGTTTCTACAGGTTATAGACAGCATTACCCTGTACAGAACACAAGTTTCTACATGAGATACAGAATAAAGGATAATTTTAGTCAAGCCAAATAAGCTGCCTCCTTAAAACGACCTCCTGTCTCTCCATCCCAAATCTACCGACTGAAAGCATTGGCTTTTTGAAACAAGCTGTACACAGCCAGCCAAAGCTATGCAAGACTATTTGGCTGGGGGGGAAAAACTCAGCCAACCAACAAGCTAAACACTGCACCCCAGCTCTGCTCTTTGGCAGACTTGGATGCAGTTTCTTTGTCTTCCAACCTTGCTACAACCCAACAAAAAAGCTTCCTGATAAAAGAAACAGCCCTTCAGTTCATGGAACTGCTTCCTATCTTGCCTGAAAAAGTCCAATCCATATTGTCTTTCCCTCTGCTTTTATATAGCTTTGTCATACACGCTGCAGAGGCAGGAAGTCAGTGCAGGTGGCCAGCTCTGCTTTAACAAAGCAAACTAAGACAGAAAAGCCCCACTGTCACTGCAGCCTCTCAGGCAGTAAATCTCAAACTCTGAAGGAAGGGCCCATGTGAGGCTGCACACAAAATGAACAGTGTACTGGGGGTAATGCTGCTCCTGTTCTTACTTGCTGGGGAAGAAACTGCTACAATTTAAGTATCTCAGTGTCCCACAGCCAAGAACAACTTTGGAAGGTTTCAGAGAAGGTGCACTGCCTGAGCCATAAAGTCAGGGAACTCTGCTGGTAAGGCCTAAAGGTGAGCTACAGAAAACTGCTCCTAACCCTGAGCAGGGCATACGCAAGAAAGCAAAGGGAAAAGGCAGTGGTTTGGAGCCTGCCTTCCGGTGTGAATGGATGAGGTCAAATTCAGCAACATCAGGCAGGGATGAAGCAAAACTTGTATTGCAAAATTTCTTTTAACTACCCTTTTATTTAGTCCACAGAGAGACAGACCAATGGCTCTACACCATTAAAACACCTTCTCCAGGACTCATGTAATTGATCCAGCCTCCAACAGCCCTTTCTTGCCCTTGTGAAATAAGGTCCCTGAGCATACACTTGCCTTGTTGGCGAGTTCACCGAAGAAGTTCTGAGCCACTCCCACAATCGCCTCCTCTGGGTCTATGAGCAGAGTTGCCATTTCACTCACTTGTCCCTTCACCTTTACCATGTCTTTGAGGATGAGGTGAGTCATCACCAGCCCAGCCGTCTGCCTCACACTCGGGCAGGGGTCCCGCAACCTGACAGGAGCGAACAGTTACTGCAGAAAGCAGCAAGGGAGTGTCTCTGAGTTACTGGTGCTTGTGACAGCCCAAAGCTCTGGTGTCTCTGCACCAGCATCTTCAAATTTGCTTTCTTGGGTCATTCTCACCTTCTGGAGGCCCAGTGTCACCCTTCCACAGTTCTTTCATCACGTGTCCTCTCCCAGCAATGAGTGTAGCATTACCTGGCATAGAGATGTGATGTCCAAGGCTCCACCAGGTTGGGGAAGCGGATGGCTAGATCTCCTGCTGCAATAATGAGGTTGGATCTCACACCAGGCAGGGTGGACTTCTCCATCATTGTGAACAGCAGACGCAAGTGGGAGTCACAGAAATCAGAGCTAACAAGACAGGGTACAGGAAAGAAGGGGTGGGTAGCAAAATTCCATCTCTCAGAGAGCAGAGAAAAAACCAATTAAATAGAACAATTAAAAAACAAATAATTAAAAAAAGCGATCTGCGAACACTCTTCTGTATTTGTTATTTTCTTGGGAAAGGAATTGCAACATTTGCTTTAGTACTAGGAAGGCTGGGAAAAGAACTCTAGCATGGCTCAGCAGTACCTGATCATGCAGAGTTTGCCAAGAGTGAGGGCTGCAGCAGCTGACAGCGCCGAGTCACTGTAGAGCCCAGGGTTGTTGCAGATCTTCAGCACCAGTGGAACAAAGGCAGAGAACAGGTGCTTCCCTAGAGAGTGGGGATAAAGACAGTGAGCATGAGAGCACTGTTGGTGCATTCTGCTTTAAGAACAATTACTCCATTTATTCCAGAGCTGCTGTAAACTACAGTTGCTGGTTGACTCACTATCACCACTGAACAACCACCTCCAGAAAGGCAGAGCCAAGAAACAAACAGCCTACATGGAAACTGACACCATGGAAAATGACAGTGCTTCCTTCCAAAGGAAATAGCCTTCTGCCTTCAGGACCCACTGTACCTGCTCTTTCACACAGGCAGACAGCCAGTACTCCTTGGTGGCAGGCACACTTACCATCTAGAAGTTCTGTCTCACAAATGCTGCGGATGAGCTCGGCCTCGGTGTCATCAGCTGTGGCTCCCACAAGGCCCAGCTCCTCCTCCATAGTGGTCTCGCTCTCTGTGCTCTGTGCAGAGAGGAGACTGTAAGAAAGACCTCAGGCAACAATAACCTCTTTCTTAACAGGGTTCTCTTCTCTGAGGTGTGAGGTACATGCAAGTTACCAGCTGCACAACTAGAGTGGAGAACAGACTGACACAGAATGTAATAACCCACTTTTCCCCAAGAACTGAAGGAAGCTGTGAAGTCTGGGCTTTGCTGGTCTACATGCTACAGAACACCAATCACAGGATCACATAGTTAGATTGGAAGGGACCACAGTGGGTCATCAGGTCCAGCCTTCTCGCTTCAGCAGAGTCTTCATGTGTTCCTGGAAACCTTCCACATTGCACAGGATTGTGTCCAGATGGTTCTTGAGTACCTCAAGTGAGGGAGACTCTACAACCTCTTTGGGCAACCTGTTCTAGTGTTTGGTCACCCTCACAGGATAGAAGTTCATCCTTATATTCAGGTGGAACTTCCTGTGCATCATTTTCTGCCCATTGCCTCATGTCCTAGCACCTGGCACCAACAAGAGCAATCTGGCTGCATCCTCTTGGCACCCCTTCTTCAAATATTTACAGACATTGATGAGGTCCCCTTTCAGTCTTGAGGCTTATAAGAGGCCCAGCTCTCTCAGCCTTTACTTCAAGAGAGATACTCCAGTCCCTTAATCATCTTTATTGCCCTCCACTGGACCTGCTCCAGCAGCTCCATGTCTCTCTTGTAATGAGGGGCCCAGAATATAAAGAAAGCCTAAACTACTAACACTACTAAGATAAAACAGACCTAGGAGACATCCAGCATCAGTGTGTGAGTCCTGCATAAATTAAGGGACATTCAAATAGTAAAAGCAAGAAACTTAAAGCAGCCTTTGAATTGCTGGCTTTGTGAGCAAGATTTTGGGAAACCTTATAGCAAGTAAAAAGCAACACAAGAGGAGAAAGGAGACGTGGGCATTGCAATGGGGACCAAATCTGTATACAACTGCTACTTCTTTGAAAATCTCATAATAACCTCCTCCTGTGTAGAAAATGGTAATGACACTGGAGTGGATGAGGAAATGAACTAAAGTTCTCTGTAGACTTAGCAGTATAAGCATCTAAAAGAGACTGGATACCTAGATGGACACATTTTTCTTTATTCCTACCCAGCCTCATTATAATCTGGAAAACATTCCAAGGTAGGCCTAACCAAACAGGACATTTGTAGCATCCAAATCACATTAGAAAGACTACTGTTAAAACTTCATCATTACTACCTAATAGAGGATAGCACTCCCAAATCTTCTGGACTGGGGTTCTAGGAAGCCTTTTTCCAGGGCATAAATGGATGCTCTTCACCATTACTGCATCAGTTGCAAAAGACTGCACTAGTAAGAAAGAAGGTGATGAGTGAAAGGAGGAAGCAGGAGGATAAACATGGCCAGGACATCATCCTTCACTCCCTCCCCTCTGCCTCTTCAAAACTCAGGACCAATGTGGGAGTTTCAGTGGACAGGGTCATTCAAGGACCTCAGCTCTCCCTCTCAATATGTGTCTGTTTCTATTCCTGAAGCACACATTGCTCTGTACCTCATGCAACCTCAGGACAGCATTCTCCAGAAGTTTGCTGTAGCTGGGACACTAGAAGAGCTGCTCATAGGAAAAAACCCTTGGTTCTCACCTGGGGTCTCTGCTTCTTTGTGCTGGTGTCAGTTTGCTTCTTGGTCTTCTCCTCTTTGAGGATGCGGCGTCTGCGTAGCTCTGCACTCACGGACACTTCCAAATATGCTACCTGCTGTAGTGCCACCTGTCCCACAAGGGACACCAGGTGCAGCAGCAGGAATGTTGGGAGACTGCCAGCACCATCAGAGACTCTGTGTGGAGAATCCCCTGCATCTAAAGGAGAAAAATGACCACAGTTCAGTGTTGATCTAGACCACTTCCCCATTAGTTAGTGCCAAGTCTCACCATAACCCATCTCCAGTCCACAGATTCCTTCACAGCACTCACACCCTCCCATGCCAACACTTACACCAGCCCCTCAGCTCTATTCTCCTGCAGTTACTCAAGGCCACCCAAAGCAGCACTGGAAACCATAGGTACAGATCTCCTTTATCAGCTTTTTTCCTCACCAGCTTTCTGCTCATCAGCCTCCTGCAGCTTCTCCAGAGCTTGCTGACTGCACATGTGCAGGATGTCAGCACAGATCTCCTCTGCCCCTTCTGCCAGTTGGTAGATGAGTGTTACAGCTGCCTCCATGAAGGGGATCCAGTGACTGCTTGGCTGGGCAAAGCCTGATGAGAAGAGGGAGCAATGCACACACACACACCAATGATAACACAGGTGGTCTTGCAGCCCAACCCCATCTCCTCCAAACCTCCTGCCAACCTGGGCTCACCTTTACTCACAGTCTCACTCAGGCAACGAAAAAGCATGTGGTTCTGTAGCAGTCGAAAAGGGGCACTGTTCTTCTCCAGTGCTGGCTGCAGAGACAACAGGTGAGTTACTCCCATGGGAGCAGCACATCAGACTCCCCCATGCCCTTCCCAGTACTTAACCTTTCTGTGTGCACAATGTTAATCAAACCCATGCCAGGGACATCCAGTATTGCTCTGCAGCTAAACATGCAGCAGGAACATTACTGTCACTTGTGACAGCATGGTGATTACACTGGGTGGATTTAAAGCTTGGCAATTGATGATCCCAGGCCAATCCAGACAGTTCCACCATCTCATCTTAAATCAAAACAACTCTTTTGAAATGTTAAAAGGATTCATTTAAAATCTGATATTATTTACTCACTCTCTGCAATGAATGAAGAAGGAAACCTCTGGATCTTAAGAGTCATCAACAGTAAGTCAACTATCCTTGGGGTACCCCAGAACCCTTTGTGTTTGTTTAAAAGCAAAATAACATCAGTGGAAACAACACAGAACAGGTCTGGATCCAAGACCACCTCACAGTTAGGTTGTTGCATATATTCTCTATCAGTCACTCTACCTTTTAGGTTGGGAGTAAGATAACCTAGAGAACTACTAAACCAAGTATGACAATACCTGAGGTGTCACAGCACACCTGTGTCTGCCTGATGAATATATGCTAGAACAAAACAGAATTTACTTGAGAATTTACCAGCTTTCAGTAGCTTGAAACAAAAACTCCTGATTCACCACAATCCTGTCCTCTGTACTGAATTTCTGATTGGGAAGATGGGTGGGGGAAGAAGAGCTACTGTCAGTCAGTCAGTCAGTCAAATATTTTCAGTTCAGTCCCTTTTCACATACAGACTTAAGAACTTAAGAAAGAACTACAGACTTAAGTCAATCAAAAATTGAATTACAGCCATCTTTAGAACATTTAAGAATGTTGTGATAGATGTTAACTCATGAAGTTCATGCAGCAACATCCCCAGTGGAAGGGGTTGTCACAGAATGACGCTGCTCTGTGAAGGAGAGCTGCTTTTGTGATAGAACTCCTGAACCAAAATGCCCCTATTGACTGAGTCAAAAAAACAGATTTTTTTTCCAAGTGCATTAAAAAAAAAAAAAGTGCATCTTTTTTCCCAGGGAAAGAAGCCATCAACCATCATGTTGTTCTAAGTACAACGTGGACAGGTTTGAAAACCTTTCATGTTTTGTATTCTGCTGTACAGCTGACAACTCCTGCATATCAATTAGTAGGGAGGGCAAAAGAATCACACCACCAGAAAATATCAGTAGAGGAAAGGGCTTCATGGTTGAGAAAACACAAATCAGTTTAGAATTGGGAATTTGAAGAAAAGAATTGAAAGGAAAACATATTTTCTTGTGCACTGAACTCTTTACTAATTGAATTCAGCCTGTTGCCTAATGAAAATTCTTTTATTACATGTTCACTGATGTGTGCTAAGCTTTCCAGACAGTGCTGCTGAATGGTCTCAACCTACTTAATTTCAAAATCTGTAAAAATTTAATTACCTCTCTCTCTTCTTCCATATAAACAATTTTTCCCCTTTCTTTGTTTCTGGATGACCTCAAGAATAAACCCTGAACCTTACCTTGGGGTTACTGGCAAGCTTGGAAATAACATTGCATACTTCTTGAGGCAGCCTATAGTCTTCACATGCCTTCGCAGACAGCCCCGTGGTCACCAAGATTTCCAGGTTGCTACCTATGATCTCTGGCTTTCCTCTGTGAATAAAGGGTATGGGGACATCACATGAGGTGCTGCTGAAAGTTTACATAAGTATGGATAACCAAGATAAATACTCCTTGTGTCTTGTGGAAGGAGTGGTTTGAATAAGCGGGGAAAAAATGAAACCCATCCAAACAACTCAAGATACAGCTAGAGGAGCAGCAGATTCCACAGAATCCAGTGTAATCCACTCTCCACTAGAAGATGAGTTACTCCAAAGTGATCAACAGTGGGCACAACCTCTTTGTTAAAGGAAGATTCTTGACTCTACTTTCCTATCAGAAAGGACCAAAACTTAGAGAGGTAAGAAAAACAAAAATGTTGGAAAGTAGGAGAGAGTCCAGGAGCTCAGGACTTGTGACATATACCATTCCTTCCCCTACTGTGGGAAACAAACCAAATCAAACCAACATTATCCAAAAAAAGCCAATCCCAAATCCATACTCACTTGTTCCCCTTTCTGCCTGTGAAAGAATTTTAGGATCATCATTATGCAGGCCTGTTTCTGACTAATGAAGGACTGAGGTAAGAACAGCAAGAAGAGCAGGTAAGTTGAATGCCAAAGGGTTATTGGACTGGGAAACTGAGGAAATTAAAATCTTTTAGTGTATTTGCTTTTTTTTTTTGCCCCCAGAAACTGAAACAGATGCATTTTTCTTCATGCTAAAGGCTCCAGACATCTCTACTCAGCAGCTTTTCACGTTCTTATCCAAACACAGACAAAGCTGCAGAGTTGTGACACTGTAAACTCTGGGAAGGGATGGACATTCACATAAGGAAAATAATCTCATCAAAATCATTCAAAGGCCATGCTGGTGGGATCCAGCACAACTATGTTCATTTCCAGGCTTCATTACCCCATGATAAGGTTACTATTTTTGAAGCTAGAGCCAAAGAGTCAGCTGATGCAGAGGCCACAGTTCTTCAATAAAAATTGACTCCCTGTGCACCCTTCCAGTCACAGGCTTCGACCTGGCCCCAGGCTCACCGTGCCATCATCCCCAGCAGCATGACAGCAGCGCGGCGTTCCAGTGACGAGCATGGAGATTTTTCCGTGAATCGCTCCCAAAGCAGCTGGGTCACAGCAGGCTTTATTTCATCTTTCTGCACAAACTCTGAGATCTGCAAAAGGAATGGAATTAAAAAATTAGAGAGAGGCAAAGGAGAATGAACTTCCAAGTAGAGATGTAATCTGCAATGACTACCATTTTAATAAAACAGATACACAGTCCAAACCCAGGCAAGGCAAATACTCACTATTTCCTCTAAGCACTGTATCGTTCCCAGTGATGCATCCACCATGATGAGAGAGAGAGAATGCACCAGGGCCTGTGCTTTGGCCCTTTGAAATGGAAAAGATAACAATAAAAAATTAAAAGGTAAAGAAAAAGCAACTGTCACAATTACTGCCCTACTGAAAGAGCTGAAAACATCTGTTGGATAACAGAGATGATTCACAAGATCAGGAAAACTCCCACAACAAACTTGAGTTCTCAAAGTCACCCAACTCATGTGCCAATTACCATGATGTAGCCTTAAAAGTCCATTGCCTTGTGGACTGGTGCTTCTTCTGGTGCTCAAAGATCCAATCAGAGGCACTAAGCAGCCACTTCCCAGTTTATTCTCAACCATAGGTCAAAGTACAATTCCCTAGAAACTGAAAATCTCTCTATGAACAAATGAGGACAGAGCACAAACTGTAGAAGTGTTGTCTCCAGGCAATATTATCAGGAAGAAATAAGAATCAGCAAGTGCTCATTATTGCCCTGATGGTACAAATGAGGATGAGTTATGGTGCATCTCACCAGGGATCACACTTACCTTATTGCACAAGTATCCAACAGGATTTACAAGTGGGTAAGCACTAAAAAAGGGCAAGTGCCACATCAGAGAGGAGACACAGCTCTTCTCTAGTATGGAAGAAGCAGACTTGCAAGTGGTAGCCAGCTCCCACCACCAAATCCTCATGAAGGATAAGCAACAAAGACCCTTTAACATCCTCCCATCTAAGACATGTAGAAATTGTTAGAAAAAGATTTAAGATTGGTCTGACTGAAATACAAGCAGAAACACATGTGAAAGCACCCAAATAAGAATTAACCTTGTAGAGTGTGAAGGATAAAGAAATGGGAATGCGTTGTGCACATCAGAAGCAGAATGCCTACACGTGACCAAGGCCACAGCATGTATGACTTGTCAGCAAAAAAACCTGAGCCTTGGTAAGAGAAATATAGTTTCAACTTTAGACCACACTGTTCCTCTTATTATTCCAGCAGGATGAGCAACTACAGTTATAAAAAACTCAAAATGGGACAACTGACATTGGCTAATAACTTTGACCACAGAGATTGAAGTATGTAAGACTCCTGGACATGGGATGACTCCATATAGACAGTTGACTCCTAACATGCTGAAATTCACTGTTGCCAGTCAAGAACCCTGCTGGCAAGGGAAATATTCATAACACTTCTGTTCCCTATCAGATAGGGACCCTACCCAGACTATTTAGGCAATGCTTTGCATGAAAGTGAAATTTATGAGAACAATAAATATTAGTGCCTGACAAGAGTTTAACTTCAAGTAATTCTCAGCATGTGCTTCGCAGGGTCTCACAGAGTTTTGCCGCGTGAATTTCCTACACATGAACTCTATGACAAACCAAGAACAGAAGCTCAGCATAGGTCCTAAGGAGGTCTGGGTTACCCAGGTAATAACCTTATGTTTCAGCTCAGCAGGAAGCATGGCAACTCTCAGTTCTGTTCCTGTCCATGCACCATTCCCAACAGCAGAAAGGGGATGGGGGGAGGAAAAGGAAAAAAAAAAAATCTGATTAGGAAGATCCATACCTCTCTGAATCCTCACTGGGGCTCAGATAGAGCTGTCTGTAGGCATTCAGCACGGCCTCCTTAATTCCAGGCTCCTTTGACCATACGAGGGGCAGCATCCTGCGGACTCCAAGCAGTGCCTGGGGCACACCAAACTGTGAGACTGTCACGAAGAACTCAATGGCTTCCTGCACCACTGCAGAGAGAACAGTTGTGATACTGCAGCTCTTTCCCAGTTCCCATTAGAGAGGCCATTAAAACAAATTCATAGGAGCACTGGTCTTACAGCAAGCTCTACAAGCATCTAGAGATCACTGCTACTGTCTGCAGAGGGCTTGAGTCAGAATGGGATCACTAGTACAAAAATGTAGATGTCCCAGAAAAGAAACACAAATTAACAATATTACAGCTAAATCAAATGTGATATGGTTAGGAAAAGAGCACAGAGACTAACTTTGAGAAAAAACAAAATTCTCTTTTGGGAAACAGTAACTTTGGGAAAAAACATCTCTCAGTCACAGCAGACAGCTGATTATAAGCCCCAGTGCAATGATATAACTAGAGGAACTAAGCTATTTGATATACAAATGGGGTAAGGAATACTGTGTTTGGTTTCAGCTTGACTACTCCTGAAACAGACTGCCCAGTGCTCTAATAAGACAAAAAAAACCCCCATAAAGTTAGACAGCATCACAAGATATCAACAGCAATGATCAGAGGAGTTGTACAACTAAAAATTCATAGAGTCTGATCTCTGGTTAAGTAAGAGTTTTTACCAGTATAAACCCTTACAAATCAGAATTAAGAACATCTAACAGGTGAGCTGGTGTGCTTTCCCTGCCCTCAGTCACACCACAATGCATAAATTTGCAACAGAAAAAAATTTACATCTTCAAATATTAAATCTTTTATTAAAAAATGCTAAATCTGAGCACAGACATCCCTTAGCACCAGTCCCTTACCCAGCAGCATACTCTCTCCAAATGAAGACAATATCTCAAAACACCCTTGCTGTTCAGACACTGGATTTGCCTACCTTATACTACAGTGCAGGACAACAGGGAGATGAAAAAAGTTATTAAAATTTGTGCATCCATTAAAAAACACCCCCACAATCAAACCCCAGGTGTTTCAGTACCAGGCAGGGCAATTTCTTGGCCCTGAGCTTCAAAGGTTCAGTGTAAAGACACTGAACCCAGGAGTTCATTTTCATGCATGCAAATAGCCAATGACACCAAACTTTGTTGGGGAAGCCCACGTGCTTATAGCAATTAACACGAGCCCTCAACACAGATGAAGCCTCAGAAGTCTTTGCAGCATCCACACCCATCCATTCCCCATATCTGTGCAAGTGGATGTGCTGGAGAGCATGGGAGAGGGAGTTGTGCCCCTCATCCCTTGGAAATGCCAATTTCTGATAAACACTACAAAAAATCTAAGTGATTATATTAGTTCTAATATTAAATATGAACAGCTGAATTAACTCAAAGGCCTTCTGATCACCACCTTTCTCTACAGCACTGAAGAGGACCAGGCCACAGAACCTATTGATCAAGCTCATGTTTAACTAGAGAATAAAGTTTAAGGAAAGGTGAGTTAGATGAGACCAACTGCTTAGTTCCCCTCTTGTGGCCAGCATAACAGCTGAAGCTGTGTCAGGGCACTGAGCACATAACCAAATCCAGCTCTACTGGCCAGGCTTACTTTGGGAGAACCTCAGCTGAGATGATGAACACCATTCCTCCCCACAGGAGGCAGGGTAGTTTCCCAGGTGAACTCACTTTGGTCACCTGGCTGGTTTTTTTAACTTCAAAAAGTTTAAATACATTTTATTTCATATGTTTTTAAAACATTAAAATAAACTTTTTCAACCATGGTATTTAAAAAAATGGATTCCTAAAAAGCCTGCTCATGCCCTATTCAACCTCTTCATGACACTCATTTAGATGGTGCTTGCTTTTCCAATACCTTGGAAGTGTTTATGACATCTGCTCAATGAAGAGCAGCTCCTTCAATCTTTTCTCCTTCTCCTGGAGCTCTACTACTCCAACATCTTCTCTCAAGGAAGGAAAGATCTAGAAATGCTGAATGGGAAAAAAAAGGGCCCCATGGTTATGTCACATACCTGAGACAGAGTTTTCATACATCATCTTGCTGATCAGGTTCAGAGCTTCTGTGATTTTCACTGAGAAGTTGTAAGCATCTTGCAGGTACTGCACCAACATCTCCTGTTTGACTAGCTCTGTTTGAGGCTGCTCTTCCTCCACAACTTCTTCAATCTCATCACTGCTGTTGTCATGTGGAAGATCCTCACTGTTCTCACCTGGGCATGAACCTACACAGCACACTTGTTTGTGAGCAGTACTGAAGAGAGAAACAGGCACGGTTCAGGGCATTTTAACCCTCCTCTCCCCATGCCACAGTGACACCTTCCAAGAGCCAGAATACAAAAATTCAAATTCTGCCATCAGACCTAGCTATAAAATCTAAGGATGCTGTGGAGCAAGTTCCTATACTACAGTGTGATGCTCCAGAGACATGCCAGCTTAGTACAAAGGCATTTGTGGTAAACTCCATTAAAATGCTGATGGGGGTTAATCTGAATCTGCTAATTCCCCAAAGATAGATGAGGGCCCTAAAAGGGAACCAGGGAGAAGGCAAACACTAGTACTCCCAAACAAAGTTTGTGCAAGTGTGGAGAGTTCACAAAGCTAAGATTTTTAGACAATAGATTTCCAACAGAAATATGCTGAACATGATTGGCTAACCAACCTTATGCTGAAACAAACACCAAACATAAAGTATGTCAAGTCTTGAAAGAACAACCAGAGGCTCAGGCCCCAAATAACCAAGACTTTGCTTGAACCATATACTTGGTCAAGGCTGCTAAGGGTAAGCATTATGTGCTACCAGAATTCCTGACAAATTAAGACAAGGAAGAAGGGTGGGAGTGGCAACACTGGCTTCACTCCCCTCAGATATTACGTGAGTTAAAGCACCAGAAATACTTTTACTGGGACCATGGAACTGTTCCAACCAGAAATTAAGATCAATATGATCTAGCTAAAATGCCAATGTACTAGATGAACAAATAATGCAGAGATGCTGCAGCTCTGGGAGCTGCCAAGTACACACAGACTGAGCCCCACAGGCCAGAAAGAGAGACAGAGCATACCAGCGGGTTCTAGTCTGGCTCTGGCATTACCTTGAACTTAGGGAACAGACAGAGGGATACAGTTACCTGTGTAAAGTCTCTTCAGAACACCCAGGATTGTTGCCTCCTCGTTTTCCTCCCCAGGGCCAATGAAAGGTTCCTTTCCCCGGAATTGACACAGGGCCTTCTGCGTAAGGCGGGCCGCGCTCCTGGACAATGACATTGCCCAAGAGAGTATCAGCAACACATCAGAGCAGAACAGAAGGGAAAACACCCAACTTTGCCCTGAACACCCGAAAAAGCAGCTCCTACCAGCATCTTGTGCTGGGTCCCCATGTCAGTCCTTCCTACAGAGTAACATGGAAATCACCCCTTGGGATAAACAATGTCAAACTGCTGACCCTTCTTACTTGTAATTCAGCTTCTTCAACAGCCCAGTGATTTGCTCCACTGTCTTCTCCACCGTTTCTTCAATTTCCAGCACCTCCTCTTCCCCTTCCTCCAGTGGCTGAAAGAGCTGCTGTGTGGCAGCCCTAACTTCTGGCAGCATCGCTTCCCACTCTTCCTCTGGGGCAATCACTGGAGCTGCTTAAAAATCAGAGGGAATGAACAACACAGACTCAGTTGACACCTTTAACAGGATGTAAAAACTCATCCGGAATTTAGGAATTCTATTTCTCCTACCCTCTCCCCAGTCAAGCACTATTTCCATTGCTGATCCCACTCAGACTACAGTGAGAATAAGACAAAAACTCTGACTAAAAAAACAAAACCACTGAGAAAAGAAAAAAAAGACAGGTAAGAGAAACCATAATTTCTTTCGCTTTGGACTTTGGTGCTACCAACAAATCAAGTTTAAATAATATCTGACCAAAATCATGACTCAAGCAGTCCTTGAGTGGTAGAGAAGAGAAACCTGGGAGGGTGTTCATAGACATTTTCAGTTCTTACCCTGAAAATAGAATATATAGCTATGAGGACTGTTGATTTAGACATGGATATTAATATGATCCTTTTATAAACACCACCATAAGGAAAATTGTTTTGAGTTTAATCCCAGTTGTCTGGTCTCACCATCTTACACAGGTAAGATCTGAGACAAAAGCTGTCACAACCTGGGAGCTAATTTAATATGAGGAAAAGTAAATTCTGGACTGTCCTAGAAAGTGGAAAGAAGAAGAAAGGAAATTACCTGCTGTAGGTCTGCTACGATCCCTCATTTCTTTCAGTTTCTGTACTTCTTTCTTCAGTGGCTCATCCAAGTCAGCAAAGCTTAGCTTAAGATGTCAGGAAGATAAGAAATATGTTAGTTATCCTCCTTTTCCTGAAATGCCAGAATTCTCTCTCTCTTCCATTCCCTGCTTTCGTTGTCAATCCCCATAGATAAACTCTGCTTTGGGAAACTGGAAGAGTAGACTCTGGCCCTGATCCTAGAATAAGAACTAGTCTAAGTTGTCAGTCTAAGACTCAGAAACTCAGGGAAGATGCAGCTAAACACAAAGAGCTGCAGATCCATGAAGAGTATTCTAAAAAACTAATTTTGATCTCAAGGAGAGAAACCTCACAGTGGGCTCAAAACTGCTTCAGGTTTTTACCTCAATCACATCCCTCCTGGCCTTCAGCATAGCTATGAATTTCACCAAGAGACAGATGAGCCCAAGAGCTCAAAATCTGGACATGGGAAGACCAGAAAGCTGCCACCTGTAGAGTCAAAGGCTACATTGTTCCTCCCACAAGACACAAAAACGCTACTGCCCTGGCTATAGCACTCTGCAGATATCTACCCTGCAAACAGATATCTAACATATTTAGCATATTAATGGCTATTACCTTGCTAGAGAAGGGATTGTTGGACAAAAACGCAGCCAGGAGCTGGATGGCATTTTTAACCACTATGACAGATTTGTCTTTGAGCCGCCCAACAGCCAGCGACACCACAGACTGAAACTGAGTCAAAGGCAGGGCCTACAACACAAGAGCACAGATAGTTATCAAGAAGGCTCAGAGACTTGGGAATAGTTTACTGCAGACGTATTTATGTACTAAAAAGCACAGATTATAGATTTATGGAAAAAGTCTAGGGCTCAAAAGACCTCTGGATATATTCTGGTCCAGCCTCCACTGAAAACAAGGATTTAGGTTATCCAGGATTCTGCTGAGCTGAGTTTTAGTGTATCTGGTAATTGTAATGTTCTCCTGTACCAGTGTGTGAAAAGAGGCGGTGTGGTATGTTCTTTCTTCTAGTTTGTCCTGGTAACCAATAGCAGCATTTAATTTCCACCCCACAGCTCCCCCACCCCTGGGATCTTTGGTCTCTTGGAAGAAACTGCAGACACCACAGTACACAGGGATAGCACCTTCCTCTGTTAAAACTTCAATCTCTGCAAACAAAAAGCAGGGCGGCAGAAATTCCCTCAGAACATACAAGATGGGAAGAGATGACCAAAGCACCACCACGTGCCCAGCGCAAACTTGCCTTGCACTGAACGATGCGGGTGAAGAGCTGCAGCACACGGCTGCGAACGAAGCTATGGATGTCACACACGTGGGTCTGCAGAATATCCAGGAACTTGTCCCGAGTACCGCGGGCAGCCTCCTCCAGCTGGTCACCATTCAGCACCTGCACCAGCACTTCTGCCATAGCTGCCAGAACGGCATTTCGCATCATGTAATTCTGCCAAGACAGGAGTTGTTGAACTAGGTGCAGACCAAAAGGCGTTATTTGATATGTGTCACATCTTGAGGTGTCTCCTTAGACCTGAGATCACCTCTGGAGGACATGCAGGTGGTTTGGAACCTAGCTCTTTCCAATGCCCATCAATGAGAGACTGCAGGAGGCTGTTCTTAGAGGTTTTCATGGTTGTTTTTCTTCCTTATCTCAGGAATGCTTTGTCCAGCGAACAGCGATCTGCTCGCTAGACGTCCAGGGCAGAATCTGCCTGAGAAAGGCAGGACTTATCTTTTATAGTCTAAATTACGTACTAGGTATTTACAAATGACCCCCAATACAATACAATCTTGTTACATGGTCCAGCTTTGTCCTCATCCAATCTAAAAGTGCCAGCATGTCACTCAGCATGGATGACACGGAGAAGGAGGAAGAGGTATCCACACCCCCAATTCTCCATGTTGGCCACATGTCCCTTATCACAAACATTCTAGAAATCTGCTAATTCTACATTCTAACAGTCTAATTTACACTCTATTTATTTTTGCGGCTTGCATTTCTTCTCTCAATGTGGGTAAATTGTTCCAAGGAGCTAAATCCAGCCTTTGAGACACCTGGGTCTCATTTGAGGATCTTTGGGGACCCCGCCAGGGGGGGTCTTAAACCTTCCAGGGAAGCCAGAGGAATACTCTGGACTTCCACAGATATGCCCAGAGTTTGGGCCATCCAAATCCCAGGCTCCAGCCCTAAGTGAATTTTTTTTCAGTACGGATATTGTATTAAGCTTGGGTGAACATAGCTGTGTCTGGAAAACAGAGTAATCTCTGCTATGAAGACAGGCTGAGAGTTGGTCTTGCCTGCAGAAGAGAAGGCTCTGGGGAGGCACCTTCCAGTACCTAAAGGGGGCTATGAGAGAGCTGGAGAGGGAGTTTTAACCAGGGCATTCAGTGATGGGGCAAGAGAGAATGGCCTCAAAGTGAAGGTAGGTTTAGATTTGATATTAGGAAGAAATTCTTTACTGTGAGTGTGATGAGACACTTGAACAGGTTGTCCAGAGAACCTGTGGATGCCCCATCCCTAGAACTGCTCAAGGCCAGGTTGGATAGGGCTTTGAGCAACCTGGTCTGTGGAGGGTGTCCCTAGCCATGGCAGAGGTGTTAAGGCGCCTTCCATTCCAAACCCTGCTATCCAGGTAGGTTCATATAAGCCAAGAACTGACATAAGAAACACTTACAGCAGGTAAAGGAATGGTAACACAGTGACAAACTCATTAAGTGCTGAAGAACAAGGGACAACAGCAGGGACCTCACACCAGTAGGCAGTATCCTGTTCTCTGACATCTGATAGTGATAACCAGACAGTGACAACCAGACAGGAGATGTCATAGTTTCTGTTCCCTTTGCATCCTTTAGATAAGGGCAGAACCTATTCCAATAGAGCAGGTTTTGGATACTTGAGCTTTGTGAAAGACAGAAAAACTGGATAGCAGCATCTCTACCATCTGACTTTTCTGGACAGGTGATTTTGCATAAAATGTACCTCCTCATCCAAGTGAGGCAGGAGAACACTCATGTTGGAGAGCACCAGAGCTGGAATCTGTTCAGCCAGTTCACTTATAAAAGTAGCATAACCCTTGACTCCAGAAGCCTCACGAGTCAAATCCTGGAGACATTTCTGTCCAATTTCCCTGTACAGAAAGATGAAACAAGGAATGAGGTGCCTCAAGTTGCTTGGGACAGCAGAACAAGCCTCCAGGTATTTCTCTCACCTTAGCAGTTCACCCACCAGGCTTTTCAGACCATACTCTTTAGCCCAGAGGCTCACAGCCCGTGCAAACACCGGGGCTACATGTTCGAAGTGCTGCAGCATCTGTGTGATCTTCAGAGTGGCACCTTGCACATGTGAGAAGGAAGAAAGAGGTCAGGGAAAGTAACTGGGAATGGCTTCAGGAAGAAGGCAGAAGAGCAGGAACTCACTGAACATGTGGTCACAGTGAACCAGAGCTACAGCAAGCAGATGTGTCACAGCCTCCCGTGTGACCCGGTACCTCTGAAGGCCGATACTTGGATTCTCCAGGATACGGTAGCAGCTTCCTGTCATTAAGCTAAACCCAGACAAGACAGACAGCAAACCTCACTATCACAACTTGCACAAACTTCTGTTTGAGAGATTCTCCAGCATCCTCTAAAAATCAGCAAACATTTGAAATTTTTGTGGACTACTTGAGGAGAGGAAGTGTTTCCTATACACATGGCTTTTGCCTTGAGTTGTTCCCTCAGTTTCCCAATGATCTGCACCCCACAGAGGACTGCTCCAACTCATACCTGACAAACTCTTCTTCCACTTTTAAACCACCCCAAAGCTGTGAAAGATCCAGCTGCAGTAGCTGTGTAAGCAGACGAAGAAGTGGCTCCCTCTCTTCTTCCCACAAGGATCCAGAAGTTTTGGCATGGTTCTTCCTGTTCTAGAAGAGATTAAACAGTGAGACACATCAGCAGTTTCACAACAGACAAAACCCCATCACTACTTCCTTCAAAATATAAGAAGTCTGTTAAATTCTACTGCATTAAGAAAGACACAGTGAGATATGTGAGATCACAGGGGGCTTTTTTTCCCCCAATTCTTCTTTCTCAGTTCAGGCCAACATCAGTATCTCTTGTGGTTTAAGGATTATACCTGCATCCACTGCCCCATCTCTACCCACAGAAAGGAAATCTTGATAAAATACTGGGACACTAAGTTCCAGCCAGAAACTGAAGAATGAAATAGAAAGGCCTGAGCATCCAAGTCCCTGCTGATGTTCAGACATATGATTGTCCCTTTGACTGTTTTCCAGGCACAGTTTCAGAGAAGCAGCAGTGCTTCACATTACGCACTGCTTTTGCGGGCATCATGTTTATATAAACTCTGATATAAAATCTGATAGATACTTCAGAGTTCAACAAGCTTAAAATTTTATTTTGACTCTTATCATCTTTCCCCCAGTCCCCTCACCTACCTTCCTACCAGGATCTACCTCCAAACAACTGTTCTTGCAGGTTTCCATTTCAAAGGCATCCATCAGGCCAGTCAGCAAATAGCAGTTCATCTTAAGAGCATTCAGGTGAGCAGCTCGGTCTGCATAGCTCAGCCCAGAGTCACTCAAGATAGCAGGAAGTTCATTGGAATGATGGGACACCACTGAGGAGAAGCAGAAAAGTCATGAGCACTCCTTGCCAGGTCCCTCAGCCATCCTCTCTTGGGAAGGCTTACAGCAGTCATCAGATTACCAAAGATGTGTGCTCACATCTCACCAGCTGTAACATGGGCTGCCCCCTGCAACCCAGACCTTGGGCATGCTGTCTTGTCCTATCCCCACTGCCCTCCATCAGCTCAGAGAAAAACTCACTCTGAGCTGATACATCCCACAGATGTATTTTCCAGGGACACGGGCACGAGGATTTTCTGTCGGTCTGCCCTTACAGCGAACATGCACAGCTCAGCATCGTCCACCAAGATTACAGACCCGTATGACAGGAGTGGGCTGAGGGTGCAGCCCAGCTGGTCGAGTCACATTAGCCTTTGTATCATCATTGAGCTGCCAAGGGAAAACAACCTCTCCGTTAGTCCCGTGTCGGTCGGAAACAGCGAGTACCCACCGCGCACCATCAGCTCCAGGGCGTCCTCCTTGACAGCCGCGCCCACGGCTCGGAAGTGGCTGCGGGACAAACACAGGGCGTAAGGAGGTGAGCAAAGAGCGGCCGCCCCTCCGCCCGTCCCTGCCCCGTACTCACTGCAGCACGCTGTACACGCAGTCGAAGTGCTGCAGCACGGCCAGCGCGCCCCGCGCCCGGAAGGCGGCCCGGAAATCTGCGGCAAAACACGGAGAGAGGCGGGGGATGCATGGCCGTGAGCCGGCGGCAGCGCCGGGCCCAACGAGGAAGGGGGTGTGGGGACACCTTACCTGCGAGTGCGGGCGGCAGCTCGCGGGCGGGCAGCACCTCCTGCACCACGTAGCGCCCGGGGCCGCCATCCCGCAGCAGGTCGGCGGGAGCGAGGGGCAGATGGAACTCCGGGGCCGCCGCCATGGCCGTCACAGCCCCGCACGGCCCCGGGCGCTCGAAACAGCGCGCGCGGACCACGCTCGCCCCGCCCCTTCCCGCCACGGGCCTATCAGCGCCCGGCGGCTGCGCCGAGCGCCGGCCTCTCGCCCAATCGCCGGCTCTCCTGCCCTCCCGACCGTTAGCGCTACGTCACCCGCGCGCCCTGCGCTCCCCGGCGGAAGGGGCGGCCCGGCGGCAGCGCCGCTCTTCCCTTCCCGTCCCGTCCCGACCCTTCCCGGGGTCACCGGGCACCGGGGGTCATCCCATGGCAGCGGCAGCACTGCTGCTGCGAGCGGCGGGCCGGGCGCTGCTGGGCCGTGCCGCTCCCCTGCCCCTCGCCGAGCGGGGCATTAGTGACTGCAGAGGGGCGCTCTGGGCTCCCGTGCGGCCCGGCCTCCCCGTGCCGCTGTCCTCGCCCCTGGCAGGGCTCTCCCGGGCCATCCGCATCAAGGAGCCGCCCAAGCGCAAGCCGGTAGATCGGTGGACGAAGAAGCGGGCCTTGTTCGGGGTGTACGATAACGTGGGGATCCTGGGTAAGACGCCCCGCCCGCACCTCCCCTGCGCCGTGGCCCCGGGGCAGGAGGGGAGGGAGGCTGGGCCCACCTGCGGGCTGGCACCTCTGCCGGCAGCGACAGGGCGGGGAGGGTGTGGGCCGGCCGCCCTGGGAATAGCCTCCGGTGCCCGCCTTCATCCCTCTCTGCTCTCCTGCTCTCAGGTGGCTTCCAGATCCACCCGAAGAATCTCATCATGGGGCCCACGTGGTTGCGAGGCTGGCGGGGGAACGAGCTGCAGAGGTGCATCCGCAAGAAGCAGATGGTGGGTGATCGGATGTTTGTAGAGGACTATCACAAACTCAACAAGAGGATTCGGTACTTGTACAAGCGCTTCAATCGCACCGGAAAGCACCGCTAAGGAACAGCAGTGGCTTCAGCTTTGTGAATGCCACAGTTCTGTAGCATTGCAGTCAGAATAAAGCCAGCTGTCACACAACTGAGTTCCAGTGCTTTCTACAACCCTTGCTGCATATTTCTACCCTGGTCCCAAGGTCCTGCTGCTGCTCCAAGCCTGAGCTCCTCTGTGCCTCCTCAGTAATTTCTGACATATTTATTGCAGGCATCTGTTCCAACCTGCGTCCCTGAACTTGACCCTCTGGTCCTCTGTTTTTTTTTTTTTTGCCAGGCCTCTAGCATCCTTTCAGTCTCTGAGCCCTAGTTTCATACATCTAACATGACAATTCCAGTATTCTTCAGCTTAGGTTTTTCCTCATAGCCAAATTTTTCAAGTTAGTGGCACGAGGTACTGCTAAGACGTCTTCCTGCTCATGGCTTTCCCCCTTGCCCTGACTCATCTCTGGTTAAGTGTGAATGATCCAAATGTTAGTTGAAATGCATCAAAACTTGTCTTAAGAATAGGATTTGTCTCATTGCATGCTCATGATGACTTGATCTCCTGCTAATGATACTGAATGACCAAATGGCCTTTTGTTTATAAATTAGGCAGGATTTGCAAAAGTAATTCAGGCATTCAAATGTTTTTTTTTTAAATTCTAGCTTCTAGTTTTCCATAACTATTGCCAGTTCCTTTAGAGGAGAAGTTACGGTGAGTCAGCTGGCATCCCTCTAGTCCAACATCACACCATTAGATAAGCAGGCATTTGCGTACCAATTCTGCCTTGGTCCTTCATGCAGCTACTAAGTAACTGGGGAGTTATCTGCTGACAGGATGTATCGTGCTACAGAGCACCGCTGCTCTGTCTCCAAAAGCATTTGGTTGGAAGCAGCAGGGAAGTAATGGAAAGAACTTTCTTTTGGCCTAAGCCTGAGGAAAGTGAAGGCAAACTCGCTGTTTAAACAGCTCAAGTCCACATTCTCAGGAGCAGGGTTACAAACCTGTGGGACTTGACAAAAGGTGCTGTGGATTCAGGAAACTTGTACAGGTCCAAATGGAGAGTGAGCAGGTATAGCAAATCCTTGACTGAAAATATATCAGAAGCTGGAAAAGTATCAGAGTAAGTATCTTGTAACCTTTGTCATCTCTTAATCCTTAAGCACCACCTGGCAAGGGCTCTGTGGCCACTAATTCCATAAGCTCAAACTTATTTGCAGTGGTTATTGGAATGGTCCTCACACTGCAGTGGAAAGGCTGCCAGGCTACAGCAGCTTCTTCCTCAGATCGTCCCTTCCATCTGAAAGCAGAGTGTAAAAATCTGGAGTTCTGAGGTCAGTTGTAGTCTGCTGCCATCTGCAAATCCCTTGCCTCTAGTCACAATGCTACATTATTCTTCACCTTGTAACCACGATCTTCTGGTTACCATGCTGTAATGTGTAACATATCTGTCTTGTGTATCTAATAATCTGTGAGACCTGACACTAAAAACTGACGTGAACCTGCATCACCTTATGGCAGGAAAAGGTAGTGTAGGTGTGAGCCCATGCTTGTCACTCTTTACTCACCACACAGAATTCTGTACGAAGAGTCTTCTTTTTCTAGTACGCTCCTGCCCCTGTTTTTGTCCTGAATCGGAGAATCTCCCCTTCTGATTCAGCAGGCTTCTCCAGATATTTAGACGGAAAAACGCCAAACACATTGTTGCTCTTGGGGCTGCTGTGGGAGCCTCATTGCTTCCAGCAGGCTGCAGAAGCTCGACTGGGACGCGTTCAGCTTTGCTTTCTGACTTGCCGTATAGTGAAAGCGGGCCAGCGACACCATCTCTTAATTGCAAGGACAGCGGCTTAGCCAGAGCCAACAGACACACTGCGGAGGTTGGATTGCGGGAGCGCTCCGCAGCTCCCATCACAACGGCGCCAGCCGGGCTGGGCTCCAAGAGGAACACGGAACGGGGCACGATCAGGCACTGCGGGACCTACGCGGAGCGCGGCGGACCCGCTGAAGGCTGTCGGGCCGGCGGCTCCAGCGGTAGGCTGTGGATCGGGAGCAGGGCAGTGCGAGCCTCGGCCCCGTGCGGCGGAGGGAGCGCCGGGCAGACGCGGCCCGGGCACCCCGGGGCCTCCGCAGGGACGGGGCGGGGCGGGGCGAGAGAGCAGAGCGCTGCGCCCATTGGACAGCCGCAAGGCGGGGCGGGGCCAGGCCCTCGGAGGTCTGGGGGCGGGGCTAACATTGTGGCCGTTTACGCAGGGAGCGGAGCGCTGATTGGCTGAGGAGGAACCTAGGGGCGGTGCCTAGCTGCCGCTCCTGTCGAGACAACTTTTGATTGGCTGCTTGCTCCGTGGGCGGGGCCCGCTTGTTATAAGTGCGGGTCCCGGGGCTTGGGGGGCTGTTGGTGCGAGGCTCGGTGCCGGTCGTATCGCGGTTCTCTCCGGCGCGGCCATGTGAGTGTTCCCCGACCGGCCGTGGGCGCGCTGCGGTGGGCGGGGCGCGGAGGTGGTGGCTAGAACGTGAGGGAGGGGGGTCAGTTCAGATCTCGCGTCCTGGCCGGCGGCGGTGGGGTCGGGTGGCGCATTGCAGCAGCCGCAGGCAGGGCTGCCCGCACCGCCCCCGGGCGGTCCTGCTCCCCCGCCGACTGCGTGGGTGACTGGGTGCGTGGGCCGTGCCCCGGTGACGGTGTGCAGTTCCCCAGCTGGAGACAGCCTGGCCGGCAGCCCCCACGGCGCCCAGCCCGGTGGCTGCCTGGTCCCCTCACGGTGCCCCCGCTCTGCTTCCCTGTCCCTCTTCCCCACCTTCCTTCCTCGTCTCCTGGTCACGTCCGTGTGGCCGGGTCGCTATTCCCCCCCACCCCGGGAGGCCGCAGTGCGTGGAGCGACCGCACCCGCCAGCTCCTTCGGTGAGGGTCTGGTTCCACTCCCGCTGCCCGCCTGGTTCCATTCCCGCTGCCCGCCTGGTTCCAGTCCCCTGGGCTTGCCCCTGCTTTAGGCTCTCCCACGAGCCCGCCTGTTCCCGGTCCGGCGGGATCCAGCGAGGCTGCAGGCTCCTGAGGCTGCTGCCAGCGCTGCTGCAGCCTGGGGACACTGGGGTTCGTGTGGATTTGGGAGCGGGGTTCTCTCCTCAGCGGCTGAGTTTTCTCTTCGCTCATGTGTGTGTTACACCCCTTAGGTCTGACCCAGCGCAGCAGCCTGCTCCCGGCGCTCCCGAAGGAGGGGCTCCCGAAGGAGGAGCTCCCGAAGGGGCAGCCCCCGGCGGGGGTCCCCCCGGGGCTCCCCCCAACCTGACCAGCAATCGCCGCCTGCAGCAGACGCAGGCCCAAGTGCAGGAGGTCGGTGGCGCTGCCAGCCCTGGGGGGTGCCTGACTCTGCTCCCGCCGCGCTGCAGCAGCGATGTTCTTCGCCGCTGTCTGTCGCTGAGGGGGCGGCTCCTTTTGTCATGCCAAAGCCACAGTTGGTTAATGCTCAATACTCAAAAATAGGGTGGCAAACCTATTAAAGAGGCTGGAGGAGAGATTGCTTTATGTTTAAAGGCCACTTAATTCCAGATATTACTTCCAAGGAACAGACTTGCTAGATTTTTTTGGCACCTCGTTCTCATGCATTTCTTATGAAAATAAAGCTGTACAGCATCCAGGACAGCTCGTAATCCCTGCGGGCTGCTTCACGGGAGCCCTGTGTGCAGTGATGTGGGGGAACCCTTGCGTGGCTTCCCGGGATCGATGTCAGCGGCTTGGCTGCTGACGCGCAGTAGCGCCTTTGTGCCTCGCCGGGGCAGCAACGTGAAGCTTGTAAAGTAGTGTTGCACCTCTCGGAGAGAGAGCTGAGCTCCACTCCTCTCGTAAGGAGTGTGGCTTTGGCTTGCTGCTGGAGCGGAGAGCTCTTAAAACAGATGAGGGTGTGAGGCTGAGGACCTGATTGAAGTGTACTTGAACGGATGTTTTAACAGTGAGTCTCTGTTTTTGTTTTTTTTTGTTATTTTTTTTTCTTAAATTTGATGTTTTTGTTTGTTTAATTTGGGGGTTTTTGTTTTGTTTTTTTCATTTCAAAGTAGGCACTGATTTGAAATTACTTCTTTCTTGCCCTGATCTTCCCCCTTCCATGTGATTTTTATTTGTTAGTATTACAACATCAGTTATTGGCTAAGCTACTCCTCTTAACTTTTTCAGCTGTCTTCGCCAATATAACTGTTCCTACTCTTCTTCCTTCTGCAGGTGGTTGATATAATGTGTGTGAATGTAGACAAGGTGCTGCAACGAGACGAGAAGCTGTCAGAGCTGGATGACCGTGCAGATGCACTTCAGGCTGGCGCCTCGGTGTTTGAAAGTAGTGCAGCAAAACTCAAAAGGAAGTACTGGTGGAAGAACTGCAAGGTGAGTTTCCTAGTGCCATGATCATCTTGGTCAGGAGGGAACTGGGCTATTCCTCTGCAGGGCTTTGCAAGTATAGCTGGGGTTTCCTAGCAATTTCAGATGCTTAAGATTCTTTCACTGTGGGAAGGCTTTGAGGCCTTGGCTGTCATGCCTTCAGGACCTGGCTTAGGTTCTCTGCCTGTCAGGAAGAATGGGAACTTGTCAATCTGTTCTGAATATTGCTCTTGGACAATCTTTTTCTTTAGATGATGATCATAATGGGAGTGATTGGTGCCCTTGTGGTGGTGGTGATTGCACGTGAGTATCAAAAACCTCAGGCTCAAAGGTGAGGAAGTGCCAGCTCTAGAGTACTTCAAGCTTTTCCTTTTTGTTTTGAGATCTTGAGGGTCTTAGTTGTGTAAGTGTCAACTCCAGTCTTTGGGAAAGGGAGATAGTAGTGCTGGAACTCCCTCGTTTAGTGTGGAAATGATATGCTTTATCTAGTAATATGAGTAATGGGGGATGCCATCATTCTAGAAATGGGAAACAGATCAGATAAACCTGTAAGTATGAGGGACATTTACCCTGGAATGGGTGGGTTGGCAGGTTCCTTCCCTGGTGGGTGATTTGGAGTTCTGAGGGACCTTTGGTGTAACTTGCCCTTTTGTTCTTTCCTTTTTTCTTTTTCCTATTGCTTTTTCTCCAGTCTACTTTTTTACTTAAATGTAGCTCCTTCAGTCTGCAGCCTCCTGTCCCCTGTTATCTTGCCTGTCTCTTCTTGCCTCTGAATTTTTCCTTTCCTTCCCTTTCACCTAGCTTCTTCATTGATTTCTTTATTGGTTTGAATTTATCTCCTGTATAGGACTCTGAGCCACTTACTAAACATAGGTAGACTTTTCAATAGCTGCTGCAGCTTTAGGGAGTATCCTCTAAGCTTAGAGGAAAGGGAAGCTGAGGAAAAGTGGGTAGCTATTTGCTCCTGCACCTATGCAGGGAATTTTTTGTGTTTATTTTTGGGTGTAAGCTTGTCAAATAGTGCCTGTGTGAACTCTAGCAAAATAAGAATGCCTTAACACAGTGCCTTTTGGGATGAAGGACTTCAGCACGTGAGAGTCTTTAGTGTTCTGCCTAAAAAGAGTGGCAGCATGACTTGAGCTTTTCATTGAGCTGCTGAAATAAAAGCTAGTTTTGTGTTGGCCAGTGGCTGAGCCATCTAAGCTGCACGTAGTGATGTAGATTTCTCTAGCCATGGAGAGGTGAGCACTTGAAGAACTGATTTATTCTGCCTGTCCTTATTTCCAGATGACTTGCTGCCTGAACATGGCCATTTCAGATTTTATAAAGCAGGGCCTACATGATTACCTCAGTCAAGTGCAACAGGCTAAACACAGTTAAGTGAAAGGAGCATTGCTACTATCTAAAAGGCATGTGTGGGAGTAAAGTCTCTCTCCACAAGGAACAAATGAACAACAGTTAGTCCAGTGGGGAGTGTCAAATCTGCTTTTCATCTATGCACACCCAAGCCAGGACCCTGTAGCTTCCTACTGTCTTGTACCTTTCCAGAAAGAAGACTTTGGAGTAGTGGCAGAATTGGTGTTTTGCTTTTGTGTGACTGGGTTGAATGTCAAGGAAACTCAGTACCATAGCATATAGAAGTGAAGGGGATTGGAGGTATTCCAGATGAGACTGAATGAGCTGCACAGCTTTCTGATTAAGACTATCTGCTCTGTTTCTGCTGCCACAAAGCCCTAACTTTCAGCAGCAGCTAGAAAACACTTGAAATGGTTAGCTGGGGATTCAAAGGGAAATGGTGCTCTGAGCGTGGATATTGCAAAGTGACATGAGATGTCCCAGTTTGGCAACTTACGTATGAGAGATCTTGCTGATCAAACTGAATCCTACTACTTGCTATGGGTTCTCTTGAATTTAGGTCCAGGGTGATTTCTGATGGAAGTAAACTTGTGGCTGTGGCTTTCTGTGAGCTATTCCTTGTTCTTGTCTATTGAAAGTAACGAGAGCTGTGAATTGTTTGAATGTGTTGTTAGACATGGGTTAAATGAGCTGCCCTGTTTCTGTAGTCTTCTGAGGAATGTGTATCTGACTTTTAACTTTTTTTTAACAAGCTGACCTGTAGCCTGTAATCGAGACTGGAAAGAGGGTACTCCTTTAATTTAGAAAGTTCTGCCTCTATTCTAGAATACACTGGGATCTCTTTAGGCTTAAGAGGAGGCAGGGAGGACATCACTGGAGTTCCCAGATAGGAGCGAATTACAAAAGATGGGAGGAGCAGATGCATTTTGTTTCTTTGGATGTGCTAGGGAAGTCCCTTCCTGCCTCCCAGGGCACCTGGCAAGGGGCTAAGTTTTGCATGCTCACTTCCATGCCCCAGCATTTCATTTGAGTTCATCTCCCTGCAATTCCATTCCTCTCCACCTCGGGGGAGGGCAGAGACGAAGATGTGGAGTGAAGCAGCCCTCGTCCCCTGAGCACTTCCCTAATTCCCTGTGGAACTGAGATGGGATGGACGGTCAGAAGTGCATCTACTGAAGAGGAGCCAGGGCCTGCTTGTGCTACTTACTGCTCTCATTTTAGGGGGTAGGCTTACAAGCTTGAGGCCCCCAGACCAGCAATTGTCTTGAACTCTTCTAAACAAGCCTTTGGTGACCCATTCCTCCTGTCTCTCTGGCAGCTGAGGTCCCCCTAGGCTGTCTCTTTAATTTCTTTCCCTTAGATGTGTGCTGCCTCCTCCTGTTCTCCCTTTCCCTTCATTTGTGTCTCTGTGCAAAACAAATCACCAAGGCCCTCTTAGTAAAAGCAAGGGATTATGCTGCCCATGGCACCACAGCCACCCATGCACGTGCAGTTTATTTACCTCCTCTATAAACACAACTGTAATCTCCTCTGGCATGTTCTGAAAATCAGCTCATGTACTTTTAATGGTCTCTAAGAAACACAGTTCACCACCTTACTGCGTCTGTCTGGTCTGTCAGTGAGTGGGAAGGGGTTGGGATGCCAAACTCCCAGATTTTTTTTTTTTGTGACTTCTGTAGTATACACACACCTGAAGTTCTGTCCCTCAAAGCAGTGGCTGGTTTTCCATTGTAAAATGATAGCAGTTCCAGTTATGCTAGACTGACTCTGGTAAGTCTGTAACAAGATGTGAGAACCAGCAGCTCTGGGATAAGAGACTGCCCAAGCCAAAGTCTACTTTCAGCCACCAATTCCAGCCACTATCCTGTTCAGGGGACTGCCTTCTGTGCATTAGATTTAGATTTCAATAACCTCAGATCCTTAAACTCAGAACAATTCTTCATTGGTGTTGGAATATAAGTTCAGGACCCAAATGAAGACCTCCAAGAGTAGGATGCTGATCACAACATATCTTGGAGCATGACTGGAATAAAGGTTGGTGCCCCTTTATTTACTTCACTGTACATTTGAAACTCATTAAAAGGAAATGACAGAGCTTTGTCCAGTGCAGACTTCTTTTAAAATTAGGTAATTTTGTCCTTATCTGCCCTTACTGCTACAAAAGCTGAGTTGTGAGTCTTCCCTGTGGCTTCTGGTTCCCTTATGATCAATCACTGTCTGGCCTTCAACATCACCAAAATCACACCAGAGCAGTGAACACACCAGAACAACTCTCAAGGGTGAATTTGGAGCAAGGTAGCTAGACTAATTCTTCAAAGATGGAAGCCTTCCTGGGAAAGGAGGGTGTCTGGACTGGCTGGTGGATTAAAGCAGCATGTACATTCTGAAATTCCACACAGTTCAGGCCTGCGCAACCTGAACGAACGAGTTGTGCTACAATTGCTGCCAAGTTTTGTGTTGCCTTCCTGTCAGTTCTCAGCCTCATTCATGTAGGGGGATAGGGAAGATGTTTTCTTAGGACAGATGACTCTTTAGACTGTTGATGATAGTGTCCAAGTCCCTAGCCAAAGCTGGGGATTCAATGCTCATTTTCCAAAGCTGACAGCTGCCCTGGAGCACAAAGCTGGGGGTGAACATACTGCTGAGAGTTGCCCCAGGGTTGAGCCCAGTTCATGAGTAATGTGCATGTTTGCAAAGACTTGCATGTCTAGCCATAAATCCTCTGGCAGGCATTGAAAATACCATGTTCTACTGGAAGCTCTTCCGAGGTGCCATCCTTTACTGCATCAGCATTACTGCTGCTCCTGCACTCTTTTATCCCACAGGGTTTAAAATGTGCTCCAAAAGCAAGGCCAAGGCTTTGGGAGAATAGTTCTCTATATGTCCAATTAAAAATTCAAGCTCTGCCTTCAAACACAGGACTTTGAACTGGAGCAGATTGCCCAGAGAAGCTGTGGGTGCCCCATCTCTGGAAGTGTTCCAAGCTGGATTGGATGGGGCTTTGAGCAGCCTGGCCTAGTGGTAGGTGTCCCTGTCTGTGGCAGGGAGTGGGAGCTAAGTCTTTAAGGTCACTTCCAACCCAAACCGGTCTGTGCAACATGCAGCTCCCATATCAACTGCTTCATCCTGATGTCTTCAGATGTGGTGGAAGAAAACCCTCAACTGTACTGCTCCTAAATGGGTATACCCTAAACCTTCGTGTTTCTAGATGCTTGAGGCATTGCTCTAGCCTTTCCTGAGGTGTCTCTGCTGGTCAAAGCCAGGTGCAGGTTCTCATCAGTGGTGTGGTTTGTTGTCTCAGCTGGAGAATAACCAAATGATGGGGGGAAGACAGACTTTTTTTTTTTTTTTTTTTTTTTTTTTTCCTTCAGAGCTGGAATGCAGCATCAACACTTTTTTTAATGAAGCTGGCTTCCTTAGGAAGTGACAGAGGTCCCTGCTCTGATGTATCCACAGGGACTGGAAGCCTTAACTTCGTGAAGAGAAGTAATAAAGGGGAGGTTTTATCTTTGTTCGGACCTCTAAACAAGTAATTGCTCTGAGAGACATAACAGATAAAGATACAGGTTTTACAAATAGGCAACTCAGCCATGTCTGTTGGATACCTGAGCCTCCATATTCCTGATAATCTTTCACTTATTTTTGGCCTCAGAGTGCAACACTTACTCAGAACACCCTTACTTGCTCCCCAGACTTCAGATATGAACAGCCTCATAACATCCTTCACATCAGTGTACAGATCCACTAAATGATTGCTGCAGAAGACAAAATGACATCTTTCCTCAGAGGCTTCTTTTCCAAAAGCTTTTGTACTATTTTTTTAAAACAAAATTTGCCATAAATTTATGAAAAAAAAAATAATAAAGATGATATGCTCTTAGTTCCTTGCTTTTAAGCATGCACTTGGAAATTGAAGGCACTTTCCCCTCTTGTGCTTACAAGCAGCCTTTAAATATTACATGTTTTTAAATACAAAGAACTGTGACTAAATGTGGCTGTGCCTCTGGTATGTTCCTGATCTCTGTGGTTCTCTGTGTCCTTTCACCAGCAGCAATACCGCCCTTTTCATTTCTTGATGTAGCCTGTAACCTCTTAGGTTTTATTCAACCTTCCCCAAGAGCTTGGAAAAACTATTGTTTTGGCATCTGTTCCTAGTCCAAAAAGACACAACCTTCAGCTGTTCCCTGCATGTTTTACATGTCCTCAAACTAACTCAGCTATGCCTCTAATACACCTATGACTACTGAACATTTACATCCCCTCAGCTTCCCCCTCTTGTACAAATTCACCCCAGCTCAGACCTTTAATTTGCCTTTTGCTGACCTGCAGATCCCCATATATGCACACTTTATCCTTTCTACAATTTTTCACATTCTCAGTGAAACACTCCCATTTTTGTGCTCTTACTCCAGCACTGCTGGCCATGCCTTTTGTTTTCAGCCAGACCAAGCTCACTGTACATCTGCTAAGCTTACTCATTTGTGGTCTTGCCATCCTACAAGAAATGTAGGGATTATTTCTGGAGCAAGCACCTGATTTCTCCCACAATGGCAGTTTTTGCACTGATTCACAGGACAGGGAGTGCTAACCTATTTACCAACCTGTCAACTACTGCTTCATGTTTGTACAGGCTTTTAACTGTGGATTTACAGCTATCCTGAATGGTGCCATTACTTGGAGTTCATCAGTCAAAACCCTTTTTTTTTTTTTTTTTTTTTTTTTTTTCTGGCATTTTATCACTTCTATGGAACAGATAGAATATGGTTCAAGCTTCCCCCAGGGAATACATCACCACCTTCTGCAGCTGTATTTCTTTATGATGAAGAGAACTTACTGTTTCAAGTAGTTATGCCTCTGATTAATCTTGCCTTAATCACCCACTTAACTATGTGTGATGCAGCAGGTCTCATCAATTTTATGGTTATTACAAGGTTATTTATGGTTCTGTGATGTGAAGAATCGTGTCTTACTCTCTGGATATTGAGGAAAGATCATGCTTACTGTATGAATCACTGTATGTTTATGGTATACAAAGACTGTTTTAGGTGTTGCACCTGCTCTTTCTCCTTTCTTGATTTGAAGGTGGCTTTGTGAAGCAAACAGCTTTGTGTCCAGTGTCAGGTTTTTACTCATTCATGTGCTGGAAAACACCCAAGGCATCAGTCTGCAGTACTGAATTTGTGACCAAGAACTTGGTGCAACATCCTAGCTCCTCTGCCTGTCCTTTGTATTTTGATTGTGGCAAAAGTTACTTTCAGCAACTAAACCTAGCTTTTAGCTCTGCCTCTTGGGCAGTGTTTTTACAGAACATGAAAGTACCTTCACAGAAGCAATTTTGAGATTTCATTCATTGCTCGCTCTTTTTTACTTCATTTAAAATCACACAGAAAATGGATTTTTTCATGTTTGCAGAAGCTCTGATTTTTTTCTAATGGGGGCCCCCAAGGAGGAATACAAGTTCCCACACCCCTAAGTGCTTGTTGCAGGCTTCTCCCTCCTGCTGGTCTGCACCCTTGCTGAAGGACACCCTCTGAGTTACTCACTTCTATTCCTAGCAGAGAGACATTACCTTCACTTTCAAACAAGTGTTATCAGCTGAGCACTGGGATCAATTTGGTAAAACCAGGAATATTTGTGCAATAGAGAACGTAGCATTTATAAGTGTATTTGAAGAAGAATAAAATTACTCTCTGCTGGGAATTGAAAAGTGCATTTAGGTAATCGAGGCAAGAGAAGTACAACCAGTATGTGTTTAGCATCTCAAAAGGAAAAATCAGGCAACGGTTTAGGTGCTGCAGTAAACTCCTCTGACTTCCCAAGGATAGTGCATCTACCTTAATTTTTAAAACAGCTTCAGTTTTTGTTATGATTAACTAGTTTTTAAATTCAAAAGTGGTTGTTTGCAGTGATTGGTTACAGGCTTCCACAGGTCTTTGCCTAAACTGCTTAAATTTGGTATCTCTGTTTGTTCTGTGAAGTGGATAATCCTGTTTTCTAAGGACATCACCCTTGCTCTCTTGATACCTCATAAAGTGCAGAGCAAACACCATTGCAGCAGAAGTCTGAGTATTTGTAAGAAAAGAGTATGGCAAGCTCACTGCAAGAAACATATTCTCTTATGCAAAGGTCCCCAAGTTAGTTCCTGAGAAGAGGACCATTTTTGCCCATGTCATCCAATCAAATAGGCTAAGGCTTTCCTTGGAAGCACTTCTGATTAAAGCCTGCAGTATTTCCTGTGCTTCCCTGAGGAAAAAGAGGCTCAGCAGAGTTTTTGTGGGTGGACCAGATGAGGGCTGGGAGGAGCAAAACAGGCACTGCATGACCTGTGCTGCTTCAATCCTCTTGCAGGATCCCATGGAAGCAGAAGTTTGGGATTTTTGGAGGGTGTGCATAATCCTGCCAAACTCTCTTTGTTTCCTTCAGGAAGAAAGCAGGGAGGGTCAAGCAAATGTAGAGATCGATTTGTCCCAGAGCTGCTGGCAAACAATCAAATAGCTGGATGTACACATGTATGGTGTATCCCAAGGAAGAGGGGACACCAAAGATCTACCAATGCCACAAAGGGAGCTTGAAAAGGGAGCCTTTACTTTGCCAGGGGTGTTTTGTCCCAGACCTGGGAGTGGCAGCAATCTTTGAGCACCTCTCCAGAGCATTGTGCGTAATACAGATTGAGATCATGCCAGTGGCTCTTGTGTCAAGTAGCCTCTCCTTGGGGGGAGGAGAGGGTACGTGACACACTCTTGGGATCAGAGCTAGACATGAAGAATGAGGAAAGAGCAAATAGTTTAGGGAAAGCTTAACAAAGCACAGTCTATATGTGAGACTCCATTCGCCTTCCTTGTCATACCACAGAGGAGGCCAGTCACACCTGCCAAACCTCTTTAATTAATGACAGACCAGAACTGTGGCAGCATCCTTGTTGGAGGGAAAAGAAAGCATGCATGCACGTGTAGGTGTGCACATGCACAGAGCATAAGGAAATAGAGAGCACATCTCCCCCATACATACACAGATCAACTCTCATCCCTGGTGATCCCACAGCAATAGTATTTTATAAGACTGAAGAATTTGTCTATGGAAGTGAAAGCAATGAGCCCAGGCCAACCACGGAGCAGTCTTTTGCTATGGTCCATGTGCAGCACCCCAGAAAGAAGGAAATGCAGGCCCTGCAGACAAAGTGTGCAGCCTTTGCTCCAGCTGCCACCCATCTGAAGAGTGGAAGAAGTTGCTGCCTCACTCGTGTCCCACCTCACCATCCCTGCTCGGCCCACGTGGTTCCAGGCTGTTGTAGGACGGCAGCGTGGTCACTACAGCCTCAACAGTGAAGCGATGTGGAGCACTGAGAGCTGGTGCCTCATCTTGGAAGGCAGCGTTATCCTGGCTGTTCAGAGAGGGTCCCGGTGCAGACTCCTTCTGCCGAGTGCGGAACCAGCGGAATGCCAGAATAACGGTGATGGCAATGAAATCCAGAACCAGCTCTGCAAGCTCCATCACAGACAGGACAGAGGATCCAAACCAGAGACTCCACTGGTTCCCAAGCTGGGACAGCAGAGTCACTACCTGCAGGAGATGGAGAAAGACCAGTGATGACAGCCCTCATCTGCGACTTTGCCTCCCTGCCTGTTCCCTCTTCCCGGTGGTGCTGGAGGGGATTCCCCTCACCCTGCCCAAGGAAAAGAGACTCAGTATCCAGCAGTGCTGCTGGAACAAAACCTTGCCACAGTGGAGGGACATTGTGGGGGAATGGGTGGCCAGAGAAGACAGAGTAGGAGAATGTGTACCGGGAAGGCTGGAGTCTCCCCATTGGTCTTGTAGTTCCACTCCTCAAAAAAGATATTCACTTTGGCAACTCCATTCCTGTGAAGGAAAGATGACCCTCAGTAACCCCAACTTCTCAATCTCTGCATTTCTTCACCAAGCCTTATTGTCTCTGTCCCCTTCTGTCCCCTGTCCTTCTCCCACACATACCACCCAGAGATTTCCTCCCATCCCTGCAGATCTCTCATTCTGTACTAAATACAGTCTTAGGTACTTAGAGTGCACTTCTGACACTGTACTGTAAAACCCAATGTTTTTGGCAAAAGCTCCTGCACAGCTCTCCTTCCCACTCTTCCATGAGCACTTACTGTGACTCCAGAACACCTAGCAAGTGTTGGGGTTTACTATTTTCATATCAGCATCTGACCCCTTTCAAAATTATTCACTTGGGTCCCCAGCTTTGCTGAAATCCCAGTATATATCTACTCTGACTCAAATCCACTGCCCTTTTCCACAGGTCCCATGCCTGATCCCTTCCCATCAGTGATTTCATCTTAACTCTAACATTTCCAACACAGACATTCCACTGGGATGGTTTCTGGTTTGGACACAGTCTCTGTTTAGGGGCACTCACCTCTTGGATGTGATATTGTATTTGTTCTGTTGTGAAAGCATGTAGAAAACCCAGTCCTGAAATGAAAGCGCAGTAAACTGTGTTACATAATCACAGTCACTTCCTGTAGGTTTAGTGCCAGTTCAGGAAGGACTAAGTGGGAGGTGAGAGCAGTGCTGGGAAGCCAGGACACCCTCTCCTTACCTCTGAGACAGCAGAAGGCCAGCGGGAGTATCCAGCTGACAGCTGGTATTCTGTCATTCTGCAAGGCAAGAGGAGGCTGTGTGAGCTGTTGGAGCTGTTGGAGCTGTTGGAGCTGTTGGAGCCACAGGGCCAGGTCTCCCCATCCCCAGGCACACCTGGAGATTCCCTCCCGTGCTGAAGTTCTACCCACTTCCCACCATGTGGAATGCACAGTCCTTGGGAGCTCACCCGTAAGCCAACCCTGATGCTCCTCTGCCATTTCGGCTTCCTGATGGGATAAATGCCTTTTTAGGTTGGGGCTCAGCTTTTGCCCGGTCAGTGAATGCTTCCCAACACTTCTAGGAATACTTTCCAATCTTCCTGCCTGACTGATGGTCAACTTACTTGCAAGGTTTTCGACACTTGTGGAAACAGCCCAGCACGTCAGCTTTGAATTCAGCCAGGAGTTTGTAATAGCAGTAGCCTGGGCAGCAAAGAAAGTAAATCCAGGTAAGCTCACAGTACCTTCAGACAAAAGGTGGTGTGTGACAGTGAGCGGAACTCAGAAGAGGTTTCCTACCACAAGAGGCTAATCATCCAAGGCAAGACTGTCTTTTGGATGTCTCACACCAGGAAGCTCATTGAAGACAATGAGACATGCTGGGATGTGGGCTGGACCAAACAGGTTCAGGTGGGCATGAGCTTTTCTGTCCCTGTTGTCCACTTACCCCAGGCTTTGTGCTTTGTGTAGTCACAGTACTCTGCTCCATCAGGCAAGGGATAGAAGTAATATGCACAGCCACAGCGTTCTACCATGTTGAGCTGAAAGCAGGAGCGTATGCAGACCTGGAAGGCACATAAGGTGGGAAAGGCTGATCAAGAGAACATACCCACTGCTCCCTGTATTGCATCACACTATTAACAGAGCCAAAGGAAAGGCACGGCCATTAGGGGGCTGAAGCATGTCAGGAAAGTGGAGGAACAAGGTGGCCCAGGAGGGGTGAGGGTGAGATACCTGCTCGGTGTAGCGGGATGAGTACAGGTTTTGCACTGGCACATCACTGCCATCCTCTGTGCAATCGCTGTAACTGCCCCCAAGGCGCATGGTCATCTCCTGCAACAGCAAACTCACTGCACACAACAACTTCACTTTGCTGTCCTCTCCCCACTCTCCCATGCCACACACTGCTCAGCCATCAGTATCTGCTCTTTATCTTTCCCTGGGATGCCAGCTCCCCCTGCTTGCCTCCATTTCATTGTTCACGGATAAACTGTAGCCAAATGCCTCTCATCTAGTCCAGCAAGCTGTTCCTCCTCTCCCTTCACTCCATGTGATTAGTCCCTCCCTTAAACACACACTGTAGGTCCAACCAAGTTAAACCTCCCATCCACAGCTCTCACCCCTTCTGCTTGCTCACCTTTCTCATGCTGATGGAGGTCTCTATGCCAGGACGAACATTGAAACCCCCATCATCCATGAAGGCTGGCTCATTCTGATCATGGACCATGACCCTGGCTCCTGTCACCGTGGACAGCAGAGGGATGAAATCATTCTGCTCAGTGCGCACCACCAGAGAGAGACCTGAGGGAATATCAGAGAGTGAGGGAGGTCATGGCCAGCTGTGGTGCAGCAGAGAAGTGAGAGCAGGATGGTTAGAAGGGAATCTGAAAGAGATAAAGGAAAAGACAGACATCAAACAGAGCTGCATCAAACTTTGGCAGCAATAGGGGGTGGCTGGAAGGAGGCCAGAGGAAAAGCTGGAGGCTCCAGAAGAGGCCAGAGAAAACTGGATTTTATCACTGTAGCTTAGAAAAAACAGAACTGGGAATTGAGGGAGATTCCATAGAGAAACTTGGAGCTAGATGGAGGAAAAGCCTGAAGATTTGGTCTGGAGAAGTTTCAGGGGGTTTAGGAACACAAACAGGTCAGTTTCTTGAAAGAGGAGAATGGGAAAGGAGAAGGTGAAGACCAGGAGCACAAGCACTATGACTCAGCAGAGGACCTCAGGAAGGGCCAGCCCAAGTCCAGAGGATGGAAAGAGCATAAGGATCAGGCACTGATGAGGGAGAGAGAGTTCAGTGGGCATTGGTGAGGAGCAGTCATGCCCATGAGACAGCTGTCTCCAGATAGGTGAAAACAGCTTGGGCAAGATAGAGCAGGGCTGCAATCTACCACCACCAGTACTAAGCACAGCAGGATGCCCATAGCTCCTAGGAAAAGCAGAGCTAAGCTCTTCTCCTTACTCACCAAAGAGTGCCTCTCACCCACCATTATTGATCCCAGGCAGCGAGGATGTCCACACACTGCTGCTGTTGTCATTAAAGGTATAGCAGTTCCCATACAAGGGATGGTGGAAGTGGGTATAGTTCCTGAGAGGGGAAGAGAAACGTTCTGACAGTGAGAAGGGCTGTGAAACCAAGGGGAAAGCTTTCTGAAAGCAGTAACTGTTTTCCATCAGCATGGAGAGGGGCTTGCAGCAGATGGGCAGTATTTGTTATGTAAACTCGCACAAACAGGGAAAAGCAATTAAAACGTGCTGTAAAAAATGTCCTGGAGCTGAACAGGATTCTACACAAGGCTTTTCATGCTGCTTTTCAGAGCCCAAATGGGTTTTAGCAGTGCTAACAATTACTGTATTATCTTCCTAATACTGGTGAAACTCTTAGCTTTTCCTACCATTTTTCCTCCCTTGCAGATCGTTTTCATTCCACTACCTTCTTGGGCTTTTTGACCATTAATGGCACGAGAAAAGTGGGATATGTTTTTACTGTCTTTTTGTATCAACTTTCTCTTCTTCCTTTATGTGGACTGATATGTACCACTTTGCCACTGTGGAGGGTAGAATAAAAATACTTCTATGCTGTACATCTGTGCCCACTCTGGTGTTTGTATCATGTAATTATTTCATTTGCGTGAAACCCAGAAAAAGGCAAAATCATCCTTCGAGGTTCATGGTTCCAGGCCACAGGACCTGGAACCCACAGGAAAGAATCAAGAAAGATCATTTAATCTTTCAAATGGGAGCTGAACAAGGAATGATCCCACCTTGGAAAAGCAGTTCTCTAATATGGGTTCCTTGATTCCCTCGAACCCAGGCACAAAAATGTGTTTTCAGGGGTACTTCCACTACTTACGCCTTGTCACACGTTGCCTCGTTGAAGCGGCAAGCGTAGATGAAGTTCTCAAAGTCAGACTCGTCCAGGTCTTTTGCATCAGGCACCTGTGCCAGGATATTGATGTAGTGAAAGCTGTACCATTCCCGCACCGCATCCACCCCCGAGGAGTACGCCTGGTGGAAACAGTCGTTGTTTTCACTGCACTGTTAAGAAGGAGAAAAGCCGTGTCAGAAAAGTCTTCTTGTCCGGGAAACAAGGCTCTGCCCGTGGATAAACTGTGCTCCCTCAGCACAGGAAGATGACCAAGGAAATGAAGGACTCCTGTGTGTGACCAACAGGTGATCAGCAGGATATGGAAAGAACCCAGTGCAGCTCCTAGGTGGAAGGGCAATGCCAGGTGAATAAGCAAGGCTGAGTAAAACCTAGGAGGCAGCAAGGTGTCTGCACATAAATTCTACCTGGTATAAAACCAGGACCTTTAAATTCTTGCGTGGGGAGCCCTTCCTTAAGGGTGTGTCCGCAACGTTCGAGATTCCGTGGAAACTCCAGTTAACTGCTGAGCCATTAGCTTCAGTCCTTCAGTGCCTTTTTAAATGCAAACGCAGATACCCTAGGGCGAGGATGCTGCTACCTAGGAGCAATTGCGACCATTATCACATTTCAGGTGGCCCAGGATCATCAAATACTTTCTCCTTTACTGTCATTGAGCAATGCAGCAGCTGATGCTGATAAACTGATCGCAAAAGCAACTGCAAGGCTGATGTACCCTCAGGAAGGGCAAGGTTTTCCTGCTCTTGGGAAGAGATGTACACTGACATGGACATGTCCCCTAAGGCCTGCATGAACATGACCAGAATTTGGGGACCAGGACTGTATGGAGAAAAGGATTCAACTCTACCTTTATCTGTCATTAGCAAAAGCCAGTGGAGATTAATCAGACTTATACGTAAGGAAAGGCATGGCCAAAGGTCTAACAAGACAAAAGTAGCCAGGCAGAGACTGGAGTGGGTAGGGCACGGGGTATCTAGGGATCTCACCAGAACAAAGCCAATTTTCCAGTCATTCTTGTCCACTGAGGGACTGTTCTCTGGCAAGTTGACCAAGTTATCCCGCTTCTGTCTCTGCAAAGGATGGCGCTGGACATGATGGAGCAGGCTCCTTGTGCTACGCCTTTGCGTGGACGATGTGGACCAATCTCTTTGTGGCAGAGACATGTTGTAGTCATAGAGGTCTAGCAGTGTCTGGTGAGTGATTTGGTCCAGCTTATCCAGCTGCTTCCGGATGGCACTGTATCTGTATAGGGGGGAGAGAAGACCAGCAGGCTTGGGCTGGATGCATACAAACAGCCCTGAATAAGTCATGCAGCAAAGTTTGCTGGGGTGATTCCGGGCATTCCTGCCACCAGCTGTAAATCTAACCCCTTGCTGGAGGCTGTCTTGCAGGAGAGAAGTAAATCTGCTCTAGCCCTGTGGCAGTTTACATCGCAGGCTGCTAAATAACGCCACCAAGACGAGCTGCCTAAGCTCACACGCCTCACTGTGAGTGCCCTGCAGCAGCAAAGGCCTCTGAAAAGTGTTCTTTCCGCCGGCACCGCTACAACAGCGGGCAGTCCAGGATCAGGAGGAGAACCAGAGTATGTGCCTTCACCCTGCACCCATCAAAGTCAAGGCAGTCAACATCTGTGCAAGTCTGTCTCTTACCTGTACGGATTGAGGGTGCACAGCGTCACGGCCGGGAAAGTCAGCCTGTCAGAGTTCAGGTTGAGGTTGAGGTTGACAGGGTAGCTGAAGTATTCCCTGTAGAGGATCCCGAACTGCCAGTACATTAAGCCAAAGGTGAGAAAGAAGAGAACGGACCAGAAGGCTGTTTTCATCTTATTCTTTTTGGAGCACACCAGGCGGATAGCCCCGTGGATGGTTGTGTTGCTGCAGAAGAACTGGAATAGCTCCTGGTAGGAACTGTAGAATTCGATGAGACCTTCCCGCTCCTCTTCTTTCTGCTGCTGCTGCTCCTCTTCTTGTTTACATTGTCTCATTTTCTCTCCTTCTGGCATCTTCCCTGCCTTCACAGACCCACTCTACAGCACAAACTCAGAATTAGTCGCCCAGCAATTGTGGCTCCGGGAAGCCATGCCCGCTGCACAAACTGGTTGTGCATCACCCTCTTCCCCAAGCCCCGCTGCTTTCCCCCTCTCCTCCCTGACCCCACCCAGGCTGCAGGTCGCCCTGCGAGCCCTCCCGTCCCGCATGGTGACACGGGTCCGTCCTCCCCGCAGAGCCCCCGTCCCTCCCGCCGGGGCCGCGGCACTGACGGGGGGCGCGGTGCCCATGGCGGGCGCGGTGCTCGGGCCGGCACCGGGGCCGGGGCCGGTGTGCTCTGCCCAGCGCCGCCGGCTCTCCAGCAGCCTCTCCGGCTGGGCTGGGACCGGTTCCTTTCCAGTTGGAGCCAGCACCCCGCCCGGCTCCTGCCCTGCCAGCCTCTCCCCGCCCCTCCCGCCTGTCCCTCCTGCCTGCCCCCTCCTGCCCCTGCCCCTTCCCCTTCCCGCAGGCGCCGCTCCCGGGGAAGAAAAGCCTCTTTAGACGCTCGAGTGTCGGCGGCGGGACGGCGGCGGGAGGGCGGCGGGGGCGGGGGTGCGGGGACCCGTCGGGGCGGTGACCTTGGCGGGGTCAAGGCGCTCCCGGGGCCCCCCGAGGGGAGCCCGGCCCCGGCCAGGTACAGCCGCCGAGCAGCTGAGCCTCCTCCTCCTGCCAGCCCCTCCGGCGGGACGCGGCGTGCCGGCGAGCCCAGGCGATGCAGACGCAGCTGGCAGCGCTGGTTTCCGAGCAGCGCCGGCCGGGAACCCCCCGGACCTTGCCCTGCCACCGGCGGCGGTGAGCGCCTGGCTTTGTCGCCAAACTCTGCTTTCCACGGGCGAAGCCGCGAGTTTCGGGTGCGACCTGCCAGAGCGATGGAGCTGGGACAGAGAAGGCTGGGGGCGAGTCGCTGATACACACCTCAGTTACCGCATCGCCTTTGCTGGTGCCTTAACTAAAGAAATCTTTTGTGTCCACAACTGCCTGGCCCAACCATGAGTGGGAACTTGTTTTGCTGAGCTGTGCCTGGGGAATCAAGGCCTCCCGGCATTACCCAAAGCCTTCCAGTGTTTCCTTGGACCACGTAAATGAACACCCTTAGCAAAATGTGACTGAAACTCCCAAGCACTCTCCTGTCATTATAACCGTGAAAATCCTTTACCAATCTTTTCTCCCAATGATTTTCTTTCAAACTAGGTCTTACTGAAGTTTTCACTTATTTCTTCCCTTTCTGGTTACCTCCTTCAGATAAGTCCTTGTTCAGAGTCTTTGGTTACTGAATTTTGATCCTTGTTGAGTTAACTGTGGTTTGGTTAGTGACTCAAAATGCTCAGCCACTTTCACCGCTTCACATTGCAAAATCCCATGCTTGAAAATGGCAAGCAGTACACTTTTGAGGCCAGCAGTTAAGTGTCAGCATGCCAGGAACAGCCTTGTGACAGGTGCTTGTTACAAACCTACAGCCACAACTTAGAGTGTTCTGCTAGCTCCATCCCCTGACAAAAAGCAGTGCAAAGCAAAAGCACCGCTTCCCCTGCAGTTCTAAACTTAATTTATCTCCAGTAAATTATTTTTGAACTTGCATCAGGGATAAAAGTTGCAAAAAGTGGGTGACATGAGGTGCATGGACTAATATTGTATCAAAGGCTTATTAAAATGCATCTTCTTCAGAGCATTACTGGGTCAGCTTCTGGGGCCCCCAGCTTCGGAAGGACATGGTCCTTTTGGATGGAGTCCAGAGGAGGCCACGAAGGTGATCAGAAGGCTGGAGCACCTCTCCTGTGAAGGCAGGCTTGGAGGACAGATTTGGGGCTGTTCAGCTTAGAGAAGTGAGGCCAGCAGGGAAACCTTATTGCAGCCTTCCAGTATCTGACAGGGCTACAAGAGACCTGGAAGGGACTTTCATCGGGACATGCAGCGCTAGGACAAGGCGAAATGGCTTCAGACTGAAAGAGGGTAGATTTAGATTAGATATCAGGGAGAAGTTTTGCACAGTGAGATTGGTGAGGCACTGGAACAGGTTTCCCAGAGAAGCTGTAGGTGCCACGTGCCTGGAAGTGTTCAAGGCTGAGTTGGACGGGGCTTTGAGCAACCTGATCTAGTGGAAGGTGTCCCTGTCCATGGCAGGGGGCTGGAACTGGATGACCTTTAAGGTCCCTCCCAACCCGAGCCATTCCATGATTAGAAATATCCTGGGTTGGGTAGACAGTCTGTGCAGTTCCATACCCCATCTTGGGCAGTGCCAGTAGGAAATGCCATTTAGCGGAGGAATGTGAGCTCTTCTGACTTGTGCCACTTGCAAGTTTCATGCACTCAGATAGACCTGGAGACTGGGAATTAGGCAGCATTGGTGCTTACAATTACCAGTGGAACCTGTGGAGCTCTAATCCAGTCGCTTCACAGAAAGAAACTTGTGTGACTTACATTATCACAATTTTCTGAAATTACTGTTACAGTAATGGACTAATCCTCCAGGACCATCTCTCTCTTACTGGAATTGTGACTCTATCTTACTGCAGTTACAAAAAGTTATTTTGCCCCTGAAAATATCCCTTTTATACTCATTTAAGTTAACAGCACCCACTAAGCAACTACAGCCAAACTTGGTAACCTGTAGGCATTCTCTGATTTCCACAGTATGTAAAAGAATTTAAAATTCTCTTCAACTGATCTTTGCAAGTGATTTCACAAACATGGTCCTCTTTGTTGGTGTGAGATAAAGGTAATTTATATTTTTTGTTTTCATTTGACTTGAGGAATAATTAAAATCTCAAATGTCTGGACTGATTTGCTGTATCCAAATGACAGTCTGAAGCAAATTTCTCAGCATTTTGTCATAGCTGACAATTTCCATCACCATGTTGTTTGGGAGAACTTTTGGCCTTTGACCAAGTTTGGACAAGAATAGCAGATAATGATAATACGCATGTATCTGTGTATCTCTCTCTATACACATATACATCTAAATTTATTTTTCAGATGACTTTATCCATGTGTTGTTTGGGGCTTTTTTTTTAAGAATTGAAAAGCCATTTACTGGTGCTTTGACCATTTCTGTTGGCCGTGGCAGCTGTGCTCTGAGCAATTCCCCTTTCCCTCTCTCTCCCCCTGGCGTGCTGCTCAGGCTGCCGTGCGTTATCTGCTGCTGTGGCACACCTCGGAGCACACATCAGCCCTGAGGTGACTTCCAGTAAAAGTGCCTATGTCCCCATGGTCACACAAGTGTGCTGCAGATAGACTGCCAATGCACAAAGGAACAAAAAAATTGTTTTTAACATTGCTACCAACACAATTACCACTTGATTCCTCAAATACTTTACGGACAATGCAAACAAGTCTCCTGTTGCCAGCTCAGCTGCCAGTCTCAATTTCCATCAGAAAAAGATCAGAATTTGCTAACTCTTCGGGCTTGGTTTTTAAAATTATTGCTTGCATCTTCCCTGTGCTTTTTTTTTTTTTTTTTTTTTTTTTTTGCTAGTGTGTACATGAAGTAGATCACTGAAGTGACCATTTTCTGACCCAGGTTGTCAGTCATAAATGGTACCATTTTCCTTGGGCACACTGCACTGTAATAGAAAAGAGTGATAATGAGCTATGGGTGCAGTTTGTAAAAGCAGCTCCTGTTGATCATTTGGGTGATTAGGTTCACTCCTCTCTCAAGCTTTCCTCATACAAGAGTCTTCTGTGCATTTTGCCCATCCACGGCTTTCTGGATATTTCCATTGACCTATCAAGGTGAGTCACACCTGATGGAACTGGTTTTGACACTGATGGTTATTAACCTCATTGCCATTCAGGCTCGGCAATTATGGGATAATTTGTCTTCTGAAATCCCAAGTCTTGCAATAGAATGAATGATCTTCCATCAAGCACTACAAATCCTCTTTGGAAGTTTTGGTTCATCTTATTTATTCCACTTCTAAAAACATTTTAAATCCAAGGAGCTTTATGCTGAAAAGATCCTTGTCACTAGTTCCTTCTCTTGTGAAATGGGAAGCACCCTGTTGTTCTGGGCAGTGCTTCTGTATATTACATCTTCACAAGCTCTGAATGCATGATTGCTTTTTATTGCTACTGAACAACCTTTGAGTAAACATGAATCACTCTTTATGGCACTAAATTTGAAATGTTTCCTTACCAGCTACGTTGATTATCTGCCCAGGTAGGAATTTGATAATGATCTGTTGTATGCACAAGATTTTAAAATAGAACAAACTTCTTTTCTACACACTGCTACTGTCCCTATTGTCATGGGAAAGAAAAGAAAAGAAAAGAAAAGAAAAGAAAAGAAAAGAAAAGAAAAGAAAAGAAAAGAAAAGAAAAGAAAAGAAAAGAAAAGAAAAGAAAAGAAAAGAAAAGAAAAGAAAAGAAAAGAAAAGAAAAGAAAAGAAAAGAAAAGAGAAAAGAGAAGAAAAGAAAAGAAAAAAAGAAAAGAAAAGAAAAGAAAAGAAAAGAAAAGAAAAAAAAGAAAAGAAAAGAAAAGAAAAGAAAAGAAAAGAAAAGAAAAGAAAAGAAAAGAAAAGAAAAGAAAAAAGAAAAGAAAAATCTCTCCCTGTCTGGTATGAATTCCAAGTGTAAGAAATTACACATATTTTTGAACTACATGTACGACCTTCGATCCATTTAGTTCTTTTGTATATCTGTGAATGCAATTGTACTTTCCTTCTGCTACAAAGCAAAAACAAGTGATTATTTTGGGATTATTTCTAGATTACCTGCAGCTGCTTGTATTTTTCTGCATTTAAACTAGTGACCTGAACAGTCCAGGAATAGCATCATGAATGTTGCTATAAGTTAGTTTGGCCAAAGAAGCCCCAACACAGTAGGTGGCAAAGATGGGTGGATGTGAGGCTAGACCTTGAATGGCTGCTGTCTTCAGCAGGGAGGTGTTTCCCCAGGGTGCAGGGACTCCCTTGAGGCAGAGATGGTGATCTCCAAAGAGGGTCATTATTAAAAAGCCATCAGGGATTTGCAAACCAATGTACTGGGCTGTTGAATGCCTTCTCCCTTGCTACTGATGTAACTTGCCAGGCAGCAGGGCTGTCTGTCCGAAATAACCAGTGAAACCACAGCAGCAAGAGCATGTCCATGTACACACTTCCACTCCTTCGTGTCCCCAGGAGGCTGATTTTCAATGCATGTCTTCATTTGTACTTTTCAGGAGCAGAGTGGCTGCAGAGAGCCACTGTGGCGAAGCAAAAGGGAACCCTGGGGGAAAATGGAAGCTGTGTCTATTATCCGTACCTTTCAGCATGAAAGATGGGAGACTACAGGGTAGAATCATGAAAATAAAATACTGTAGGACTGAGAAAGTCTTGCTGGAGACTGGGTGGAGGGAGCCCAGCCTCTCTTCCTAGGAGAATGAAGTCAAGGTGAATGGACTCCAGAAGACTCATCTGGCAAACCTGATTTAGCGTCTGAAAAATGTAGCTGACTTCCATCTGTTGTCCATATTTCAGGATAAGGGATATTGCTTCCTGGAAATGGTGTATCAGACAGGGTGCTGAAGAAGCCCAGTGACCCAGACCCTGTAGCCACACCACTTTGTGTCCTGGCCAGCTGCCATCTTCATTACTTGTGACCTGCTGTCTTGCATGAGAGATTCAGAGCCACCAAGCTCTACCTCTGCTGTGCATTCCCTCATGGAGGATCTCTCAGCCAGATCCACAACTCCACAGACACTGATCTCACTCCAGTCCTGCTGCTATGGGACCAAGTGTGGAAATGGCCAGATGAAAATTCCCACCCACTGGCACAGCTAAGCCAACACACATCTGGAAGCTGGGTGGACAGTCCAGGCTGGAACAGCAGCCAGCAAACCTATAGGACTGGTTCTGCATCTGCTTTGTCCTGAGGGGCAATTAATAAGTGGGCAATCAAGATGGAGCCTCTTTGACGTCCCCCCACCCTCCCCTGCTCTCTCCAAGTGAAATCTTCAATTTCCTCATTCCAGCCCTAACAATATAACCATTATTACAGCCACCTGACTCCCTGGCTCTCAGTCCCCACCCCTTTACTGATCTCTCCTGCCTGTTCCTGGAGATTGGAGGCAGAAGCAGCCACCTCAGACCAGTTTTTCACCCAGCAGCTGCTGCTCCCCAGCCAGCAGAGATGACAGGGCTGGGGCTGGTCCCCTGCAAGTCCAAGGCAGCAACTGCCTGGCACAGCTCGGTGGACACAGGTGCTCCCTGCTGCCTGCAGCTTCACCAGAGCTCATGACAGGACAGCCTTGCTTATGTTCAGCTTCATTTTTGGCACTGCCTCATTGTGATTCTCCAAATGCCCCCCCAGGCACTCCCACCCCAGTGGTTTCATCTTTCTGCTCCACTGCTCTGCTCTGCTGATGGTGATCTCTCCTCCTCTAGAAAACAAGCCAAAACCTATCCCCTTGAAAAGGGAATCCAAATGGAATGAAGCCTTAAAATGAAAAGTTAATCTATAAATCCCAATTCTTTTGTGGGCAAGGCTATATTTCATAGCCAAATGGCCCAAGGGAACACCTCCCACCACACCCTTCTCAAAAGGAGGAGCAGAAGGCATCACCACCACTTTCCAGTCTCCCTTTTATCTGTTCCAAAGCGTTCAATTCATTCTTCTGCTTGAGAGGTTTTATGTCTTTCCTCACAAGGTCTCAGGCTAGCAGTGACACAATGGTCTGGAAATGGCCTGAAAGCTCTGGAATGGTTCAGGAGGCAAAGAACCTAAATTTTTGTTCAAGATTCATAAATTCAAGGGGAGCATTAGGTAAAAAGATACTCTTTGGTCATGTCTTGGTTTTTATAATAAAGTAATCTGCGGTTTGTCCTCTGTAGGATTCAGAATATCTGGATTCATATATTATTATTTTTGTTTCATCCTTTCTTTTAAGCAGAAAAGGCTGGCCAACAAAATGTGAGTCTTAGTTAAGCCATATGACTACTTCTAGTGATAGTGAGAAGAGTGAGATTTCTTTATCATAGTCATTGTCCCATTCTGTCATTTCTTCTTTTAACTTTATATCAAGATTTCAGCTGCTTTAGATTCATCTTATGTACCTAGAAGCTTGTATTCCTGGGTGAATTTTGGGCTCAGGAAGGTGTTTTCATCAAGTGAGACACATAGGTTGTTTTTTTAGAGAAAGAATCTTCCTTTCTACCTTGAAAAATGGTCCATTTCAAGGGGTCTCGGGCCTCTTGTATCCCCTGCAGTAAAGAATCTCAAAGTATTTGCTGCTGGTATGAGGATGTGCATATTTATCAGCTGAGGCAATTGATCTTTCATGCTAATGATTTAATAAGATGTTAATGGTGTGTTGGGGGTTGAGTGCTTTTCTATTACTGTGTTAATTTAAAGAATTTTTATGGGATGACAAGTCTGTGAGGATGATTTAGGTATGTACAGAAATATAAAAGAAGGAAAAACCAGCAGTTTGTAAGGAAACCAATACTAAACAAACACAGGACTTCAGAACTTTTTTAAAAAGAGGGGAAAGAAAATTATAAAAGTAGGGCTGGAAACAGGGAAAGGAGAGGGAGCTGAATGAAGTGAACGAATTCGAAAAGAGAAGAAAATTATGCCCTCCTTCTCTGCAAGCTGCACCTGGATATGGTCAGAAGTCAACCCTCTGCCACTACCCTTCATTTGCCCCTAACCCCTTTTGCCTGCTCTTGTCACCACATCACTGTACCTGCTTGGGCACTGTTGCTGCTCCCCCTTACTCCTCTCTCACCCTCTCTAGATGACATTCCAGTGCCCAGCACTGATGGCCTATAACAGCACCTGCCACAACTGTTTTCTGCTGTGTGTCCCAAAGTGCCATCCCTTTCACATTTTCATCACCTGAATTCACTCCTGTCATGCTTTGCCATCCTGAGTAACTCGGCATGCTCATGGGCTGAAAAATGGGGCAAACACCTTTCTTGTGGGCTACAGAAGTAATTGTCCAGTGGAGTAAGGGAAGTTCTAAAAAGCATCTGGAGCTGTCTACAGCTGGAAAATTAGAGAAACTTTCCATATAGAAAAGCAACAAGTCAGATCAAACAAGGAACAACTAGCAAAAGGAATCAAAACTAGCTCTCTTGAAACGCACCAGGCACCTGCCAGATGCTCTGAAGGGTACAGCAGTGATCAGGCTGTGCAGGGAGTGCACAGCAGAGATAAGGCCATCACAGACACCTCTGCAGCCTGTGTGAAGCGTTGAGTGATGAGATCAGGGTGGCAGAACCCATTCTTCAGCAGGGTGGGGTTTGCCAGCGAGCGTGTCTGAAGCTGAAGTGGCTGTGGAAAAGGCTGTTCAACACACTGACAAAGCAAACAGTAACAACTTGCTGGGAGCAATGGCATTTGTCCAAGAGTCTTAAAGGATCTCAGGAGTAAAATAGCTGAAGCTGCTCTGATCAGTGTGTAACCCACTGGCTACCCCTGGCGTGGTACCTCAGGAGGGGAGAGGGCTGAATGTGATGCCCCAGTTTGGCCAGGGGCAGCTGGTGGAAGAGTTTCTGTTTGGGGACCTGTTCGGGCTTCAGATGAAGATAACATGAATAAAAAGATGAGAGATTAGTACAGCTAGAGACTGAGAGGGTCTGGAGCAGCCTGGCACACCTTTCCATGGTGCCTGTGCCCCCAGCAGGACATCCACACTGTCCTCTGCCAACCTGACAGTATGTGTGCTCTGGCCCACCCCACCTCTTGAAGGTTTGGATGCATGCTTGGATGAATGCTGCCTGTGGTACTGGAGCCAGTCAGGACTTGAGGAGTGGCTGACTCTTGCTGCAGGACATAAGGGATGTGGTGGTCCTGGTGCTTTGACCCAGCTCCTGGTGAAGGGGACAGCAGCAGTGACAGAGGGATGTGTTTGTGTCCAGCAAACTGCTTCACTGCTGGCCTGACCCTCTCCTTTCTCCCTGTCTTATTTGGGAGGAGGAGCTCCCAGTGCTGCAACCTACCTGGGGACATGGGTGGGGATGGTCCTCATTCCTTTGCTGTCTCTCCTCACCAGGGGCTGCTGCCAACTGCTGCTGGTCCTGGAGCTTGAAATCAACCCTCTCCACTCCAGATGGGCTTTTTGAACTTCTCAGTTAATTTTTCATCTGGAGAGAATATCTGCCATTTTTCAGCATCTGCTCTCACTCACTGAAGGAAATGCATGGGAACCCACCTGGGTGTCCTGGGAGAAGTGGAATTTTCAACTGACCTGGGAGGAGGAGCATGTTTTTGGAGTGGGTGGAAGCTGGACTGACTTAATTTTCTGGAGGGAAGCATGAGTTCCATGTTTTATCTGGGACACAATTTAGAGGTGGTTGTAACAGAGCTGGAGGCCTGGAGAAAAGGAAGACCAATCCTTTTCTCTTCTCTTCTCTTCTCTTCTCTTCTCTTCTCTTCTCTTCTCTTCTCTTCTCTTCTCTTCTCTTCTCTTCTCTTCTCTTCTCTTCTCTTCTCTTCTCTTCTCTTCTCTTCTCTTCTCTTCTCTTCTCTTCTCTTCTCTTCTCTTCTCTTCTCTTCTCTTCTCTTCTCTTCTCTTCTCTTCTCTTCTCTCCTCTCCTCTCCTCTCCTCTCCTCTCCTCTCCTCTCCTCTCCTCTCCTCTCCTCTCCTCTCCTCTCCTCTCCTCTCCTCTCCTCTCCTCTCCTCTCCTCTCCTCTCCTCTCCTCTCCTCTCCTCTCCTCTCCTCTCCTCTCCTCTCCTCTCCTCTCCTCTCCTCTCCTCTCCTCTCCTCTCCTCTCCTCTCCTCTCCTCTCCTCTCCTCTCCTCTCCTCTCCTCTCCTCTCCTCTCCTCTCCTCTCCTCTCCTCTCCTCTCCTCTCCTCTCCTCTCCTCTCCTCTCCTCTCCTCTCCTCTCCTCTCCTCTCCTCTCCTCTCCTCTCCTCTCCTTTCCTTTCCTTTCCTTTCCTTTCCTTTCCTTTCCTTTCCTTTCCTTTCCTTTCCTTTCCTTTCCTTTCCTTTTTTTTTTTTTTTTTTTTTTTTTTTTTGTGTGTGTGTGTGTGTGTGTGTGTGTGTGTGTGTGTGTGTGTGTGTGTGGTTTCTGTTTGTTTGTGGGTTTTTTGAGAGGTGGTTACAGACCCTTTGTTGTCCATTGTAGCTTATCACTGCTCATGTTACTGAAGTCCAGGTGAAGGACACGTCAGAGAAAGTGCTCAAGGCAGAAGATTGGTGTCACTGGGAGAAGCAAACATGCAGCTTGTGAGGATGTGTCTTTGGTCAGCATTTTGTACTTTCAGGGAGCTGTATCCTGGTAACCCTTCAGACCCAATAAAGGGTTCTTCACAGATGATGAGCTTGGCAATTTCGTGTGACTGTGAGCACAGCCCTCAAGGGTTCTGACATTTTCAGAGATTCCATGGATCAGAGAAATGTTTGGGTTGTCAGGGACCTTAAAGATCATCCAGTTCCAACCCACTGGGCAGGGACACCTTGTACTAGAGCAGGTTGCTCAGAGCTCCATCCAGGGTTCTAGAGTGAATCTCTACAGCTCAAAAAGCAATCCTTGGTAAGCTGTGTCTTTCCTGTGGTGCACTTACACTGAATTCCAGTGTCACAGAGGTGGCAGGTGCAGGACTGTGGAGGGCTTGCACACTGACCTGGGGGGTCGGGAGTGGCCTCTCCTGTTCTTGTGTCTGCCATGTTCCAGAAAAAGGCTTTGGCCAAACATGATGCCTGCTCTGCCATACTGTGCTGGAGAAACAATACCCACAGTTGAGTTGGGAGTGCTGCAGAATGTGTGACTGTGATAAAAAGTGAGGTTGAAACAAACACTATTTAAATGATTTACCTCTGGCCAGTGTTTGCTTTCTTGGAGGCAGCTGAGCTTCAGCTTTGTTCATAAAGTGCTTCTGAACCAATGTAGTTAAACTGCTGAGTCTCTTTTGGTAACTTAAGTTGAATGAGCAGAGGCATAATCAAACAAGTGGAACCTATGGGAAAAAGATAATCTTGAGCTTTGCTTTATTATTTGAAAAATATCTGCTCTTTTAATACTACCTTAGACATTCTGGCTTGTCCATGTCCACAAAACAATGCAGCCACAGCCTCCAAGTAATCTTTGTTGGCTCAAGTGCAAAGAATTTAATCTTTTGTTTTGCAGGTTAACAAAACATGTATAAAATTTTGTATCTTATATCCAGCAATTCTCCTAAAGAGTTAGTTTAAAACACCTAAATTTAATATTTATTTGCACCGACACAGTGTGCCTTACAATGGGTTGGTGTGCCCAGCAGCTAATCAGATGATGACCAGATTCCTTCTCCTCCATCCACGTGGCCAGGCAGTGATGCCATGTGGCACTTGGCCACAGCACATTTGACCTTGGAAGACAGTGTGGCTGTCTCCCAGAGAAGCAGAATGACTAATATTATTTATCCCTTTCTCCTTAATGCAATCAAGTTTATATTTGATGCACTCTTAGTCTCAGTGACATTTTCTGTAATAAGTGTTTTATATTTAAAATTGAATTAATATTGCTGTTAAGCACAAGGTCACCTTGTTTATCAGTGAGTATTACTTTTTTTCTGCTTCAGAGTATCTGCTTCACTTGTTTTTGTGGTTTAAACCCAGCTTGAGACCTTCAGGGACACAGTAATTGCAGACTCTAGTGGGGAATATCAGAGAGCAGGTAGTCAAAATCAAATGCCATGGTGTATTTCTCCTTATGATGAATATGGCCACTCCTAATGCATTTCTTCCATATCTTCATTATTCTTCCTTCCTTCCAAGTCAGTTTATGGGCCAAAAAGGCAGACCAACTGCTGGCTTTCATTTCTGCTGTAACACAGGCTTTGGAATTTTACCCAGTTTTTCTTTTGACTGGTGAAATTAATTTTCTTTTTCTTTTTTTTTCTTTTTTTTCCCCCTTTAATTATTTTGAAAGGACAGCTTGAAAAAACGAACCTGACCTTTATTTGAATACCTTGAAAGACAGTCTCCCCCTTTTATTGACTGATAGCTAGGGCAGTCATTCTCACTGTTGAGGATGGGATGGCTTATTCTGCTCTGAACATGCCTAAATATAACTTGCAGTGGCTGATTCTCACCGTGCCTTTCTCTGCAGGTGATGGTGCCACCAATGCTCTGCATTTTCCATGGTGTGAGTGAGAGACACTGGTTTAGCGAGACCAGAGCAGTGGCTCAGTGTCCCCTACCAGGCGTTGTCTGACCTTCCTAATTGCTCCTGCCATTTGGCTCTGGACCCTCTCCAGGCTTTCAGGATGATTAAGAGCCGTGTGGGCGGCTGCTCTGTGGGTGGGTGCTGCAGCTTCAGGCTTTGCTGGGCTTTCAGCTCCGCGCCGGCTGTCACCCGTGATGGTGACTCCTCCAGTGAGGCTCCTGCTCTTGGCAGCTCCTTCTTCCTCACTGTCTGCACAGGAGCCACTGGTCACACACCCACCTGGGGGTGTCTGGGGCCACCCACGAAGCTTCCGTGAGCCCTGAGCCAGAACAGCAGCATCAGAAGTGAAGAGGAAAGGATATGAGGAAATACTGCTTCCACCAGCAGTTACAGTCACAGCAGTCACACCTGGTCACTCCTAGGTGTTCCCACAGGTCAGACAATTCAGAGGGATCAACAGCATTGAGGGAGCATGGTGGTCCAGGACCTGGGGAGACGCCACTAACACCACGGAGCATCCTGTCTTGGCTGAGGATGTTCACCTGGTGACTCATGCTCATCTGAAGGACTCCCTCTCCTTTAGTTACTGACCTTGACATTTGCAAATTTCATCTACAATATTTATTACAATTGTATCTCCGTGTACAATTATAGCACAGTTCTTGCAGAGACACACATTTTCAGCAGTGATTGGTGCTTCTTTTTGGACAATAAAGTTTTGCCTGTTAGCTGCTAATTAATGTAATGCAAATTTTGATGTATACACATGCTCTTCTTTTTTTTTCTAGAATTTACAAGTTTCTTGATTTGTTTTCATCATCTAACAGTCAGGTGTCATCTTGCTTTCTATCTTTGGATACTGGCACATGTTTTCCCAAGACCTTGGGATTTCTCTAGCACCAGACTCCATTGGGCCAGGTGCCTCCTCAGTCAATTTTTTGTATGATTCTGAGATGTAAATTTGCTTGGCTACTGATCTGAAAAAACTTGTGCTTAATAGATGCTGTTAAAATTTCCCTTAGTTTGCAGGAAGATTAAGAAGTTTTTTACTATCCTCTTGTAGTGTGAATACACAAGTCTGTTTCCTTCTGTATGCAAACAGTTAACTAACTTTTCTGTATCTAGAAGCCTCCATCAAAATTCTTCACTATCAACAGTTTTACCTATATCCACCCAGTAAGAGCCTAAGCTCCCACTGCTATTCTTAGTTTTCAATGTATTTTGAAAAAAAACTCATTCCAAGTGCCGTTAGCACTTGGAGCAATCCAGTTTTTCCAGATTATTTTGAACATTCCTTATCACCTTGTATGCTTCATAAATTCTCACTTTTATTGTGTGCCATATACCTCCTTTCTGTACCCCTTCCTTCTCTTTTTTTCTCCCCCCTGTTGGTTTTATGCGAGATTTCTAAGTGTTAACCTTCAAATTCCCTGTTAGGCCCGGAAAGTGTTGAATTTTGTCTGACCTTTTTTCACAGAGACACAGATCTTCTTCATCTTGTAAACTCCCAGCAGTGAAATGTCTATTAATAAAAATTTTATTGCAGCTTTCTCCTGCAGAGTCCAATTTTTCTGATTGCTTGATTTGCCATCAGTTTAACCCATTGCTTCCTCTGCTTGAGGATTTACACTTTGAAGTGCTAATTTTTGCCTTCATATATGCTCAGCTTCACACATAAAATATATAAAGATCTTGGTTAATGCCTTGTAGGCATTGACCAAGTGTACTTACATACATTTACAGGTACACATCTACATACATGTTGTATGTCACTTACAACATGTACACATACATGCACGTGCCTGTATTTCCAAATCACATATGTAGTAGTACAAACACACCTACATGCAATGTAATTTTCTCTAAAACCAGAGATGAGGCATTTCTAGAAGTGTATGCCTGTTGCCTGTAACACAGCAATGCAGCACAGAGCTGAGGCTGTCCAGCCTGCCCTCCCTGGAAGATGTTTATTCTTGTGAGCCCATCAGTGAATGTTCACTCTGCTCCTCCACCAAGGGCAGCCCTCTCCCTCCCATACCAACTAAGAGATCTATTAATATTTGGACAAGGCTGGCTTTTCTGATGTGTCAAGGGACAGGAGGCAAAGGACTGCAGGTGAGTGGCACAAGGGTGTCCTCTATTCTGAAGCCCTTCGAAGTTACAGAGGCTTTAGTTTATCTGAAAAGGAGAGAGAAACAAATAAAGAAGTAAAATGCAGTAAGCATTGCAAAGCAATGCAAAACATCATCTCATGCTGCCTTCCACCAGAAATGAGTCTCCAGCTCATCTGCTCCCCTCCTCTCCCTGCAGGATCCTGGGATATCCTGACCTGCATCTCTATTAAGCAGCAGTGCAGGGGAGAGGCAGATGCTCTTCTCTGCATCTCGACCACGAGGGAAGAGGCTCAGTGTTTTAAACTCCCACCTGCTCTTCTCCTGAGCACAGTGAAGATGTCAGTGATGAAGATGATAGCAGCAATAACATCCCCCACGTGTCCTTGGGATCTCCCTTGCTCTGCAGAGGAGGAGAAGGCTCAGTGATGTTGTGTTGCCTGGAGCAGTGGAGTAGCCAGTGAGTTGTCAGAGCTCAGTAACTGTGCGCCCCAGCAGCTGGCCGTGTGCTCTTGTCAGGCACACACTTGTGACAGGAAACAAGTGAGCCAAACCCACACAGACCCAGGGCCAGTTGTACTGGCTGCACTGATGCGTCACAACTCGTTAAACCGCAGGTATGACTTGCTTTTCCCTGCTGGGTCAGATGGAGACAGGAGCAATCTGACATCAGCCAGGAGAGTGTGAACCCCAACAGCTCCAACAGGGGGAAGCATTTTTTGCTATAGTCCTCTAGCATCAGCTCCAGCTGAACATTGTGTCCAGCTGTGTGTCTAGCTCCTTGGGGCATGGCTGTTTTCTTGTGCCGCTCCACTGGGGTCCAGCCCACTTGCTACAGATTTCTGTTCTATTGCTTCACCTTCAGTCATAAAATCTCTTTTCCCCTGAAGGAAATAAGATAGTTGCTCCCTCAGAACCTCAGGGAGTCAAATAAAAGCTGAAGAAGTGAAGAGATTTTGATCCCCATGGTGGGTAGATGAGGTGTGAGGAGGTCTGGGCAGGGCAGGAGGAAGAACTTGTCCCTCTGCCCCTGATGCCTACCTGGTGCCTTGAGAAGGGCACTCACAGAGATGGGCTCTGCCAGGGCAGCTGTAGGTGGCTGGTGCCTGCGTTGGGACTGAGCTGATGCTGAGGCAGGAGGTGATGCTGGAGGTGCTGTCTCAGCTTTGCCAGTGGCTGCAGAAATGTGTGTTTGGGATGTTGTGGCAGATCAGACTAGTCATCACATATCTCTTGAATTATGCTGCTGCTGGAATGGCATGAACTCCTGGAAATTCTGGAGGAGGTAAGCAAGGAATTGATTTATTGATAGCACAGTTCAAAAGTCTGTCCACACAGGAAAGAAGATGGACGAGCAGCCTGTGATGATGGGTGTTGGGAGCAGTGGTGTGAGGATGCAGGGCCATTTCAGTGCCTGAGGACAGGGGACTCCTGTTGTCCCCAGGCACTTGCTCACAGCCCAAACACAGTTGGGTGATTTCTGAGCCTCCTGCTGTGGATGGATGCACAAACAAATGCTACAGCTCTTGTCTTCCAGGCTCAGTCCTTGCAGCCAAGAGGTGGGTCCCCACTTTCTAGCAGCTTTGATACATCCACATGGACCTTTGGCCACCTGGTCAGCTGTAGTCAGCAATGTTCCCTCCTTGACTGCTGCAGAGGGTTTTTCTGAGCAGCAGGGCAATGCTGACCCTGCTGGAGAGCCACAGAGTGACCATGAGCCAGGACATAAGGCAAGGCCCTCACCTTTTCAGCCTGCTGAAAGCTGTGTGTGGGGATCTGAGAGTCTACCTGCTTCCCATCCTAGAGCATACACAGCAGGAATTCTGTGTGGGGGATGGATACTGGCTGTCAGTGGATCACTCACCATTTTCCTCTCACCTTTGGGAGGACCCTATTTTCACTGGTTGACCTTCACTACAGGGGTGGGGGGGCAGGAAGCTCCACACCAGCTACCAGAGCTGCTTCACTTTCACTCTGACAAAGCTACAGGGGAAAAAAACCCTCTATATTTTAACCTATTAACTCTTCCCACACCAAGCTTGGGAGCCTGGATGCAGCAGAGAAATGAGGCTCAACCCCTGGGGTCGAGGAGCCCCTCCCAACCTGCAGTGTTTGAAAGCAGTCACCTCTCTGCATATTTGCTTTTTAGACTGCTTTATCTTTGTGAAAGACTTGGAGGCTGAAGTGGGTTTCTTTTCTTTCTTTTTTTTCTTTCTTTTTTTTTATCTTTTTTTTTTTTTTTTTTTTTTTTTTTTTTTCCCCTGTAAAACCTTCTTCAGTCTGGAAAGAAGATGGTTGCTGTGCAGTGGCAGGAGCCAGCTCCAGCTCCCCTTTAGCCCAGTGGGTGTGTAGTGCCATCAGCAGCTGCCAGTTCAGCCCTGGCTTTGCAGGAAGAAACTCAAACTGAGAAAAAGGAAATGGATGAGCTCTGATGGTGTTTGGCTACTGCCTTTTCTCTGTCTTTCAAGCACACAGAGAGAAGTTGGCTGCTTCTCTGCTGGTGTGTTTCCTCACAGTAACAGAACTCAGTCGTGCTGTGGCCAGCTAAAATCATGGATACACACCTGCAGGAAAGCATGATAAACCCCAGCCACAGCTCGGGGCTCTGGATACAGACTTACCCTTTGCATACCAGTCCCATCCTCACTCACCAGCTCAGTCCTGCTTGGAAAATCCTCACAAGGAATATCTACTCTTCCTGCAGAAGCTGTACTTAGGAGCCATGAGCTGTCAGAAGCTGCTCTGCCTGGTGCTCCCACTGCCTCTCCAAGGTAAGATCACACACCTACCAGCACACCCTGTGAGTCCCTGCCAGTCTGAGATGCACTCACTTCTGCTCCCCTGGCCCTACAGGTTATTGTTCAGCATTATCCATGCCCTCAGAGGGCACCCACGTATTCCAACAAAGCACAGCTTTACCATGAAGGCATCGAGTTCAAGAGAGCCATTCAGTGGTGCTAGAGCTCCTGGGAGAGTGCTTTGTATCTGTTTTCCTACTCAGGGAGACAAAAACCTGTTAAATCACTATGTGATGACAGATACTGAGGTATCAGTGAGCAGAGGCCTAGATTTCAAGGGGAAAGAATACACTCATTGTGATGAGAGAAGCAGCAGCAGACAGCAGCAGTAACCAAGGGACCATCTAGTTCAGCTAAGGGCAGCAGATGAGGCAGGAGTGGCAGATGACGGTGCACTGCAGGGAATCTCAGGTGATGCTATGGAATCAGAGAAACTATGCTGGGAGGAGACCTCCAGAGGTCTCTGGTCCAACCTCTGACTCAGTCAGGTCACCATAATTTTGTCCAACCAAATCTGGAAACCCTCCAAGATACTGAGTACAGCTGAGTATGCTGCATGTCAGCATTTTCAGCTCTTACTCATGTTAAATCCTGCTTAAGAGGGAGTTACTGCCACCTTTCTGGGGACCTGTTCCAGTGCTGGTTTTTTTTTTTTTTAGAGTAATTCCTGAAGTTCAGCCAGAACCTACCAAGTTTCAGCTTGTTGCCTCTGCTTCTTGTTACATCACCTGCTATTCTTGAGAAGACCTTGGCTCCATTACCTTTGTAAGCACCTTCAGATATTGGTAGGAAGCTATATAGGATGTAAACTAGATATCAGGCAAGTACCAGGAACGTGGTAGCATAACAGTCAATCCAGGTGTTAAAAATTCTGCTGTTCAGGACTGTAGAAATGAAAATAAAACCAGTTCATTAATATCACATGTATGATGTTACAAATTGTTTATATGGAGCTCAGAAAGCTAAAAGAGGCTTTTCTCTGGTGCAGCTCAGTGTCAGCCATGAACTGCTCGAGTTCATACCTGGATATGTAGGGAGAGAGCAAATTTTAAAAGAGATAAACCCCAGTAAGGACTCTGCTATCCTCGGGAAAATAACTTCAGACTTATGGACCAGTGAATCATCTCTCATCATCATAATGGGCCTCAGGCCTATAATTCTCAGCATGACATGATAAATTCCTTCACCAGACCATCACTGAACCTACAAAAGATTTGTTAGTTGTAAATAGCAATTAAGTCATAGAGCAGGTGGCCATCAAAAATAAATTTGGAGTGTGTGATCATAATTTCCTTACATATAAATTCAGTGGGAAGATAAATAAGAATAAGCCTGCACTGCATATGCATGTTTTGTTTCAAAAGAAATTAAACCCCAGGGAATTTGAGATTCTGTAGTGTGGACTACAGTGGTAAGGAAACTGTATGTGAAAGATGCTCAGAATTTCTGAGAGAGATCTGGAACGGAATTTCTGTGCAGTGTCTCTGGAACATGCAAAGCAAAGAAGTAAAAGCCCCTCTGTAGCTACCTGGATGAACAGCCACAAAGACAAAGGTAAGGAGAAAACTTTTCTTCATATGTTTGCAGATATAATGTAGCATCAATCTGGAAAATGGATTTTTAAAAGAAGAGGTAGTTTTTCATTGAAGTAAATAACTGAACCAGGAAGGAAAATGTGGCTGTACAAAGAAGATGGGGTCAAACCTAAAAATATTTGTTAAAATTAAATAAATATAAAACATATATAAATAAAAGTCTTCAACCAGAAAAATGATAGTGAAGAGCAGAGCAGTAGACAGGAGCATAATGAATATGAGGGTACAGGAACTGCCACACCTGATTTGAAGGCAAAATATACATTAATGTGATGAAGCCAAAAAAACCAAGCTAAGACCTGAATTTGAATGGATCTTTTTATACCATAATAATTTTTATTCCTAAGAATGCAACAAGGAGTTACAAAGTTTCACAAAATAACAGGCACTGGTCAGATAAACTTGACCTTATCTGTGCTCACTCAGCTTTGGGAGTTGGAGGTCCATCAAAAAATTCCTTCCTTCAACCCAGACTTAGGATACATGTCAGTAGGTCACTTGCCCTTTCACCTCTTAAAAATTTTTATCTGCCCCATGTTACTGTATAGCACCAATTGGGAATTTCCAGAGTCTTTCTCAAGGAAATGCTTTTGTGCAGAAAACCTCTGGCTTTGGCAGTACATCCCAACTCCTCTCATTCCTGTGCCTTTTTACCTCTCTCCTCTTGCCTCTGCTTACACCACCTACAAAGAGGCAGGTCTCTCTATCCAAACTCATTACCTTTTCTCTTCCCTTCTTCTCTTGTCATGAGTTTTTTCCCCTGCTCTGACTTTTCTGATTTCCACAATGTGTTCATTTCACTTCCACTTTTCCAGGGAGAGGAAGCACTGCAAGACATGTCAACCTGGAGTGTGTGGAGTATTGCTCTTGCACTTCACAGGACTTGTGGACAACACAAACAAGATCAAAGTCATGAAGATCCAGAGTGTGAGGGCTGGACTGAGAGCAACCTCAATGCTCTGCTGGAATTGGATCCTCTTTTCCAGTTCAGACCCTGCCAAAACAATAGACTATTTTGAAAAACACCAAATGATCAGTTTCTTCTGATCAAATTCCTCAAGCTGAAATTTAGCTGAAGTTTTTTTGGCCAAATTACAAAGTTAAACCAGGAGCTAAGGACTTGCTGAATCCAAAGCAAAGCCTCTCACCTTTTAAATAAGCCAGCATTGTGCTCACCAAGACATACAGTGCAGGAAAATTCGGTTCCTTCCACCTCCTAAATCTTCTCTTGACTCTGCTAATGAGCAGGACCATCAACTCTGAGCTAGCTTGGCATGACCCTTAGATTAATAAAACTGCATCTGACACCAGCTCACAGCTCTCCACTCGTGATAAGGGTGGGATGAAGTGAGAAGCATCTCCCTGATGACATTGGCCAGGTGGGTATGCAGAAATGGAAGGGTGGTCCCCTGTTCCCTGTATAGATTTGCCTCTCCCAGATCAGGTTAACCAGACTAACCTGAAGATTTTGGCTGTGGATTTCCAGCTTTCAGTGGATGTGCTGAAGGTTACTTAATCAAATTTACAGTTTACAGAAATATACCTGTACATTCACAGGAGCAAATATGTCTCTCTATGAATGAACATTCTGTGTCTGTCCAGCATTACCTGTATGAATACCAGAAGGGAAATGATCCAATCTCCTGGATGTTCTATGCACACCCTGCCTGATCCCAAGAGGTAGAGGTTGCAATATTCCTAACTCTGACCTGCACCATCAACATCATATTTCCAAAGGTTGCATCCCCCTGAAGTCTGACTCAGGCACCTACTGTGGAGGGAAGAAGTGGAATCTATTGTAATAAGGCTGGAACTGAAGTCATGGCATCTCCAGGAGCAGGGAGTGACAAGAAAAAAATACTCTGGAACTGACAGAAGGCAGCCAGGAGCAGAGTAGCAGTGGTGCTGGTGACACTGGCACTAAAGGTAAAATGAGCCAAATTCACACCTAACATAGGCAAAAATTTCAGGGCAGCCACAGCACTTTACAGCAGCTAAGTGACTGATCATGTGAGAGACTGTTCAGGCTGAAATTTTTCATGGTCTCCTACCAGCCTTGAGCACTGACTTACTCTGAGACCTTATTATTTAAGCAACATTTTTTTCCACCCTCCCCAAGTTATTAATAAAAGTATGGACCCAGCATAGATTCTGACACCCAATTTTTGGACATGCACTTGCAGATACTGTGTTCTGCAGATAGAGTTGGGTGCTCAAAATCAGATACATGACAAGTGAAGAATGAGGCCCTGATATAGAGATCTAGGAATTCCAGGTCTCTTAGGAATTCCTAGAGACTTAGGAAGTCTAAGAATTCTAGCTGTATGTTTTCACATCTGTCAACTTTGCTGGGTAAAACAAGGAGATAATTTTGGGCAGATCATGTTATATGGAATGTTTTGAGGGCAGGTGGTTTTTTGTAGGCAGCTTTAAAGGATGGATAGTTTGTTTCTGTGCAGTGGCTTAAGCCTCAGGATGAAGGATCAGAGTATCTGATTCCAGCTGCTCCTGGCCCAGCTTAGGTTCCCTGTGTTCATTTCCTTCAGTTTCCTCTTCATAAACCTGGTATGCTACTTGTGTTTTGGGCAGGATACCTGCGCAGAGAAGTTTATTTTCATGTTAAAGCATTATGAGACTTCCCAGAAAGGATCTCTAGGGGCAGAAAAAGTGCTGCTTTTCCTGTTCCCTGGGACCATTCCACTGCCCTCACAGCTCAGACTGTATGCTCCTGAGGGTGTGTGTCTGGACACGAAAAACATCCTCATATGGTTAAAAATCTCACAGGAACCACTTAAGCTGCAGGTGTAGAAAAGACTGAGCTGCATTTAGGGTGGTTTGGGTCACCACACAATTCACACCTTTGACTACCAAGCACTCAGCCCAGGTTCATCAGCAACTTTTCTGGGTAAGAAAGGGCTCCTTCTGCCAGGCCATCTCATCCCAGATCTGCACTAAGGCTGAGGATGGCAAGTGTGGCACGTACCCATCTGCTGAGCCAGTTTGCACCTGGCCCGCCCAGGTGTGAAGAGCAGTGGTCCAGGCCAGCAAATATCCTGGTTCCCAGCAAGGTTGTCCTGCCCCAGACAGAGAGATAGAAGCCAACTTCAGTCCTGAGCTCACACTTCTGGCTATGAGCTTAGAAAAGAAAGGGGTGAGTCAGCACCCTGTGGCTGTGCAGTGGCTAGAAACTGTCCTAAACTGACAAATAAATGTATGGCCATTTCAGAGGAATCTCACCCACCACCACATCCATGGCATTTCTGACTAGTACCACTGAAATGGATTCAAATTGTGTAATAAGATAGACACTGCTGGTAACATGCCTGTTTTCTCTCATCTGTTGCCTCAGCAAGCCTGTTCTGGTTTAAGTTAGTGTATTTATTAAAAGATAAACCAAATCCTAATCACTTTTATGGCTCTGTAAAAAAAGATCCTATGCTCCAGCTCATTTAACTGAAGCAAACATTATCCATTCTGCTACTGAATGGGTTACTGAATTACTTTTCTTTTATGGAAAAGAATATTATTTCTTTGACATTCTGTTTTCAGTTGCTTACAATTAGAATTTGCAATTTACAACTGCGCAACTGAGTTAGTAAGGCATTTTAAAAATTATCAAATATTCTTTCATGGCTTTAATGAATTATCAGATAAAACACAGAAAGTTTTTATCTTAACATATAAAAAGTCAATTGAATCTCTAAAATTGTTTGCTACTCGGTTACTTATAATGAAGAGTAAGTTTGTTTGCTTTGGTTTGGTTTGAATGCTCCCATGAGCTCAGCTTTAGGCTTGCACTCAACTAAGCATGCCTGCCTTAGTCAGGGTCCTAAATTATGGTCTGTGGCTGTGAATTCCCAAGTTCTCACTGGAGTTCTAAATAATTCACATAATTTTGGGGTGTCCTTTCCCTTTTCCCACCTTGCAGAGCAGGTTAGCAGTCCCTAGGTCTGCCAGGCAGGAGGGCATCTACTTGTGCTCCAAGAACTTGGCTTTCCAGACTAAATTAAGGTGTTTCAGATCTATTTGGGCTAAGTACATTACTGCTCTTTCTTCCCTCAAGCACATGGTACAGGACCAGCCTACCTTCAAGGATGTAAAAATGCTATTTTCAAGTAAGATCCTCATTGCTTTCTTCAAGATGCTGTATTAAACCAGGAACAGAAACAAACAGAAAGCATGTGATGTTAGCAAGCAGTGGCTGAAGTTTTAACAAATTAATGCAGAAAAAAAACAAACCACAGGTTTCAAACACAGCTGGGGAGAAGTCGATTTTGTATGTCCAAAGGAGAGTTGGAAGCAACAATCTTTACACCTGAATCCCCAAATCTTCATCTCAAGACCCCAGGAGGAAGCATGGCAGAGGGGAAGCAAGCTGTTCAGACTCTGTGCTTGAAAGTAGAGACCAAAGTCTTTCGAGTCTGCTCCCGAGATTCACTCATGCCTGCCAGCAGCACGGGCTCCGTCCTGCGCTCCGCCTGGTAGAAGGGACAATTCCTCAGGTGCTCCGACATGCTCGGGACGTCGCTGCGCTGCCAGCTGTGAACTCTGGAGAACAGGCTGCTGAACTGCCAGATCTAATGCAGGAGAGGGGACAGGAATCAGGGAGAGGAAACGAGGGTTTTAAATACCTGTCTATGCTTACAGTGGGTGTGCATTACTTTCTCTGGACACTCTAATGAACTTCTGATGGTGCAGGGCTGGCATGGCAAGCAAACATGGGGTCTGTATTGTTATGTACCTCATACTTGATGGTTTTGCTGCTTTAGTTATCACCTGCCATTTTTAATGGGATACATAAATATCAGGAATTCTTAGTCCTCAATGCCTAGAAATGGTGCACATGCAAAAGGGTTACCCAAGATGAGCTTGGGTGGGGGCTTTCAGCTAGTCAGAAAATGTCTAGTTACACCTTCATCATTTTGCTAGATGCACTGCACTCTACAGCCCTGTCCCTGACAACAAACCCCTGTGCAAATTCACAACCTCATGAACCTTCCCCGCATTTGCACATTTACATGCAGCTTTTTTTGTCATTCCCATGTTTTATCTGAAGAGAACTCATGACTCTTTTTCCCAGTATCACAGTCACTTGCCTTTTTGCGAGCTCTCCAAGAAGTACCACCATGGGAATATCTTTTTTTCTCCCAGACCAGCAGGACCATTCCCCTCTCTTGAAGAAGAGTGGCACAGATGTCCCTCATGAGCACTGACACTTGTGATAGCTGAGATAAACTGAAGCTGTCCAGGAATCCTGCAATGTACTTGAGCACTTCCACTGGGAGGCTGCTCAGCAGGTCCTTGTTTCTCCCTCGACTATCCACTGTGGAATTGCACTTGCCCGGTTCAGCAAGAAGGGTGTCCACCTCTGGCTTAATAGCAAATGTCTTGAGAGTCTTGCTGTAAATAACCTTGGCCTTAAGTCCCTCGGGGCGGAAGTGATTTTGGACAAAAGGACATCCCAAGTAGGCCAGTGGGCAGCGATGCTGGAACCATCCATCCAAGCATGACTGGATATCAGCGTGCACATTCTTGAAGTGAGACGGGAACTCATCCCTTCTGAAGAAATGGCTGCAAGTGAACGTGAAAGCTGAACTGCTTTTGTTGTGTCTTCTGGTTACACATTCAGTGTAGAGCTCCATGTGCATTTCTGGTGGGCTGTTTTCATCCAGAATATCTGCTAGAACTGCTCTAGAGGAGAAGGGTTCCAAAGGAAAATTGTATGTCTGTGTTGCAAAATCCACAAAGAGTCCATCAATACCTCTTGCTTCAGAGATCTCATGGCCTTTCTGCTCTTTTTCCAGAGCACACAGCAGTGTGGCTTCAACTATGTTTGTCTTAGGTAGTTCATCTACATTTATTCCCAGTTCTGAGGTATCCACTGACTTGTCTGAAGTTGGCATCTTGTGGCCCAGTGCATCTCCTAGTCGTGCTCTTTTGCCACAGTAACTAACTGGCACTTTGAAGGTATAGACAGTCTTCACCTCCTGGGCTTCCAAGTTCCCATAGACGAAGTCTTTCTCTTTAGGCGTGCAAGCAGCCATCTGGCCAAAGCGGATGAGCATTCCTCCATGATGTACCAGATACATGTTGTAATCAGCTACACTGACCTCCTTCTTCAGCCTCTCCAGGACCCCTTCTTGCCAGGGAGCCAGTCCATTCAGTACTCTATTCGGTGTAACTTGTTCAGACTTTTGGCTCTTTCCCTCTTCTGCACTCTCAGGTCCTTCCTTTGCCTTCTCTGTAGAGCTGGGAGCATGAGAGGCTGCTGGTGTTTTCTTGGAAGCCTCCTCTTTCTTTTGTCCTGTGCTGGTTGCTGAGCCTGTTACCTGGCAAGCCAGAAGCTCTTTGCTGAAAATGTTCTCCCAGGTTTTGTAACTCCCCAGATCCATTCCCTCTTTGTCCTTTGCCAAATCTTCCCGCTCACGCTGGCTGAGCTCAGACTGGCCATTGCCCTCTTGGGAACCACAGGCAGCTCCTCCCACAGCACCTGCTTCCCCACCCATGGCTTGATCCATTAATTCTTCCAGTTCATCCTTTTTCCTCCACTCTGGAAATAATTCAGCTATTTTCAAAGTCCTGAAAAGTATCTTCTGGTCTCTGAGTGCCAAAGCTGTGTCCAGACATTCTTCATTCAAGGTTTCTTTCATAATGTTCTTGTGCAGGGTTGTGTCTGAATCCACATTTGGCCAGCGGTTCCACTCCATCGAGCAGCAGACAACACTGGCTGGACAGACCTGGAGGTGCTTCCCCAGCTTAAAGCGGGCCATGGAGAAAGGGCAGCCATAGGCTGAGTTGAGGCAGGACACCTGCTCCAAGGGGCAGAGTAACTTGTGCTCCTCCTCCTTGCACATGTGGAAGGTGGCCCCGCAGTGGAGGTGGCAGCTGATCACCATGCAGGACACGGAGATCTCAATGGGTGCGCGGCAGTGCCGGCTGAAACATTGCTCACAGTGCCTGTGTTGCCCAGGGGGAGCTTTCTGGGCCCGGTGCTGTGTGTGACAAAGACAAGAAGGTAAGAGTTATTGTCTGAAGGAATGAGGATGGCCACAGACACTCCATGCCCACACTTGGTTTCCACACATGAAGGGCTCACATGCACTTCTAGTGGGAACAAGGCTGTGACAAAGTGACTGCCAGTTCCATACAGTCACCTACAGAACTAGAGGCTGCTCAGCCACGACTTGGAGCTACTTCCCTGGATACCTTCAACTGGTATCAGTAACTTGGACCATAGAAGATCTGCTGCAAGTAAAAACCTCCTAACTTTTGACTTCCTGCTCCTTAGTGCATTCCAGCCTGGTTCTGGAATCACTGCGAAACTTTGTGAAAAGAAAAAAGCTGACAATAAATAATAAAAATAAATAAAAAAATAAAAAAACCCTCAAGTTTTGTTTTCAAACAGGACCCATGGTGTTTTTCTTTTTTATGTGAAAATAGGAAAACAATTTTGACAAATCTTCCCCCACACATTTCATGCAGTAGGAACTATCATAGACCCAATACGCCCTCACTTGGCTCTGAGAAAAGACAGATATTGCTAGTAAAATAATTTAGACTTTGTTTTATTTTTCCAGGGTTAAAGAAAACACGTGTTTACCTTAGATGTATTTTCTTTTGCAAACCTAGAATTAAGTGACCTAGCCCTGAGGAATGGTGTGCTGCAGAGGAAGTGGGCTCAGGTTCTGGGGGAAGAGATTCTATGTGAAGAGCTTTCTTTCTCTTTCTTGAAGGTTTTCTCTTAACTTCATGTCTTTCACACCTTTATACCCTGGCAGTGGAAGTAATGAACAACACTGGAGAAAGAAAGATGTCTGGGAAAGGAAATGCTTGTGAGTCCCTGAACTAAATATCAACACATACATTTGAAAATTTGATGTGCATTAATTGCACATTTGTTCCATCTTTTGCAATTTCCAATGCTGATCAATACCTGCTTACACCTCCTAATGAATCAACCCCATTCCCTCTAGGCCCTGCAGAGTAAAGGAACACACCCTTGGTGGTCCCTTTACTCAGAGACAAATTCACACTCTCAAGTATAAGTCCTAGGTACGTACACCTTTGCAGAGAAAGAGCTCAAGACAGCAATGCAGAAAATAAAATCTTGTGACTTCCCACTATAACATCCCTGCCTTGCCTTGGGAAACACTGGCTTCTGCACAGAGGTGACACCAGGGTGCTGGCCAGGATGGCCTCAGCCACACCAAGCCTTAAATACATGTGGTTTGGGGTGGCACTGTCCTGCTTTAGGTGTTTAGTTACATGTACTTTTATGCAGCTCAGAAAAGCAGGAGATACTGATGGATTTATTTCACATTGGCAGCATCCTTGCTGCTCTCATTCTTGTAGCATTTTGCTGCAAATATAATCTCTAAAAATAGTCCCAGCCATGACTTGCATAAGGTCAGAGGAAGGCTGGGTACATTACACTGCAATAAAAACATGACTGTGTGAACAATACTTTCCACTGCAAAAGTAACTCCTGGGGACAAACAGTTGATAAAAAAACCCTCCTACATTAGAAGGATAGGCCTTATTGTTCTCCAAAACACAGAAAGGACTGATGGCAAAGTTTCTGGAGAGAAGCCTGCTTTCACATTGTTGTATACTGAAATAAATCCCATCCAAATCATGTGTAGAGAAAGAAAATACATGCTTTGTTTATGAAAAGTGACCATATCATAGCATTCAGATGCAGAACCAGTCTTCCTCGTTATTGAGGCAATTTTTAGTTTAGTTTACCTCATCTCTAACTCATATATGCTCATATATGTTCTTTTCAAACAAAAGATATCTATTCCTCTCCTCTCATTGTCAAATCTGTGAACACAGAGGACAGGAAGTACAGACAGAGAGTTTCTTCCTGATATTTATCAGGGTTTGAATGCTTCTTCTATTCTGATATGGCAGTAATCAGCTCTGTATTTTAATTGATAATTTAGTTGGCCCTGTGGTTTACTTGATGGTATTATTGCAAGTACAAAAACTACAAACTCAAAACACTCAGCAGGAAGTTAATAAATTTTGCCTCAGTAGGTTTGATACATAACATCCAGAGAGAAGTGACACACAGATAAATCAGGTGACAAAACATTTCTCTTGACTCGTACACTTCTTGATTCCCTGCAACTAGCAAAATTTCTCAAGGTCTGGGTTAAGAAACAACAACAACAAAAAAATAAACCAGAAATTATTACTTCAATCATGTTCAGGCTACTGTGTAAAGAAAGAATGCACATTACAGTCCACAGTCTGTCCACTTTGGTAAATCTTTATTTTTAGACCATCATGACAACAAATCAAGTAAGGTTTAAAAATATACAGCTGCTATTTTAACAACAGCTATGTCTGTGTCTGGAGTGGACCTGTTCAGTGATAATAACTTATAGTTTATAAACAAATTAAAATTTACTTTCAGGAGATGTATATATAATTAATTTGCGGTCAATGAGCCAAAATGATACAAGTATTTTCTCATTTGGGATGTGACTGACCATTTGACATACTAAGGTCATACATTGCACCTGAGCTCTTTGCACAGAATCAAGGGACACCTCCCAGTTTGAAGAAACATCAAAAAGGGCCACCAGAAACCCAAATAATGACCCTAAAGAGTGCCTCTGAGATAAGATTGCAAATGAACATAACACAACCTTTCTAAATTTTTCAACATGATAACAAGCTCCTAAAAAAATCTCATGGAAGTTCACATCCAAATGCTGGAGCCAAGAATGCTGAAGTTATATATAATGTTACAACAGAAGGAACATGAATACTTTTGGAAAAGTGTATAGGGCAGATAGGCAATGTTCTCTATTTCTTTTAATCCTTGTTGCCTAGTATATAATGTTTATCTCATCTTTATCATACTGAAATCTTGAGGGGAATACAGTTATTAATTTTCTTACAATATAAGAATCTTCATGTTCACAATAATGAATTTATCTTTGCAGTACTAGAGGAGCACTTGAGATTGAAAAATACTATTGCTTCTATTTGGCAGATGTAGAATTAAAGTTTAAAAATATGAAAATATGTAAAATTAAATATGGTATTTTATAAAAATATGTAAATGCCAAGCAAAAATGCCAAGCATAGAGATGCTCAGGTTCTTATGTTTCACTTGCAGTTGCATGCCTCCTGCACAAAAACCCGGCAGAGCCACCTGTAGAATCTGATAGAAGTCTGATAGAACCAAGTAAGTCTTCTTTCACTAGTGATTTTCCTTTCATGCACTGCATTTCCTCAATCACTGCTTGCTTAACAACCTTGTCAAGAATCAAGCTTTGGCCTTCTTTTGCTAAAACAGATACTTATTTCTTAGAGATGAGGACAAAATGACTGTGCCATTGGAAACCATACTGTTTTGCATTTGTACATGAATCCCAGGAGCTCTTAAGTGCTCTCCTTAGACACAAAATAAAAATCAAATCCAAGAATGCCACCACCTGGAATCATGGGGACCTCTAAACAAGTCAAACTCCACACCTCAGCATCCACAGCAGGGACAGCTACAGCTTGAGTGACCTCCTTGGCACTCAGCACAGTGGGTCACTGTCCTTCATAGCATTCCTGCTCTGCAGTTGCCACTCAGACTGACCTTGTGCACACAAGTTGACAGATAAACTTTAAAAGAGGCAAGCAGTGAGTATGGTATGGCTCAGGGCAGGTGGAAAGAGAGAATTAAAGGTGTAGATGAAATCTTCATCCATAACATTAATAGTGAGCATAAACAAGACCTGCTTTTGAGGCGACCTCGAACAAATTCACATGAATTTTACAGGGGCACTTTGATTCCAGGGCAATCCCGGTGAATTTCAAACCCTTAGTATAAAAGACATGAGGAAGAGTAAGATTTTCTGTGAAACAACTGACTTGGATAAACCCAACAATGGAAGGATGAAGCTGTGACAATTAGGGAGCTACTGCCTGTATTTCCTACCTGTGGATCACCTGGATGAGGCTGTGGTTTCATGGCAATAGCCAGTATTTCAGACTTACTGAACAGGTTGGAATTGCTTTATACTTAAACAAAATAAATCCACAGTATGGTGCATCAGTCAGGCAAAGACTTCAATCCATGCTTCTTGCCTTTCTTCAGGAGCATGCCTGTTGCTCAGGTTCTCAGAACAGCACATCAGCTTCTCTTCAGCTCCCTACACCTGACATGCAGGACCAGGGAGATCAAGAGAAGCTGTTCCACCATCAAACCTCCCTCTTGACTGGAAATTTGTGCTGCACACAGGCAGTAAAGCAGCACCAAAATCTGCTTGTGCGATTTCTGTCTGGTGAAATGCACTAAAGGTGTTACAGGAGGAGCAGGGAGACTTCAGAGTAGTGAGGCACAGGTAACACAGGGCGCTGCTGGTGGGAATCCCGCTCTGCACTCCCCACTAAAAGACCTGGATCAGCAATGTTTTTTGCTCCTCCCTACCTGGCGCAATGTAGCCACAGCTCATCTGAGAGAAACCCACCCAAAAATTTCAGGTGCTGAAATGGTCTCCTGGGCTGGTGGCATTGTGCAGGATAGCTCAGCATCAGCATCTTTTGCTGGGCATGTTGGGGAGTCCTGTGAGAGCAGGCAGATCAGCAGGCTGTGACATGGAGGTGCTCTGCTGCTCCTCGGACATGTCAGGGGTCCCAGTGCTGTCCTTGGTAGACACAGTCAAGCAAACTTTCACTTTGCATTGATAACTAGGAAATGGGTTTGATCTTGGTTTGAGTTCAAAAAGTGCTTTGAAATAATAGGTCCAGTTTCATTGCTGTTTAAGGAAAGAAAAAAGTGGGGAGGGTAATGGTCCAAACTATGTTTTTTTCTCTGTGGGCTCAGGTTCTATTTTATGCTCTGGTAAAAATCTCATTAACATACTTTTCTGAAAGGTGCCCAGTGTAAAGAATCTCAGAGCTACTGGTTAAGATCTAAGTCATACAATAAAAATATAATATATTCATTAATAAAAATTGCTGAGCAGTCACAAGAATAAATGGTGCAGTAGTAGCTTTAACTCTTGCAATTCTTACTTCATCATTCATTCAATATAGATTGCCAACATAAAGTTTGCAGTCTCAATCTACAAAACTCATTTAAGTATAAGCACTTTTGTCATGAGATTGCTCTTGCCTCTCCTTTCACCCATACTGTATCTCCTTGTCTTCTCTGAGTTTCTTGGAAGTAACAGAAATTGAATTTTTGATTTATCATCTGATCTGCTGCTGAAGCTCCCATCTTACAATCAGCATTAGTTTTTTAAAATCTCGCATACAGTGTGGCAAACTACAGCTAATTCACTGAATATATTATGGAGGGTTTTTTTTTAGAGTAGGATGTCACAGAAGTGCTCACAGTTACCAGCTGCGCCTGTTTTAGAGTGTCATTTAAGACATCTCATGATTATTCTATTTCATCTTAATTACTAAGGCTGTTTTGAAGATGTCTTGATTTTCACAGCTTGCTACAGTAACCATGACATTGCATCAAGATTTGTCCAAAAAAGACTCCAACTGTATTTACAAAGCCTTACCTTGATCATAGAGTCCCTGTGCACGTACCAAACACTTCTCTCCTGGTTGTGCTCAGCTGGGCTGAACTGAGGTGGGTGAGAAAGAGCTGCAAGCAAAGAAAGAGAAGAGAACAGGACACAGAGCAAGCCCAGGCAGAAACATCAAGCAGTTTTGGGATGTTAAAAATAAAACCTGTGCATGTGACCATGTAGCTCAGCTTACAGAGCTGTCTCTTCCACTGTATTTGTTAACTCTGTCACTCCTGGACTGATACTTTGCAGACAAGTGGAGAGACTGAACCAATAGTATTCTGTGCCCTCTCCATGAAAGGAAAAGATCAAACCCCTTCCCCAGCCCTGTATCAGCTCCCTGCTGATGGAGGATTGCCCTTTACAGCTTAACTCGCCTTGGTGTGCACAGCACTTTGTGGTTTCTGCTTGTTGGGATTGTCACCCAGTTCCCATTGTCACTGGATGCAGCAGCTGGCACAGACAGCAGTGGTGGTTTTCGTATCTCTCCAGGTGAGATGGACATAAGGAAAGTGGGAATGAACCAGACTTGAGCAGCTGGGCAAAGGTGCCTGCCCTACTCCTGGGGACCCCCAGGAGACTCCCAAGCTTTAATCCCTCCCACTGCACAATGAACAGGTCCCACCAGCCACCAAGAGTAAACCTGAGAGTACAGCTCCCAGCACCTCAGCCAAACCTGGGGAAGCAAAGGTGCAAAGGAAAGCAGTCATGTTTTACTGCAGGCACAGACCCATTAAAGCATTTCACAGTGCCTTCCATGGTGAGCACTTCATACTGATGGTGAGTATGGACAGGTCGTCCATGCCAGTGAGGTTCAGGGGTGCAGATGGGGCAGGTGCTGCTTCTCCCTGGTGTGTGCTCACCCCATCTGGCTGCAGACATCCCTCGTGACCTGCTGCCACTTGCTGCCACCTCTTACAGCCTCAGAAACACAGAATAACCCTTTTGGCTGGGCTGGCTTTGAGATCCTAAATCATGATGAACTTGTTACTTTACCTTATCTTTCTCTTTCCCTATCTATGAGTCCCCAGTGACTCTCATGTCTTGAAACAGTGCAGGCAACTGTTTTCATTTTTAGGGCTGAACAAAATGTCAGTGGGTGACAACTGAGGCTTGCTGGTGCCAATCACAATTTAGTAGAGCTAAATATGGTCAGCAGTCTGGCTCCATGGCCTTTTTTAGAAAGGGCTGTATTATCGTGATACCATTTTCTGGCATCCCATTGCACTGGGGAAAACAAGAGCCAGAAGTATTATGCATAAACTCAAATTTACCCAGTTACAGTGTGATGGGTGATCTGTTTACTCTGTCCACTTCCACTCTTCCTCCCACAGCTCAGGGTCATTTGTCAGCCTTCAGTGTTGTTGTCTTCTTTTCAGGCTGTGTTTAAAAACACGCTGAGGATATGCTTCACTTTTGCATGAAGAAAAATTCTTCTTAAAATTGTGTATTGGTTTAAGAGTAAATTCCCTCCAGCTGAATTAACTCATATTACAAAAACACTCAGGTCTTCAGACGTTGTCAGAAATGAAGCTACCTTTGGTCATAATTTTAACAGCACCTGATGCCAGCCTGGTCTCAGATATCTCTGCTTTCAGACACTTGGAACTCAGGTGGTGCTTTTTTGCTGTTTCCATGCCTTGCTCAGTGACCACACAGACCCAAACAGCTTGGACCTGCTTCTCTCTCTCTGGTATGCTGCCTCACAGCCTCACCTCACACAAGGTCCCAAGTTTTGCAAATCCTTGCCTGCAGGTGATGACTGTGATCCAAAAAGGTGTCATCTGTGGTAGATGTTAAGGGCAGGTTATCACAAGATGTACAGAATGAAGAGAGTCTACCATGCCTGAAAATATGTACTTGGTGGGGAGAAGGGAGCAGAAGAGTAGAGAGACAAGAAACAGGAATTCATTATTGTACTTACATTGCATTAGCTCAACTGCACCTGAAACTAGACTTTTATGAAAACCAGGGGAACCTGAAGATCTCTGCTGCCACCCATAACTGTGCTAATTTGATTCAAGGTATATCAGGAATGCCAACCAATACTGTAACCAGACCTCCTGCTGCATTACAGATGTGCTTAGGTAGGGTGCAAGAAACATGAAATCCCTGAAAGAAAAACAGAACTGTTATTTTTTTTTTTTTTTGTGCAAATATTTTGGGAGAAAGCTGTTGCCTTCTTCTGTCTGCTTTAATCCATCTTATCTCAATTCAATGGGTAGAAATGCTGTGCTTCTATATGAAACCATATGAAATATACCAATGCATATATGTACACAAATATATGTATCTATTGATGTGGCAAAATTGTCTGAGAACTGGTAGCCTGAGAGAGGTGAGGCTGCTGCATCCTCATACTCATGTCCAAGCAATAGCCAGACAGAGTTTGTATTTCCAATAGGCACATGCACAGATTCACACATGTACCAGTTAAGCAAATACACATGGACATGGATTACACATCCAGCCACACAGAGCACTCCCACACAGCACTGGCAGCCTCATCCCACACCCTGCTCCAGCTGAGCAGGATGGAGGTGCACTAGTGAGTGTCTGTATATTTGTGTATTTGCAGGAGTGTTTACACAAGTGCAGTGTGTCTCCTTCCAGCAGCTGGGCTCAGGCAGTGCCCAGTAGCTGCCCCTCAATCCCAACCTCTCCAGCCCCCCAGTAGCCAGCTCCCTGTGGTGTTCTGGCCACAAGTTCCCCACCCAGAGCAAAGTGCAGAAGGAGTTTAATGAGAAGACAGGACAAGCTGTACTGATCAGGTGCAGGACATGGACAAACCATCACAAACCATTTACACTTGACTGCCCCTTTTTATTCCTGTATGCTATATTTGTTTCTCTATGTCCCCTTGGTCACCCCTGGTTCCTGCCCTAATCACTCCCTCATGAGCCCTGTGCAATCCCCAAACGCTCTCCCCCTGCATCCCATCCTGTGTCCCACACCCCTGAACACGGCTACACCCCCAATCCTAAAGGTGTTCTGGGGCTGAGGCTCCCCTGGGATGGGGCTGGACAGGGTGTGCCTTTCTCTGAGTCCTTATTTTGGGTTCCCACCTGCCACTGTGCCCCTGTGCCCCTCAAACTGGTCTTCTAGTGGGGGATGGCTCCTGGGATGGGCCTGGAAGCAGCCTGATGGGCAGTGCCTGGGCTCTCCCTCCTGCCACCATCACCCTGTACTCCTCCGTGGGTGTGCAGGCCCGCTTGTGCCGCACAAACTAATGTACGTGTCTGTCGCACCATACGCTGTGACTGACCAGCAGCTGTGGTGGCTTTTCGTGCCGACACTCCGGCCCGCGGCTGCCGCTGCCCCGTGGCACAGCGAAATGGCTCCGCTGCTGGCCGTACCCGCAGTGACGCGGTCTGCGGTGACAACGATGCCACCGCTACGGAGCCTGCATTAATTAAAGCGGATGTATCAGCCCGCTGAGCTGTCCTGGCTGTAACAGCCCCGGAGCATCCCTGCCGCTTTTAGCGCTTCCAGGCACGGTGCTCCCAGGCGGAGGCGCTGGCGGGCGGCGCGCTGGGGCCTAACACCGCCGTGACATTGGTGGCTACTGCGCCATCGCCACCACCGCCTCCGTGTCCCGGCACGCGACTCCCCCGGCCGGCTGCCGCCTCCTCTCAGGCGGGGAAAGGACGCGCCACTTCCTCGTCGCTCCCCAAAACCTCCCGGGCGCGGAGCCGCCACCCGGCGCACTACGACTCCCGGCGTGCCCCGTGGCGGGAGAGGAGAGCCCGCGCGGGGACGCGCGCTGCTTGCCGGGAGCCGTAGTCTTTCCTTCCGGGCCGCGGCGTCCTGAGGAGGGCGCCGCCGCCGCCGGCCGGTCTCGCCGGAAGGGCTCTCGCTCCCAGAGGGCGCCGCGCCGCGCCGCGCGCGTGCGCAGTGCCGCCGCCAGCCAGCGCCGGGCAGGCAGGGAGGGAAGGAGGGAGGCAGGGAGGGAGCGGCGCTCGCGCGCCTCGGGCCCGAGAAGAGACAGCGCGGTGCCGCGCCGGGCCGGCAGCAGGTACGGGGAGCCGGGAGCAGCCCCTTTCCCTCGGCCCGGCGGAGCGAGCGTGACGGCAGCCGGCCGGTGCGAGGGGCCGCGTCCCCGCGGGAGGAGGGACCGGGTGGGGATCGGCTGCCGGCCGCTCGGGTTGTGGAAGGGGGGGAGGGGAGGCCCGGGCCGGGGGTGCCGCGCGCGGCGGGAGCCCTCACGCGAACCCCCGGCCCGTGCGCGCGCGCTCGCAACAGGCACGCGGGGGCCGCGCGCGGGGCGGGGCGGGGCCGGGGCCGGCGCGGCGGGAGCGGCGCGCGCGTGGGCCGGGATCGGGACCGGGAGCGGGACCCGCGCCTCGAGGGGAAACTGGGGAGAGAAGGACCGGCCCTGCCCTGCCCTGCCCTGCCCAGGGACAGGCTCCCTGTGGCTGGAGGGACTCTCCTGGCTTGTGCCGGTGGCGGGGCCGCGCGCTGGCTCTGGAAGGTGCGGTGGTTGGCTGCGCGGAGTCGGACAACTCCGTACCGCGGGACGGGCTGGCCCGGTGCTGCTGCTCCCACGGCGGGACGGGGGACGAGCAGGGACAGGGCGTCAGCTGGGTGGGAGGACATCGTCGTAAGCTGAGCTACGGGAGCTTTAGCTTAGATATCAGGAGGAATTTCTTCACGAGAAGCGTGCTTAAGCGTTGGAATGGGCTGCACAAGGAGATGATGGAGTCACCGTCCTTGGAGGTGTTTGAGGAAAGACTGGATATAGCACTCAGTGTCGTGGTCTATTTGACATCGTGGTGTTGGGTCACAGTTGCACTTGTGATCTGAGAGGTCTTTCCAACCTAATTGATTCTGTGGAGTGGAAGGGAGACTTCCTCCCGGATCTTCCAAGCTTTTTTTTAAACATTTTTTTTTTCCCTAGTGGTTAAAAAAGTTCTGCCATCTCCCTGCAAATATCACCCCGTAGCTTCGCATTATTTCACAGCGTTATTTCTTTGACTGCCTGTATGCGGTGAAAGGTTTGTGCTGGGTAGCCGTTTCCCCTTTTCCAGAGACTTTATATGCAACAGAAACTTGTCCCATTCATAGTCTCTAAATCGGTATTGCCCGTAGCGTGGTCCATGTAACAATGACTTTAAGTTTTGCCTCTTGAGGGCGTTTCATGAAAATGAAACTCCGGGCTGAAAAGATACGTCATGAGCTGTGAAAATACCGGGCTGCTGTTTCTGCAGAATTCCCAAATGGTGCTGAATGGTGGTGTTTTATGGTCCCTTTATCCTTTATTCAAGCTGCTGTTCCTCTGGATTTTTTGTTTGCTGGCGTATTTTCTGCTCTGACTGCTTGATGTAATGAAAGACCTAACAAAGTTGGAATATGCCTGTGAGCTCTCAGGAAATGGGATTGCAACTTTATCCTTAGAAGCTCTTTATTTTAAAGCTATTTTGTACGTACCTCTAAGAATTAGTAGTTAGAGTACAATAGTTAATGAAGCACTGTGTAAATTAATAGGTTGTATCAAGCTGACCTTTTGTGTATTTGGCCTTGTTTTTATTGTAACTTCATTGTGTTCTCCTTTCAGTGTTACCAGCTGCATTGACATGTGAACTAGCTCATTCAAAACAAGTTTTGAAGTTTCTAATTGAACTGCGGTTGCACCTTTTAATTACCCTTTAGACCTACCCATAGGCACAAGGGAAATGAATCGTAGCTTGAGGCACGGTAACTTAAGATGACACAAGAGGTTTTTCTCAGCATGGATTTTCCTTTCATGGTCTTTCAATCAGATTCAGTGATGCTTCCCTTCTGAGAGATGTGACTTTTGGGGACTTGGCATCCCCCCATCTGCCCCCAACTTCAAAACAGAGTCTTTGTTACATCCCATCTCATTCTGATACTGTCCCAGCCTGTTCACCTTTTGCTGTCAGTGTGCCATGTGTTGATTTTTTTCTGATGTTATGCTCTCTGTGTTGGTGGCTGCAGAGCTGGCATGCTCATGTGGTCCTGTATATTCAGCTGAGTGCTGGCCCTTGGAGAAGTCCCAGTTTAGTGCATTTGGAAAGCGAAAGGCATGCTGCCCATGGCAGCAGCACTGGCCCAAGTCACCATGAGAACTAAAAAGTCCTACAGTCACTTGTAGCAGTTTCTGAAAGGTTCTTTATAGAAACTTCTAAGCATAAATGTTTATTAAAGCAGGTTATTTGATAGTCCTGTTTCAGCTTTGGTATTTCTTTACTCTGCTCTTTTCCTTTTTTATTTTTTATTTAAATTTTATTTTCTCCCCTTCTGTTGAATAAGCTAAGGTTAATAGAATGGTACATTTTCTTTTATGGTCCTGTTTCTGCAGGCTTGCTTCAAAATCTTTCTGTTTGTCCCTCCACAGGGTTATGAATTTTTTTTCTGAAGTGTTTTACAAGTTCTTGAGGGAGCTTGACTTCTGTCTTTAAGACCACAAAAGAAAAGTGCACCTTTAAAGGCAAATAAGTTCTTAAGTTGCAAAGTATAACTTTTATGGCAAGAGGTTAATAAAAGTAAAGCAATGCCTCCCTGAAAAACTGCAATCGAGTTTTTCCAAAATACAATACAGCAGATAAAAAAACCTAATGTGACTTAGGCCTAGGGGCTTTAATGTTAATTTGAAACATAAGAGAAATAGAAGAGCAGCAGCAAATAGCTAAATTTATTTTATTTGTTTAAATACTTCTGAATGCCAAAGGGAATAGTGAGTGAGCTTAGTAGGCTGTGAGCAAGTCAAGAAAAATAAAAGACATTAAAGGAATTATACACTTCATGAAATACTCTGCATGGCTGAAATATCTGCACAGGAGGTTCTGGAATGATGAAATGGACTAACAAGTTAGGAAGACCAGACCACTTCTTTTTCAGAAAACAAGTGGAAGCTGAACTGATAGAAAAATTATTCAGCTTCATACTAAGGGGCTAAAGCATAATGGATGTACTTGTTTAAATAATATAATAACACAAATAAAGAAATGCTGATATAAATTACATAGACTAGAGCCTGCATTATGATAGCAAGTCAGCTTTTTTCTGCTCTGAATAAACAAACCCTCGTCTGTTACAGTTTTTAAAGTCTGTTAAGCAAGTAAGTGGATTAAACTGCTCAATGTTATTTCCAAGAATGAATGTGGAGTTTTCAAGATACAAAATGCCAGCAGTAGAATGCAAGGCCTGTAGATATATCAGTACTTTTAAATTACTGTGGACAAGGTAAAGGGACTCTGGAAAAACAGAGGAGGTAATTTGAAGCTAAATACTCTGAAAACCTCTACTGAATATAAAATCTGTAGACCAGTAGGACTAGAAATTATATTATGCTACCTCGTGAATGTCTTGATTTGCATTAAGCATTGCACAGACTTAATAATTTATTTTGAGGATAAAAAGTAGAGGCAGTCTAAGAGAGGTGACAGTAAATTTCCTTTCACCAGAATTGATTTATAAAGGATGTTAGTAGCAGGAAGGTATGAAAAAGTGCTAGAAAGTAATGATAGACAGCACATCACAGGATCGCTTCTGCTGATTTGTTCATGTTAGACAGGAATAAATGGAGTTCAGTGACAGAAGAAATTTAGTTTGGAATAATGTGAGCACTTTCTTGAAACACAAATATTGCTTAGTGTCATGAGGAGACAGATGCTAAAACACATTGGAACTGAAAGAAATGCGACTGTTCCTGCATGTGTGTGGAGAGTTATGGACTCTGAGCTTTCAGAGTGTGACATAAAACTGCTGCTGACTGCTTCCTTGTGATCCAGAGTCTTTATTTTCACTTTTTTTCTGTTTTTATTTGGTAGTTTGGAGTGCTTGTCAGGCTTTGCAGGAGGATTCGTATGTTCTGTGAGATACCAACTGGTTTGGCCCACACAGATCTTTATTTTATTTTATGTAAAGTTGAGATTATTTGTAAGTGATGTGCTGATTCTGTAACCATAAAATAAATACCGTGTGGCTAAACATCCTGAACACATCTCCAAAGAAGGCTTTGTAAGCCTACCAAATTTACTGCTAAGGTAGAAAGCCTTGGAAGCTTGGAAGCAAAGTCACCTGTTGAATTATGAAAATGTCATTTTGGCAAACAAGCCACCCATTAGTGGATCACAAACTGTATGCGTCTATAAGTAAAGTCCAATCATAATGTTGTGATTAACAGCATTAAAAAGACATTAAAAGACAGTCTTTTAGAACTTCCACATGATCCTTTCTTCCACTACCTAACTTTTTTTTTTTTAGTATTGATAAATTATCAGAAAAGAGAAAAGGTGTCTCTGTAAACGTGCTGTTTGTTGGATTCAGGAGCTTTTGGTAGGATGGCTATTAGGTGTCAATGGGATGAGGGAGGCAGAATGAACATAACCAAGCTTTAAATTTCCCCTGGGTTTTGGCTTGATGTGGCTGATACATCAGCACTGTGTGACTCTTACGTTGCTGATGTCCAAAGCTAGGATGAAATCAGTAGAATTTTGATTTACTGCTATTTTGTGGGTTTGCACACATATCTTCCACAGTGCTGAGTCATAGCAAATAATACAGTTGTGGCAGGCAGATTTGCCATCATGGGAAGCATGAGGTTGCTTTGGTTTCAGTGCCTTCTGATATTCCCAACCCTAACAAAAGCGCTTGAAACTACAAAGTCAATTTAATTAATTATTTAGTTTATTTTTAACCTAATTTGTTTTAAACTGTCAGAGATTTCTTCTTTTCATGGTATGAAATTCTGAAAGGTGCACTCTTTTTCATGCATAAAGAATGTTTAGGGCAAGTTAGGGTTTTGGAAATGCTGGGGTGATCTTTTTTTCTGACAGATGACTGTTAAATTTGATTTTTCAAGCAGTCCCTCTTTTAGTTATGACCTTACAGAAAAAATGGTTCTCCAGCCCATTCTGGGACTGCAGGGAGGATGTGCTGTAATCTTGATAAAAATACAAATATATCTCCTCTTTGAAAGAAAAACAGGTTACATTTTCATTTGGCACACAGGAATAATCACTTCTGTTGTTTCATGTGGAAGGGCACATTAACATGAGGTTATTTTTTTTAATGTCAGTATAATCCTGTGTGGCTGTAGAGTTTAATTCCCCATCACTTGCTGCTTTGTGTTATGACTTGTGGGACCTTTTGGTTTCACGTTGGTTGGGAACTGTGGGGTTACAAAAATGAAGGTGAGGTTTTTTAATTTAAACAGATTTATTTCACTGTAGTGTCTTTGACTGCAGTAAAGGAATTTTGTGTTTTCGGCTCAAGTCAGAACGTCTCAGTTAAGAAATTTGAAGATGTTTGCATTTTAAATTGACCTGACTTTGACAGTCTGTTTTTTTTTTTGCCTTCTCACTCAAGTTTAAAGCTTTCTGGAACTTTGAAAACTCTATATGGTGCGTTGTTAAGTCAAAATGGACCTTTAAAAAATGGAACTTGAAACATCTTGTAAATATCTTCATGGTAATAAATGTACAGTGAAGTGCTAGATACAATGGATATAATCTTTTAGTGTGCATTTCCCCTTGCTAAAACGGTTTTCCAATAAGCCTTGTAAATGCATTACTTCTTAATCTGTTCAGCAGTGTTTCTTCAAAAAAGGGCAAAAAAAAAATTCACACAATCCTCATACTTGTAAAATTAAGTGTCCTAGTGTCCGTGGCTGTCAGTGGGTTTAAATAGTAATACAGGCTGAGGTACCAAATCAGTTTCTGGGATAGCACCGATTGTCAGGTAATTCTGTTTCTGTTAGTGGTTGTTTTTTATGCATCCAGAAACATACTTCCTTGATTTTTTTCTTTCTGTTTAGTTGTTGTAGCTTTCATAAACCGCAGAAAATGGAATTCACAGGATTATTTTGTTTCCTTGTTAGCACTAGAGTTTGATACATCATCAGCAAAACTTACTTTACAGGTCTTTACAAATATTGTAAAGTGACTGTGAGACATGTTTCCTAGTCCTCTTTTATAGCTAGAGAAAGGTAAGCAGAACTTGGCTGTACTTTGCTTGAACAATAGCTTTTTGTAGTTGGGACGATTAAATATCCTTTCCTGTAGATATCCTGAGCTTTACAAGAGTCAGAGGACTGAGAGAAAGTAATACCCCTGTATCTCAGATGATGTGGATGCTTCTACTGATGGGCATTCCCACAGACCTCTATAAGCCAGTATGGTTTGTCAAATAATTTTGCAAAAGAAGTAGGTACAATCTCATCAAAGTGTTTATCTGGCTGAGCTGATTTTTGAAACAATAGGAGACAGCAGTGGAGAAAGAAGTCAATCTGTTGATTTCCTTTATTTTCCTTTTTTTCTCAAGTAACACTGTCAACAGTATAGAGACTTGGTAGCTGTGTTTTCATCTGTGTAGGATGGTGCCAGATGTAGGATTTTGCACTAGAAGTTTTTCCAGGGAAATAGCATTATTCCCAGGTGATATTTTTATCATTCTGTGTCCTGTATTATTAATGATTTTGTTATGAAGGGTTTTCCTTGTCTGTCCTCTCCAAGAAAGTTGAACATTTACTTCCATGACAATTAAATACTCCTGTTAGCATCCTGACTTGTTGCCTGTGAATTACCAAAAAGCACATTGGAAGGACTTTCCAAAATCTACACTTCATAAGGAAAAAAACCAGACACATTTGTGGCCAAAATGTTTGGGCTTTTTTGAGAGTGTGTTGAGGAGAGCTATGAATGACCAAGTGCGACTTTCAGGTTGGCTTTTTAAATTGGATAGGTTTTCTAGTCTCATGATGAAGAGTGTCAAAAGGTGGTGTATCCTGTAATCAGAGCTCAGGGAGTTGGTTAAATATCTGTCCAGGCTATGCTGTAGGTATTTGGCTTGATGTCAAGGAATGTGATTGTGGGGAAACTTCTTCTCTAGGACATATAGAATCTAATGGCAGAGCCTCTAAACAAACTAAAATCTCCTTGGAAGTAAAGGTTTTGTGCATTTCTTCCCTTGAATGATTCCAGCTTGGAGTTCTGTCTTGACAATGCCATTTCTGACACGAGTTGTCCCTTCAGGGCTGATGGTGCCTCTTGCATCTTTTCTGTGTCTCTCTGGCAGCAGTGTAAAGGAGAGACAGCAATGTGACAGCACAGCAGAGCTCCCAAGTCTGCCTCCAGTGATTCCTTTCCTCCTAACAGCTGCTTCAGTTAGGAAATGTACTCTCATACTATGGCAAATCATGGGTATTTCGATAATTTTTTATCACAGTGTTTCTTTTCAAACTCTTATTCTGCTATAATTTTCAAGTTTTCACCTTCTGATCTATTTCCATTGTGAGGTAGAATGTCCTGTATAGATCTACATTTCTGAAACACATTTTTTTCCTTATTCTTCCCCCTGTTTCCAAAGACAGAAAGTCTGTCTCTAGTAGTCTTTAATATCAGGAGTGGATTTTTAATTTTATTTTCATTATGTATGTGTGGTACACACATATGCTTTTACATGTATAAAAATTGTGGAGTGTGTGTATATATATATATATATATAGTTATGCAGCTCTTGATTTGTAAGGGCTTTATTTTTACATCTCTGACATGTGGAGTATCCAAGAGTATTAGTCACATGGTATTTTCTTCTGGCAAAGCCCTTAAATCTAGTGACAGTGATAGCTGATTTAAGAAGGCAGGGAGTTAATTTTTGTTCCTATTTAGATGATCGCTTGGGACAAGGTAGGTCATGGCAGTAAGTGACTCTGTATTTCCCAATACTTCAGAGTTTCTTTGACTTGATGAGCAAGGAGAAATGCAGTACTTCTTATTTCCCCTAGAAACATGTGAGTAGGGTTCATGTCTTAATCAGCAAAAGAATCTGGGATCATGTTTTCCTTATGGAAATGCAGACATTCAGGAATAGTTAGTGGGTTTAATTTTGCTGAAATTTGTTTTTATGGCAGACAAACTGAGGAGGAGAAAGTGTCAGATGGGGCTTGAGCAGTGTTGCACAAAAACCCAAGAAATACACCATGAAAATTCCTTACCTGTCTCCAGAGGTTTTTATCTGTAGCCAGGAGTATCAAAAAAATGTGGACAATACTGTGCTATCTTTAGGAAAGAAAAGATGGGTAGAACATTTCCATGACAACCACCACAGATTTTCTCCAGAAGCAGTGTTAATTTTGACAATGCAGAGAAGATCCAGGGTTTGATATTTGATGCAAAGGTGAACTTAGAGTGACCACTGAAAGATTTTCAACTAAGTCACATCAAAGCTGATGAAGACCAGAGAGGCAATTTGAAGTTGTTTGCTTCTGTGCTTTAGTCTGGGGAAAAAGCTACATCCTCGAGAATGGAGGAGGAGATTTATAGCAAACAGTCCTTGGATGACTGTAACAACTAACATAGAGTTGTTACATTTTTAGTCCTAAAAAGCCATTGTGTGCTCACACTATTGAATAGGTCCAAAGATGCTGTCAGTATGTGTGGGCTGGATGGAATCCTTGATGCACTTGCTGAATTTTTCACCGGTAGTCAGGAAACCAGCGAAAGAATGGTAAAGAAAGAATTAAGATACATGCAGGACATAAGAACTACTTTTAGAAAATAACTATGGGTTTAAGTTAGAGGTAGGACAGACAGATGTATAAAACAGGTATGTGGCTATATGCTGGGATTTTGTTTGTTTACTACCAGTGATGGCCTACTGTAGAGTAAGTTATTGAACCCATCTCTAGTTGGATTGGTAACTTCTCAGTGATGAAGGGAGTTAATCTTTTCACTTTTAATGAAAAAAAAATCTTTTTCCCGTCATTTGATGGTAGGTGTTTGTACTCCCAGGTAGAAGGCAATACACTGTTTTGAAAGGATTTTTAGTGTATGGTTTACTCATGAAATAGAGGAAGGGGTTTGTCAGCCAAGTGAGCCGTCTTGAAAGTCAGAAATGAGCATAGCTAAAACCTGCAGCTACAGTTTGGAGAGGGTGTAAGAAAGATGATACCTGTGAAGCTGTTGGGTAGAGGACTTACAGTAAAGTCAGAGAAAGAATTCAAGTAAATCCTGTATCTGTATTTTCAAGAAATTAAAAAATGACTTAAGGTACTACAGGAATGGCTAAGAAAACTCTGAAAGGACAATGGAAATCTTTACCTTAAAGACATAAAATTAATTGGAAGAATATCAATATGCAGATTGGGAGATGGAGGGAAACTAGGTTGATAGGTATAGTAAGGAAGAATACACTTAAGGAAACTTACTTACGATGAAATTGGTTGTGTCATTGATGTTTAGAAACATTGGAACATTATATGGAGGCTGCATAACAGAAAATAGAGATGAAATTCAGTGTTAAGGGATGAAGATGTTCCCTGTCAAGAATTCAATTAAATTAAGAACTTGTACGTATTGAAAGTGAAGGTGTCAAATGACCACAGGAGTTTATCAAAGGAGTTACTAAAGTCCTGAAACGCCAAATAAAGGCAAATACAGTCTTATGAGTTGGAGAAGATGGACTGCAGACAAAAATGGAGAATTATTAATAACAGTATAGAAGGCCTGAGATGTTGTCTGGGCTGTAGTGTATGCCTGTGTTTATTCATGTTCAGGGACAGAATGTCAGACAGAGTGTCTGCAAAGCTGTTTTCCTGTTTAGGAGTGTCCTAGCTCATGGTTGTCCACCTGGTGTTTGAATTCAACTTGCTTATTCTAAAGTATATAGAATACTTTGTTCAAAATATTTTAGGAATGGAAGAAATTTTGAGTGTTTGCTGACTGAACTTCTTTTTACAGTTAAAATCCCAGGCTTATTCAAATAGTATCTGTGTTTAATATGCAGGTAGTAGTCACTTAAACTAAAAATGTGAAGAACTTAAAATTGCCAAGCATACTGTAAGGAGCACAAGCACTTGAAACTCAAACATGGAAACACAGGAAGAAAGAGATCTCAAAGTTGTTAAGAAAGATGTAGGGAACTTCTGGCACTTGGAGATTTATCTTTTTGTTGTTTTATCTTTTTGTTGGCCTTGAAAAAAAGGCCATTTCAGGCAAGCCTTTTCAGCAAAATAAGGCTGCTGAATTGCTTGCTTATATGCTCAGGTTGTTATGTTACATTCGGTGCAATTTGTGACTGATTGACAGTCAATGTAGTAGTTCTGTGTCCCTGAACAGTTTTTTAAATCTCAGTTGTCTGACTACAGTAATACTTGAAGTGATGTCCAAAATGTTTTCTGTGAAAGTCAGTTTTCTGATAGTCAGAATTCTTATGAATGTTTGATAGGTAGCAGCAAGTTAAAAAGGGACTCTAAAAAGAAGTATATTTGAGGAATTTTTTTTTTTTATTCTCTTACAACTCCTTGTGCTAACTGAATGAAGAGTAGTTAGAGTATCCTTGATATACATAATTTGATGTATTTTAAGGAGGAAACCTAAGCGGTTGAGAATTTGTATAAACTCATGTTGCTCCATTTTAAAATAAAACATCGCAGGAGATCATTTAACATCTGGTGATTCTGTGCTTATGGAATTTGACGTAGGTAGCTTATTTAATACAGCACATTAGAACATTTGAAAGAGACCTTTAAAAGTCCTGTAGAGTGGCTTTTTATATAGTGCAGCTTCCTAAATTTTGTGTTACAGGATTTACAATATGTTGGAGACTCTGCATCTCTGTGAAGATGCATGGAAATACTGACATGTTTAGAACTTGATTTCCAGACCCTTTTGGATTTAAAGGGATGATGCAAGGAGAGAAGCAGGAGCAGAATGGAGCACTAAGAGTAGAGACCTGATCCACACCTGTTGCTTTCTGGTGGATGAGTTCTTGCCACACAGTTCTTCACCTACTGCTTTATGCTAAGTGACTCCGAAGTGTGGTGGTGTACATGTGCAAATCATCACGGGCAGCTGTAAATGCTGACCCACTAAGTTATGTAAGAGAGACTGTACTTGGAAATTACAGACTGAAAAAAGGCCCCTCTACATAAACAGTGGCAGGATTAGGGACTGGGGGTGGGGAGGAGGGGAACAATAGCACTGCTTTCTTTGCAGGATTGAGCATTTTCAATGGTTAAGCCATCTTCACCTAAAATTTTTCTTTTTGTTTCAGTTTCCTTTTAGGCCTTGTCTGGATAGAAGGAACACAGGGTTTCTTCAGGTTTTTTCAACAGGCTTGTGTTGAATTAATGTAAAACATTGGATATGAAGTGAAAAAAAAAGAAGCCTCTGTACTTACATGCAAAGTAAATTAAGCTAAAAAGCAGCTAAGACACCTTCATTTCTGAGTAAAGACAAGAGTTTGTAATTTAGCTAATCCTTTGTGTGGAGAAATGTTAACATTTTTAGTGCAGCTTTCATTTTAGCCAGGGTATGTTATACTCTGCCTTAAAGACCTTAGTTCTTAATAAAATATCTTACTTACTCTCTGAAGCCTCAAAAAAATGAAGTAAAAGTTTGTTGGATGTAAAAAACTGACACACCAAAGTATTAATTCTGTGAAATTTTGCTTTCCACTTTCTAAATTTTATTGGAAGTTAGGTGATGGAATGTAGAGGGACAGTGGCTGGAAGTTCATTGCTACAGACTTTAAGGAATGGACACAATATAAAATGATGTCTTGTTGAAGAGTAATTTTGTCTTCTTTTTTAAATTGCATTGTGAAGGAATCATGACGACTTCAGGAAAAGAGAATTTCCGGCTGAAGAGCTACAAGAACAAGTCTCTGAACCCTGATGAGATGCGTCGCAGGCGCGAGGAAGAGGGTCTTCAACTACGGAAGCAAAAGAGAGAGGAGCAGGTAATGCACAGCAGTTGAGGTATCTGTGGCCAGTCCTTAAACAGTCCCGTTTTGCAGTGTCACTGCCTCTCTGCTTCTCCCTAGCCCCTTTTTAGTTGTTCCTGCCCTCCAAATTCATACATAGTCAGTCTGAAATCAGAGTCACTTGCACAATTCACTGCCTCTTCTGCAGGCTCTACAACACATAGAGTGCTCCTCATTCACTCAAGTGTAACATTGGCCAGAGCAGATTGAGGATTTGAACAAAATTGTCTGACCAGTAGCTGTATCCTCTCCAGCTCTTCTGATGACATCTTAAACTGGGTACCTTCTCTTAAGTCATAGCAACCAAATGCTCATCCAAGTGTGATCATTCTCCAAAGTGCTCTTTGCTACTGTAACTCAACTGTCAGACCCCCTGCAGGTGTTCTGTGAAGATATGTAATACACAGGAATTTATCAGGTCTTTGAACCCCAGCATCCTCTGCAAGAAAGCAATGGTGTGGAAGCTAGACAGCTTGTAGCTGGAGGCAGATGGTGAGGAAAAGAAGGGGACATTTTCAGAAATGTTAGGAACCTATATTTTAGCACATTGCTGTTTTCATTTACTCCATGGCTAAGCTTTCTCCATGTGCTGTCAGTTGAACTCCTGTAGCCAGTGTACTGCCTATTGCCTTCTCTCAGATGATAGCCTATGTAGTTTCTATAGCAGCCCAATGCAACATGCTGTTTATATATTGGCTATGTAATATATATGAAGTATATGGATATTAAATGCTTTCTCTCTTTAGTTGTTTAAACGCCGAAATGTTGCAACAGCTGAGGAAGAAGCGGAGGAGGAAGTGATGTCAGATGGGGGCTTCCATGAGGCTCAGATGAACAACATGGAGATGACTTCTGTAAGTGATGAAAAATGAATACAGTATTGGTTGAAACTGGGCAAGTCTGTCATGCAGTGACATGATGGGAATGAAATTCCAGAATGATGTGAAGAATGCATTCAGAGATGGACAGCTCTGAAACACCTGTCTCAATGAACTGCCCTGAAACAGATTGTATGAACGAAAAATGCTAGGAATATACAGCGAGTGGTTTTTCAGAGGATATATGCTCAAGAAAATTAAATAAAATGTCATTGTCCTGGCAGGCTGATCACTTCCTGGATTTAGTGTTCATTACAGGTGATTCTATCAACTGTTGCCCAGAGCTTTTTTGATCTGAATTTCATACAGCTTGAAGCATGAAAAGACAAATTAGGCAGTCTGTTATTGCAATTTACAAAGTTAAAAAGCGGCTCAGTGGAAATCTTTTATAGCAGACTTTCAGGTGGCACCATTTTTAACCAAAGTGTTGGAAATGCTGCTAGACCTAGCTTAATTGTCTGCATGGGGCCTTGAACTCCTTTCTATGCTAGAGTTTAAAACAACAGAAGAACATTTCCTGTGGGAATTAGACTTTTTTACTTTGTCCCTGGAAAGAAAAATGGTAGGGGTTTCAGTTCTATAACAGAAAAATTTAAGGAAGTGCAATTCTCACTTAATGTCACTAATCTTTACAGTGTCTGTGTTAAGAGTATGCAAGTGATATTTCCATAGAAATCAGGCTGAGCTATTGGTGGTTATATGAGCCTTGAAAATTACTGGGAAACAGAGAAATGCTTATAAACAGCATGGTAGGTCAATAATAGAATATATGGTTTTACTCTTCAAGATAGTATTCAAATATCAGGCAAGTCCTAAATACCATTAATCATTTGTGTGGAAGCTTATATTAAACAAATAGAGAGTAAAAAGTAAGGAAAGGATTCTGCCTAATTGATAGTGTCAATACAGAGTTTGCTGTATTAAATGCCATAAATTATCTTAACAGTTGGAGCTGTTGGCTGTTACAGACAACGCCCAAGTATTTTCAGCACTGTCACCTGTCTCCCTGTCTGTCTAAGGGTTGGAATCAGATGTATCTGAAGATTTAGATTAGAAGTGGAAGAAAAAAAAAATCTGACTTCTCTTATGCTTTTTTACATGGGTGTGTGTGTGGTGAACAGAATGTTGGATTTTACCTAGCATAAGAAAAGTTGCTGATTTAATGTAGTCATATTATTGGAATCCATCAGTATTATGGAAAGTTTAATACCTCTACTTGATGTTGATAACAAGCATTAGGTTTGTCAACTCTTCTAAAAATGACAGGTCCTATACATTTTGGTGTAAGAGAGTAAGTCAAAATGTACATGTTAGGGAGATCTAAATGCTAATTACTTTTTGTTAAAGCAAAGCTGACAATTTTACATTTATTTTGGAGGAAGGGAGAGAACACCAGTGAAAAATTATGAAGAGTAATTTTCTTGCCGTTTCTTGAGGAAAATATGAATTTTGGCTTTCAGTAAAGCAAAGCTGCGCTTGAGAATGATGCTGCCTTATGTAGATGTACATATATAATGATTCCTTTGTTGTCCATAATGGTTTTACCAAACTTTTTATTCAATAAGAAATAAACTTCATACTGTTTTAGCAAATGTAACCTGTTTGTTGCTAATTCCAGACATTTTTGTCCTTTTGCTGTCTGTCACCCTCATTCTGTTTCCCCACCTAAATGTTAGAGTGCAGTCATCACTGCTGATATGATTGAGATGATTTTCTCCAATAGTCCAGAACAGCAGCTCTCAGCCACCCAGAAGTTCCGAAAGCTGCTTTCTAAAGGTAAGGGCTGAAATTACTTAGAGAAAACTGTAGAAGCCTCCCTAGCATGTGGTTTTACTTTGACAGCAATAAACATTGAGTTTCACACTGAAATTTCTGGGTCAAACTCTGCTTGACACAGTGTATGTAGTAGTATGTATGTAGTAGTTGCTTCTTTTCTTGAAATCTGTTCTTAGTATTGCAGATGTGAGATCTCATCTTGGATGCAGGTTTAAATGTTGTAGACAGCGTCTCTGTGGCCCAAACATGCTGTTATATCAAAGTTCCTCTGTACACGTGGATGCCAGAGTGACTGCACAGAGCTGCTGCTCTGAAATCAGTAGGCCTGTACTACTGAGTGCATCAGTGCATTGAATCATGTTGTCTTATTGCCTCATACTCTGGAGTTTTCTTATATTGGCAGATAGGAATCCGTTGCCTTTTAAGAAAGTATTGTAGAAAAAGAGCACACTCCAAGAAAAGAGCAGTCACTATGTCACTGGATATTGTTTTGATGCACTAATTTGAGAATTTCCTTACAAAGAAATGAATGTATCTAATTTAACTTCTTGTTTTAAACAGAACCAAATCCTCCAATAGATGAAGTCATAAGCACACAAGGAGTGGTGGCCAGGTTTGTGGAGTTCCTGAAGCGAAAAGAAAACTGTACATTACAGGTATAAAATATGAGTGCAACTGTGTTCCTAGTTTAGAAAGACACTTGGTGATGCAAGTAGATAGGGAAAAAATCAGTGATTTGTTCAGCTATACTTCCTCTCTTTCTTCACTGTGTTGCAAAAGCTATTTTGTCATCAGAATTTCTGGCAAGACCTCTGGGTGCAGGACAGGAGAGAGAGATGTCTGACATGCGTTGAGTGATTGATAGGATAAGGTCTTCAGACTTCTAAATTTCAAGCTCTGTTTTTATTGAACTCAGAAGATAAAAAGCTATTAAACTTTAATGTTTGTCTTCTTTGTACTAATTGAAGACAGTTTAAAATCTTTAGAATTAGAATTTACATTGATTAAATAAAAAAAATATTTAGAATTAGAAATACAATCTGTAATGATAAACATAGAAAGGTGGAAACCTTACTGTGGTTTGAAAAAACTGCATTTTTTGTGCTACAATGGTGGTTAATTTTTCTTGGACCTTTGTCTAATTTCCAGCTGTCTTGGCTAGTGTGAAAGAAAAGGAATCATCTGGTTAAGGAAAAAATATGTTAACATGTAACCATTAAATACAACACCTCAATTAGAATCAGTGTTCTTTCAAAATAAGGCAGAAGGTTTGTGAATGGCATGTGAAATCTAAATTTTGTTGACTGGAAATATACAAAAAATTATGGTTTTTTTTTTCCAGAGCACTGAATACTCGCTTCAGAGAAAGTAGAATTACAGGAAAGCATTTTGTGTTGGCCTCTGGCTCTGGTCACATTGTTTTGCTTCTTGTTCATTAATGATGAATCTTGCATTTTGACTTTGTGTGTTTCTACTTTATTTTGCAGCGCATACTCCTTGTGTTGCAGTGATATATTTTGGAATTGTTTATTCTGATCACATCTTACTAGAATGCTCAGTTAATCAGAAGGGCAGTATTAATTGTAGTAATTAATTATATTTTTAAAACCAAAGTCTTTAATAACACAAATGAAAAGCCTTAGAAGTCTAGGGTTAGTTCTTGAGTTCTTATTTCAGGCACATTTCAGAATTTGGTGCAACTCCTTAGCAGGAATTGTTTTTATGATTAAACCCTAAATATAAGTCCTTGCTGCTCTTCAGAGACAGATAGTTTTTGAAGGTATGTCAGTATTTCCACTGGAATACTGCTAGATCAGCATCTTTTGGTGATGTCGAAATCAGTAATTTATAGATTTCAACTTTCCATTTTTACTGTTTGTTTTTACTTTTCATTCAACTTTTAGCAGTCTTTTAATTCTACAGATTCTGAATGTACCTGATAAGATGTAAATTTGCTAGTGTAGTGTAATAATCTTTGGGCTGAAAGCATGCAGAAACGTGTTCAAATGTGGATTTCAATAATCTTTTTTCTGAGGCCTGAGGTCTCAGGTAGGGTTAAATTTGCATTTTGTTTTAAAAAGTTAATGCTTTTGCAAGTTAAGATTAAAATAATAAATGACAAAAACAGTTAAAAGATGCGAAGTGTTCAGGATCTCACTGTTGCTTGAAGTCATGAATAAAAGCAGCATACACTAATAACATTTGGTATCAGTACTGATCACCAGAGGTGGCAAGAAGTACTTTGAGTTGCTTTTTAGAAATCTGTTTTTGGTTGGTTGGTTTTTTAAAAATCTCTTTCAGATCTTTATTTGCTTCATATCCATGAAGTTTTGCCAAACAATGTCTTCTCCTGCATCTTCAGGAATATAACTGGTGATTCAGTGAATGCAGGTGTCATATTGTGGGAAAGCACTCGTTTTGTGTACATGTTCTTAGCCAGTGAGAAAGGCAAAGATAACATAAATGCATAGCAAAAAAAAAAAAAAAAAAAAAGGGGTTTGAAAAGCCACACCAAACCCAATATTCTCATAAGGAACTGCTGCAAATTTTTGTTTCTAGTGATAACTCATTAATACATGATTTGGGTTCTTTGCAAATTGTCTGTTAATTAGTAATATCTCATGTTTTTCCTACGCCAAATCTGCCAGATCTCTCTGGTTTTAAAAGACATTTAGTCTCATGTTTGGTGTGGCATAGTAAACTGACTTGTATTTTGTTTTCCAGTTTGAAGCTGCGTGGGTGCTGACAAATATTGCCTCGGGAAATTCCCTTCAGACTCGAATAGTGATCCAAGCTGGAGCTGTCCCCATCTTCATAGAGCTGCTTAGTTCAGAGTTTGAAGATGTTCAGGAACAGGTAAAGATTGAGAACAGCATTGAATTTTGTGTGTGTATTTATTTGTGGAACTGGAGGCTGTTTTGTCTGACTTTTAGTTGTTTTGTTTGTTTGGTGTTTTGTTGGGTTTTTTTCTCCTTCTCTGGAAAGGAGCAAGGCTATCCTGTAAGAAAGCCTTTAGAGAAAATACAGTATATGGCAATTTCGCGCAACAGTTGCTTTGTGTTTAGTATGCGTTAAATTACCTAAGCAAGTATTGTGTTTTTCGCTTTCTGGAAATTATATATTTAACCATAACTAGTGGAGAAATTAATTTGGTTCTCTAGCAGGTTAGTATATTTCTGTTTATTGAGGAATTCAGGGAGCCTTGTTTGAATAGTTGCTTTAGATACGAAAACTTCATTCCTGTTTCTCCTGAAGATAAAGCATGAGTGGAAATTATAGTTTGTTCTCCAAGATCCTTGTAGCATAGATGAATATTCTTCAAGGCCCACAGGGATCACAGACCAAACATTTGATTCAGTAGTTTCCATTTGAGGTCTGTAACTTGTATTTGAACAAAGATGTACTTCAGATGTACAATCTTGCTTTGAAGACTTAGGGTGATGAAATTTTAATGATGGTAACAAATTTAGTTTCAGCCAATCTTAATCCTAACTTGAAAGTATGCACCTTTGCTATATACCTTGACTATCTTTGGGTCCAGGTATTGCTTTTGTTACACTCTCTACTCCATTACTAATAAGTTCAGTGTTTTTTTTTTCTATAGGTATTTGCAGATCATGGTTTAGACTTTACTTGAATAAATGAAATTAAGCACTGAATTCTCATTTTGAGAACATTTCTGTGGTGGTTGGTTTGTTTTTGGTGACCTTTTTCTGAACATTTCTTAGTTTCAGTATCTTTTTGTGGTGATGAAATGACAAGCGCTGGCTATCCCAGTAGCACTCTTTCAGCATTGTTTTTCGCAGAGACAGTACCTCATTTTCACTTCTACTTGATAGTTTGGTGTGTAAATATCCAGTGTCTTTGCGGACTCCTTGCCACAGAAGCTTGTTGAGCTCAGGTTAAGCTGATTATCCAATATGATCCATTGTTCTTTTCAGAGTCACTGACTTCCAGGGTTCAGTTCTCCATCCTGTAAGTGTGACCTCTATTCTGTGTTCCTAGATGTCTGACCTTGCATTTGGCTGTATTGAGATGCATGATTGGAGGAGTCCCAACTCATAAACATTGGACTGCTTTGTGTATTTTGCCCTTCTTTCTTGTAGCTGACTCAGAATGTACCACCTATACTTAAGGTTGCCTTACATTTTCCACAAGAGAGATTTTTTTTTTTCTTAGTTGCTTATAGTTTTCAAGTTACTCTACTTTGTATCTTTTAATGTTCTGTTTCAGACTGAATTATTATTGAGAAGGCATTTAAAGAGTGTTTGAAAAAGTATTAAAGAAAATAAGGAGTATTTTTTGTCTCTTGCTTTAGCTTTGTGGAGTTGAGTCTGCTATTGTTGTAGAAATTAGAAACGTGACAGGGAACTTGCCAAAATGGCAAATAAATGCTGTGTTCTGCCCATGTGAAAATCCATCCAGACTTAGCTATATGGAGCCTTTCAGATTCTGTGTTTTGGGGGTTGAACTTGGTAGCATTGCTTTCCAAATTCAGCCATCCCTTGGAGAGTGCTGTTCCTGCATAATGATTGATGCTCTCTATATAGTAAAGGCTATTCTTACTTTTTTCTGTCTTCATGATTGATATTCTGTGCAAGAACTAACTTGGTTTTTTTCTTGGGTTGTTATCATCCCTGCTGATGTTCAGAGAGCAGGTGGGAAGAGCAAACCTGTTTAGATTAACTTGTGCAGCCTTCAATCTTATGATGGTGAATTAACAGAAGAGCTTAGGAGCCACAGTTAAGAAGTTTATCTGGTTCCTTCCCCCCTCACTCCCTCCTAATAAACTCCCTCCTGATTTATTCAGATTACAGGCAGGCAGAGTGGCTTGGTTGTCATTACTGAAAAATACTTTTCCATGCAGTTCAGGTGCTGCAAAATTCACAATCTCTCTTGCTGATAATCTCAAAGTACCAGTTACAAATTGCTCCATAGTAAGCTGGGCTTAAGAAGGAAAATGTACTGTGGCAGGGGGTTACTCACACTGTTTCATAGTGGATTTCTATTCTGCGGCTCTGGAGATTTCAGCCCTGCTCACAGCTGACATGGGGCCAACAAAGGAGTAATCCTGTTTTTTTCCAAACAGCTTTAAAAAAGCCCCAAGCACTTCACCATAGTATCATCTGAAACAAAAATTAGAAGTCTATAAGCACTGAGAAGTTAGCTCATGTACTTCTGTATTACAGGATAGCAGTAGCACACAATTGCATAGTATTTTTCCAGATGACTCTTGTCTCATTCAGTATATGCACAGATTGTTGCCCTGGTAACAGATGAGTGGGTAGTAAAGGCAGCTTTTATTTGTCACATTGTGACCCTGTTTGTTAAAGTTGGAACAAATTACAGTGCATGGAGGAGAATAGGGAAGAAATTCTTACAATTAAGCTGATTGTAGAGAAAAAGCCATTTGTGAGAAAAATGTTTCTACTGCTTAGTGTCTGATACGGGACGACTTCCTTATCTCAGTTTTCAGTAAGTGGATACTTGTTCTGGGGTTTTCTAATCCTCAAGGTGAAATACTTTTTTTTCATTTTGTACTTGAGGACAACTCAGCAGTGATTTTTGTAGTTAGGCCTGTGTTTTGAGCACATCTGATCCTGGAGTTTTCAAGTTGGATTTCTGAAACTGGGTGATATTTAGCTACAATTTTCTCCTAAAATGATCACCCTAATTATGTTTCACTGTAGTACTGTGAAGATTATTATTTGCAAGCAACTGCATTTGCAAAAAATTACAAAAACCAGGAAAATACGGAAGATATAACAATGTGCTCAGGGCAGAGAGGCCAGAAGCTAACCCTGTAATCATAAGAGTAAAAGATGAAAAGAGAAAGAAGTATTGAAAGCTGTGTTTAGGAAGTCTTTCTTTGTTCTAATTGAGATAGCAATTCTATAGAAGGAAATGTTAGGTGATAACATTATTTTGAATATGTAGCACAGACAAAAAGTATGTATAATATCTTACTTATTGGCTAGTCATTATCCACTGTTTTTTAGTCAGTTTTAAAGACTTAAATGTTTACTTTGTCTTCTATTTCTAACTTCCCTTAGCAGTGGCTTAGGAACAGTTACCAGTGTACCTTATCTTCTGATCACAGTGTTCTCAACGTGTATTTTTCATATTTAAAAGCCAGTGTTAATTTTCAGCTTTTTTCCTTTGCATATGCTAGTTTCCGAGTAGTGAAGATTAAGTCAGCTGTTTCATTGAAGTCTATGAAGAAATTTTTATAGCTGTGTTTAATAAACAACATGTATGTTAATGAAATGTTACCTTACATCCTTTGACAAGATCTGTTTCCCATTGAGCTGTGTGGGCCTCATTTAATTAGCCACCATCCTTTAACTCTTTCATTACCTGCATTGTGTGTCAGTCTTTCTCTGTGGTCAGTGGTCAAACCATTTAGCATACATTTTTCCCATCAGAGAAATTGAATTTATCACAGAGTCTACATCTGCATTATTTATGAGAAACACTTTGGCTATGCCTCCCTCCCTCTCCCCATCTCTTTTTGTGGTGTACTGATTTTTAGGTTTAGTCAGTGGCATATATCCTAGCCCTGACCACATTTTTTTTTCTTCCAAAAGACACCTAGAAATTTTGATCTGCCTGCCTGAAATTATTTATATTGAAAGACTCCATCAAAGCCCTTTAGATGCGCTTAAAGTTGATGTGGCTTCAGCAGTGTCTTAGCTGCAGTTCTTTCCTGACTGCCTCTGCTGTGGTACTTAAAACCCAGATGTCAACTTGGGTTTCCTTGATGAACATTGAATTTCCTTCAAATCCCATACAAGGCCTTGTGCTGCCTGTTGAGGAGGATTGAGATGGTCTCAGTTACATATATGTGTCATTGTGCTCTGCTGGACAGCCTATGGCATGAGCATCCCCAGCTGCCCTGTTCCCTTTTGGGAAAGTTTGCATTTCCAGCTGAGGCAGCCAGTATATTTCTCCGTCAGTATTTTTCTATTTCTAGTTGTGTTGCTCTTCATTTGGTAACTTACTTGCTTGGCAGAGCTGACCTTTGAGTCTGGTGTTCAGGCTCTGGTTTTTACATATATGGTCTTACTAAAAAGCTCTTTGTAATCAAAATCAGGACAAACAGTCAAAGTGTGAGGATGAGCTATTTTCTCTGTTTGTTAGATGAGATTTGAGAAGAAGGGCCACTGAAAGAAGGATATTTTCTGTATTAGGACATATTAGCAGTCATCATGTGTCCTTCTGGTATCCTTCCTTGTGTTCACTTGACCAGTCATACTTGTATGTGAGCTAATCTTCACCATCTTCATCTCAGCATTGGATCATTTTCCCAAGTCAGCATCCAACTGCTGATAAATTGTTGATTGTTCGTGATATTTCTGCTCCACTGAGAAGCAAACTCTGCACATTGTTGGTGATTGGGTTGATCACTTAATTTAAGTACCCAAAGAAATAATGTCTGAGAATCTTCAGAATCCAGGCAAAAGTGGGGAGTTGTCAATAAGCACGTGGATTATTCACAGAAGGCACCATATGGTTCAACAGTACTCTAGAAGACTTGTGCTTTACTTTTACTGACTACTGAAGTTGTCCAGCACTGCAGGAAAAAATGCTGGAGTTCAGTGATGAGTAAAATAAATCAAAGATTTGCAACAAACCATGCTCCACTGTTAGCAATAAATGGAAATTTATACAAGTGTATAAAAATAGGTGCTGTCAATTAACAAGGCAACATTTGCACTTTCAGTTTGCACACAGCTTTCTACCTAAGATGTGGGTTAAAAAAACAGGCTACAAATCTTAAAATTCATGTAATCTTTAAGTTGGGATTTAGATTGTAGAAAGTACTGAAATGGATTTTTTTTAGTCAAATATTTTTTTCTTGAGTAAGCTCTAAAATTTAATGGAATTAAATATGCTTTTACTTCTGCAAGTATCCAGAAATAAACATGAAAACATTTGAGTTGTGTAGAACAAAGCCAAAGCCTAAATACTGTGGCAAGTATTTGCATCTTGAGGAGTGCACAAAAGAAGAAATGGAAATCATTGAACGTTATTCAGACAAACAAACCCTGAAGAAACTTGTCATTTTTCATGTGTTTGTGGAAACTATGACAGAGCTTTGTATTTATGGCATTGTTTGATGAGTTTAAATGAGAATAACTTGCGTTCTTTACTTATCTGAAGAGCTGAAATAATTCCCTGAGGAAAGACATCTTCCTTATTGAATGAAATATTTCGTGTTTTTCTGAAGGTATTTCGATTAATTGGCATCTTGTGTCCTATCAGTCATTAGCATTACAAGGATTTCTTGCAACATCTTGTCTTACCGGGTCCTGTGAAACGAGACTACTCAGCCACTTTTCTTGCCTTAAAAAAAACTGAATAATGGGAAAGCAGAGGTGCTATTTGACTTCTCTGGTCAGACTTTTTGATGTCAGGTTTGCTGTTGCAAAACCAGTCAATCATTCAGGGTCAGAATGGATTCTTGGATTAAGATTCTTGGATTGTCAACCTTAAAAATAGATATTGCTATAATGGCAGAAACAAAGACCACAGCCGAATGAAATAGGGCTTCCTTGTTTTTTACCTGTGTAAGGGTGTCCAGGCAAGGAGACTGTGTCTTCATACAAAATTACTCACATTTCAGTGAGAGAGAATTTTTCCAAATTCTAACTCTTTTCCTCCCAAAGTGTTTGCAGAAGATTCACAAATTTATTTAGAGCTGTCTGAAATCTTTGGTTCATTCCTCAGGCTTCTCCTTGCTGTAGCAATGCAAATATGGGGGTGAGTAACAGGTGTGGTTCCTTAAAGTTCTAACATGAGTTACCTTTTGCAGGAGGTGGGATGTGTTCTGTCTCTTAAGCTAAATTTTTTCTGATAGCTGTCTTCTGTGCCTTGAGTCAAAGTGGCTGCCAGACCCAAAGTTACACTTTTTAGATAAACTGTTGTCATTACAGTTTTACTGTAGTAAAAAGAATAAGAATTAGAACGAAAAATGATGATGAAGATCGGTTTTGGGAAAACATTGCATGGTAATAGCACAGGTCAGTATAGTCTCGTGTCCTGCCTCTGACTGTGGCTGACAGCAGTAGCCTGGAAAACAGTAGAAAAAAAACAACTAAGTAGAAAAAACAAACTAATCCTTCCCCAGAACAGTCGCCTACTCTCTTCACAACTTGCAGTTGAATGGCTCTGATCCTATGCTATTGTTGGTAGTACTGGTAGAGAGGAGGAGTCTCTTTATTTTGTATCTAGCAAGCTGACATCTATATCTACATTCTGTATATACTTGTGGTTTTATCTGTCTTCGTTTTGCAGGGTTTTCTAGTGGTTTTGGGCCTCTGCAGTGGTTGGAATCTTGTTTTTTAAAGTAGTATCTTTTTGTCACTGTTTGAAAACATGTTACAGGAGAAATCTAATGCATTAAATTAATTGACACCATATTGAAAATGAACAAATATGTTTATTTCAGGTTATCCATAAATTTCCTTTAGGTAAAAAGATTGGCAATTCTGTCAGTTTTTTTAGAGGAGCATTTTATTTCAAATAGGTATAGAGAGAGGGAAGAACATGTTTATTTTGTGTGAGGAGCTTGCTATGTTCAATTGGAGAAATAGTTATGGACTATAACTCATTTTACTGCTAAATACATAGCCTTCAACTGAAGACAAAATTGGGGAGGACATTCAGCTGCTATCCATGACAAGTAGGATTGCTTTTGTCCTCTGTATGCAGAATTGGAAATACTTCCAGTGGTTGTGTAGCTATAGGTGTCTGTAAAGCCAAGAGCCAAATAAACCAACCAAATAAGCAGATACATATATTTATTTGATATGACACTTTAAGTAAATAACTTGAAATAAATAGTTATAGTAAATATAATTTCATAAGCTTTCTTGTGTGACAAAATACTGTAATTTGCTTGGAAAATAAAATTTCTTTTATACTTGACATAGATTATTTCTACTTTTTAAAGTTGCAGCTCTCATACTAGTGGACAGTGATACAAAAAACACCACTTAGCTCAAATGTATAAATCAATACCAATTAAATCTTTTATTCTCATCATATTACAGAAAATGGATTTCATGCCGCTTTAATTCTGGTATTTTTGATCACAAAATGAAGTTGGGGGTAGTACTGATGTCCAAACCCTCACATTTTGCCATGCATATTACTTAATCAGCAGCACTGGTTCTATCTCATATAGTTTTATTTTAAAGAATATATGTCCAGGCCCATCTGAACTCTTTGATTCTGAATATTATTTATCTTGATCATAGATTCTCATTTTTAATCTATAACTATGTAAAAAGTGCATGCTTTTATGGCTTCATAGTAAATACTAATATGAGCTGTTCCACACAAACCTTTATGGATACAGACTTGCTTGACCTGTGCTACAAACATCTGGTTTTAAATTAGCTGTGAACAAGGAGTGTAGAATTAGAATATTCCTAAGCCTGTGGAGGTGAGCTTATATTTTATGTTGTGGACCGAGCAAGGGTATGTCTGCCTGCACAATCTTTGGAGACATACATGTTTGCTTTTACGGTGTTCTTCTTAGATCTCAATAAGTATTCCTGAATCTTATAATGAGCTTGAGTGTGTACATGTAACATGCAACCAGAATGCATTCCCCTTCTGTACGTTGTCCAGGCCTAACAGTGAGAACAGATTATCTCCCAACTCTAATACATATGTTAAACTGGTAGAATTTTGAGAATAAAAGCAATTATTATTCTGTTTTTCATTACAGGCAGTATGGGCTCTTGGCAACATTGCTGGAGACAGCACTATGTGCCGAGATTATGTTTTGGACTGTAATATCTTGCCCCCTTTATTGCAGTAAGTGTGTTTTAATGTTTTCCAGAATTTTGCTTGAGTCCCTGATAAGACTGAAATTTGGGTTTTGCCTTGAAGAATAACAATGCTGTTTTCTTTTATTGTGGACTAATCATAGTTTTTACAGGGGAGTCCTGTACTACTTTTTTAATGAAGCTAAAATGGAAACATGTTTTAGAAGCAGCTAAGCTGGAACTATTTTATTCTACAGTGTGGGTGGATGTCTGGGCTTATTTTAGAGTCACAGAATAATTTAAGTTGAAAGGCACCTTTGGAGGTCATCTAGCCAAAGCCTTTCTTCATAGCAGGTGAGATCAGATTAGATTGCTCAACTACTTACCTAGTCAAATTTGGAACATCAGAAGTAGATTCCGTAGCTACCTGGGGTAACCTGTTGTGGTATTTGACCATGGTGTGGTGGAACACAGTGTTTTCATATCTAATCAGAATTTTCTGTGTTTTACCTTGTGACGGTGCCTCTTTTCCTGTCACTATGCTTGAGGAGTAGATTGTTGCTGAAACAATGACACCATCTTGTGTTGTCATGTCCAAATGACGATTACTCAGTCTCTGTCCTTTGCAGACTGTGCAGCAGGGGAATTCTCCCCTCTCTCATAAAGACATTGATACAGTGAGAGGTGTCTGTGAGAAAAAGAAAGTGAATTGTTACACTTTAGGGGAAAATTAGGTCTTGCCTTTCTGCATTTTCCTAGGCCAAAGTGGGACTCATAGTCTGAGACTGACATAAAAATGCAGTGTGGCTATGAAGGTCCTCTTCAAAACTACCTGCATGTCCTCCTCCTTTGAGTAATTTTGTCAAAATTCCTGCACCTTTTTGACTGTTAATCTACCACATCATATCTAAGCATTTGAGTGAAATTTAGTGTAATGTTTACTGTTCTTGTTGGGATACTAGATTCCTGTATCTAGCATGTGTGCTAGTAGACATCAAAGATGATTTTCTTAAGAATGTATTTTTATATTACAAAACCCATCATGTTTTGTCCTGGTGTATATTAAAAAGAGTTTTAACAGTTCACACAGTTAGCGGGGTTGCCTGGCTTTGATTTTTTTAAAAGCAAGGGTTGTAATTTTTTTTTGTTGGTTTGTTTAGATTGCTTTCAAAACAGAATCGTCTCACTATGACCCGAAATGCTGTATGGGCTCTGTCCAACCTCTGCCGAGGGAAAAATCCTCCTCCTGATTTTGCTAAGGTAAGAGATGCTTGAAAGAAAATATGTGAAGTGGTGATAGCCAAATTATTAGTTTAAGGTGGTGAAATTTAAACACAAGGAATGTTTCAGAGAAATTCTGAAATATTTGATGGGCTTCTTACAAAGTTTTTTGTTTAGTCCTTCGGGTAGACCTTCACAACAGCTGTTTTAACGCAGCTGCCTTGTAACTTCTTGTTACTGTTCGTGCACTGGAGATGACATTCCCATAGCAGAGCAAAACCCTGCACATCTTGGCTGCTGTAGAGCAGCATGTGGCACCTCTTAGTGGATAGGTCTGAGTTTCATTGGCAGATGTTGTTCTGTAGAGGTTGAAGAGTAGCTGTGCTGCTTTTCTGGAGACGTGCTTCTCCATGCTTGTATAGCTGCAGTCCTGCCTCGAAGTGCTAGCTAGGTCTGAAAATTTCTGAGTATTGAAACTTAAGATGCCAGTGCCTAATCCAATAATGACATACAAAATTAGCTGATGTAATAATAGGTCTTCTAGCCCTTTTAATTATATGTATCTCCTCTTAATGTCTTGCAGGTTTCACCTTGTCTTAGTGTGCTTTCCTGGCTGCTCTTTGTCAATGATACAGATGTATTAGCTGATGCCTGCTGGGCTTTGTCCTATTTGTCTGATGGCCCCAATGATAAAATCCAGGCTGTGATTGATGCAGGAGTCTGCAGAAGACTTGTGGAACTGCTGATGTAAGAAATCTGTTGCAAGCAAGAGTCACTCTTTTCCCTAACATCAAGATTATAACAATAAGGAGTTTAGTTAAATAGGTCTTGAAATGTTATAATTTCCAAAGAGCAAGATTGAAGTTTTAATTTTACCTGTCTGTTTAGAGTTCTGTTTGTCATGAGTAACAAAAGCAATGGAACTTTTCTTGTTCTAATTTTGCTGTTTCTTAGGAGATTTTTTTCTGCACCTAAGAGCTACATTTTTGTAAAATCCATAATATATATTGTCATTGTCATTGAAGTCCATATTGTAGTTACCTAACAAGGAGATTACCTATAGGTTATCAAAGATAAAAATATAAGAAATAGTTCAATTTACTAAAATTGACATTATCAGGGACTTGAAATATAAACAATTTCTTCAACCTTTACTGTAGAAGAGTACATGCACACTTTGGTTAGTAAAGTGTACCTGTGAGAGTTGGGGGGTCACAGAAACTGGCTTTTTTCCTCCCAGGGATGCTTCTTTTAATATTTTATTTTTATGCTTCTGAATGACATCTTCACATCTAAATATTTAGAAACCCTAGAAAGGCTTATCATTAGTTTAAAATCGGAGTGTTTATTTAGATAGTGAAAGTCAGATTTATCAGGGAAGCTTTCCCCTGGCTGATAGATACTACTTTCTTGAAAATGTGAAGCTGGAGATGCTTTGGGAAGGTTAATAGGTATATTTTTCTTTTTTTATTTTAGGCACAATGACTACAAAGTTGTATCTCCTGCCTTACGAGCTGTGGGAAACATCGTTACAGGAGATGATATCCAGACCCAGGTATGGATTAACTTTCTCTTGTGTTGTACTGTGGTTCATCTTTCTGTTAATTGTGGTAACCCATTCATAGGCACCTCCTCTTGTTCATTTTGAAGTTTGAGAGTGAAGGTTGATAATACTAATTGCTTCAAAATGTGGTGGGTTTCAGTTTTTCTGTTTGGTCTAGAACTGGTGATGGTTATTAGATAGCTCTGTCTGGGACCTGTGGGCTGCTGTGCAATACCCCTCAAGGGTGGGATGTTTTTGGTTTATTTAAAGCAAGTCTGTCTCTTAGGCTAAATTTTATGCTGAGTGATGTACGCTGGTAGTGCCATCAAGGCCTGTCACATTCAGTGCTATTACCAATCTGTGATTAATGTATCATATATATGTGATGAAAATATGTCATATTTATGATTGAAAACAAGTGTCTGGTCATATTTGGGGTGTCTTGGCATAGCTTGGCAAGCTGTGTCTTGGCATTTGTTTGGAGAAGTGTCGGTAGGAGGCAGACTCTCACCACTCCATTGGAATTAAACTGGAAGGCAAGAAACTCAGTACCTCAGAGGCACTAGTTGTCACTGGGATGCTTCTGTAGTTCTGTGACTCTGAGACCGGAGCTGAAGATGAGTTAAGCACCAGGGCACTGTTTCAATATTGATAACATGATTTTTTGATTGTTACAATGTATTTTGTGTAGCTGAATTGCAGAGGCATTGTTGTATTTTTCTCAGTGGCATTTGTTTCACTGATCAGTCATAAAGAATGATTTGAGGTGTGAGTTCGTAATTTACTTAAAGATAAAACCACAAGAGATCGCTAATTCACATGCAATGCAGGTTATTAAACACTGCATAAATCTTAGATTTTAATTAAAGCATAGTTTAAACTTTCTTGTTGTGCATTATTTTTTCTGAGGAGCATACGATGAGCTTTTCCTAAAATTCTAGAAAACTGTATGGGTAGGATAGTTTGATAGTCCTACCTGCAGATTGTGCTGTATGCTAAAAAGAGATACAGTATGCATGTAAAAATTAGTAATCAGAAGGAAGAGACCAGATTTGAGAGCTGATACATTTCTGAACATGAATGCAACATACAAGACAGTTCTTGGAGACCTTTTTGTAAAACCCTGGGGCACAAACTTCCTTTTACTTTTTCTCTCATTTTCAGCTATTAACAATTGCCAGTGCTTAAACATGGTGAAAACCATGCATGAAGAAAAAAATAATTGTCCCAGCGGACACCTGATAAGATCCTGAACCATAATCTTTGTTTTTTCAGTCTTAGTGGGGAGTACAAAGATTTTAAGAATGTGGAGCAGGGGGGATGCAAGCAAGGTAATTAAGTCCTCAGATTCCATGATCAAAAGTCATGACCATGATTCAGCTTTTCTGGAGTATTTCTCCTAAAATTCTGTACCGCACTGTTCTTTCCAAGGTGTCTGCTTTTGCCACACAAGGCAAAACTACTGTGCTTCCTGGTATACTCTCCCAACTTTTGCCTTAATTGTTAGAATTGAATTTTAAAATAAAAAAGAAAGTTCATTTTTCTGTTTCTGAATCTTGTTATGCCCTTCTAAAGGGCCAAAAGGTCCTTCACTATCACACGCGACATCCTCAAGGGTGCTGTCTTGTAATACCCAAGTTCTGAGGCATTTTCTATTGTACTTTGGTCATTTAGGAAATGGAAATTTTGCTGCAATTTTTCTGCACTATAAAATTTGCAGGGTTTTTGCAATTTTTGTAATTTTTAAAATAAGAATTGTCCATTCATAATGTTGCTGGATACAGCGCTGTTCACACTCTGCATCACAGTGCCACTAGGTGTGGAAAACAGAAGTAGTTGGCACTTAAAATTGTAGAAAAATACCATCATTTTATTTTTGTTTGCTCATAATGCGCTTAGTATCTTGTTGTTTTCAGATCACACTGAAATCATTATGAAAGTGTGATCTCTTTCCTGAAAAACTTGGTAATTTTGCTCTTTATTTTTCCTGCAAACATTTATTTCTTAATTCTTGCTAGTGTTTTTTCTTGTTTGTTTGTTTTTTTTTGGTTTGTGTATATTTAGTGGCTTAACAAAATCTCTGTGATCATCTAATGGGGTATGCTTTTTATATTTCCCGGACATTTTACTCCTTTATCCTAAATTTCTTCTAAGGTGTCTTTTGTTTTGTTTTTCCTGTTGTATTCAGGTAATTCTGAATTGCTCAGCCCTGCAGAGTTTGCTGCACTTGCTAAGCAGCCCAAAAGAATCTATCAAAAAGGAAGCATGCTGGACAATATCTAATATAACAGCTGGAAACAAAGCCCAGATCCAGGTAACCTTTTCAGTTATGATCAGTAATTTTTGTCTTGCAGACTAGAAGGAATACAGGTGGTTTTTTGTGCATAAAGTGCATATTTGTGTGTATGCATCATCACAGATGTATAATTACATACAAGAAGCATATTACTGTGTGTAATTAAAATATTTCAATGGCCCAGCCATCTCCAAATTCAAATAATTTAATTTTCTAATACTCTATACATTAGGGGGGGCGGCGGGGAGACAGTCATGGTAGAAAATGGCAAAATGTGGCTCAAGAAAATTTTGTCTTAAATAATTTACTTTGTGCTTTTGACAATCACTAAGATACAGAAATTCTCAAGTATGAAAAGAAAAGACTACAAAATTTGAGAATCAAATAATTTCACATATTTATAGGTTTCACCATCAGACACAGACATACATTTGAAAGTACTGTATTTCTTTTTATATTTTCTTATAATTCCTTTTATACTTTCCATAAATGGGCCTTACAATGCCCCATCCTAAGCATGTGTGCTTAGCCAAATCTAAATCTGCTGTTCATAAAACAGAACAGTAATGGAGGCTATCTAACATGTTGTCCTAGGATTTGCCCTTTCTGATTACACAAAATGTTGTAATCCCTTCATATTAAGTGATAGCACACAGAAGCAAATGAGTCCCACTCCTTTATATCACTCATTACAATTAGGCTCTGAGTCTGGACTGAGTATCAGCCATCAGGAAGAATTCCCAGGAGGAATGAATGAGAGATGGAGTATCTTCTGCCCAGAGAAAAGGCTTTGGCTAGATGAAGAAGAAATAAGTCAATATATTTTGTTTTCCCTGAATATGGAGTTTTGTTCAAGAACAGCTGTAGTAGGGAATATTTTGCTTGTTTTTCAGGGATGTGGTTTGACCTGGGGGGATGTCAGGTGTGCCCCAAAGCTGCTCTGTGACTCTTCTCAACTGGTCAGGGGAGAGAAAATACAAGGGAAGTTTCATGAGTTGAAGTTAAGGACAAGGAGAGGTTGCTCACAGATTACTGTCACAGACAAAACCAGACTCGAGGAATTAATAGAATTTATTGCCAATCAATATCAGAGTGGGTTAATGAGAAGTAAAACTAATCTTAAAAGCACCTTTCCCCCACCCCTTCCTCCTTTCTGGACTTAACTTTGTCCCTGATTCTTTTCCTTCTCTCCTTGGCAATGCAGAATACAGTTGTTCATCACAGGTTGTTTCTGCTGCTTCTTCCTTCTCAGGGAGGGAAGTCCTTCACCTGCTCCAGCATGGGTTCCGTCCCATGAGAGACAGTCCTTCAGAAACAGTCTGCTTCAGCATGGGTCTCCACTGGGGTCACCAGTCACACCAGCAAACCTGCTCCAGTGTGGGCTTCTCTCTCCACAGGGCCACAAGTCCTACCAGGACCCTGGCCCAATGTGGGTTTCCCATGGGGTCACAGACTAGATCAGGGACCTCCCTGCTCTGGGCACCTCCATGGGCTTCAGGAGAGTATCCTGCCTCACCATGATCTGCACTATGGGCTGCAGGCAATCTGTGCTCTGGCACCTGGAGCACCTCCTGCCCTTCCTTCTGCACTGACCTTGGTGTCTGCAGGGCTGATTCTCTCACATATTCTCACTCCTCTCTTCTCTGGCTGAATAACTTTTTTGCCTTCTTAAATGAGTTATCACAGAGCTGCTAACACCATTGCTGATGGCCTCAGCCTTGGCTAGTTGTAGGTCCATGTTGGAGCCAGTGGTTTTGGCTCTGTCAGATGTGGGTGGAGCTTCTGGCAGCTTCTCTCAGAAGTCAGTCCTGTAGCTCTCTCCGCTGCTGTCAAAACTTTGCCATGCAAACCCAATACAAAGAACATTGCCTCATACCTTCTCTTTTGCAGGAGTGTTGGAAAGAGACTGTAGTGAGTGATAGAATCATGAAGTCTTGGTTTGGGAGAGATCTGAAAAGGTCATCTAATTCCAGCCCCCCTGCCATGGGCAGGGATGCCATTCACTAGATCAAGTTGCCCATGGCCCCATTGAACCTGGCCCTGAAACCAGTCTTTATGTCATAAATAAAAGTCTTTCTGTCAAGGCAGTTGAATAACAGTCTCATGTAAATTAAACTTAGTTCTGAAGTTGTATTTTTCAATCCTTTTCTCGCTCACTGGATACATAAAGTATTTTCAGAGGTTGCAGAAGATGCATGAAAGTCTGGCTGGAGACATTTATTCTTTCAGGAATGACAATAAATGTCAGAAATGTTGGACACTTGAAATATTTGTCTTACTCATTAGTAACCTGGAAGAAACAATGTTTAAAGAGAAAGTGAACCAAGCCTCTTAATATATTGGTAAAAGTAGCCAAGGTGTACTTGTTGCCTCTGTTTTCCTTGGAAGGCAGCCTGATTACTGCTCTAGTATTGGTGACTCTGGATTACTCATTCTGTATGGTCAGAATTAGCATTAAGTGGTTAAGCCTCTTCACCTATGGGGTGGAATTATTTGTCTTTTTGCAGAAAACTTGCACAAGACTATGAAAAGGCTGCATATTTTTCCTCAGGAATAAGTGTGTTATACTTTTTGCAGGTGACACTTGGACTCTCTTTGGTTTACATTTTCCCTTATGAAGAATATTCAGCTGCTGAAGGGACAGCATAAGTTTCATATACCTTCAATGAGGGCTTAATCTCAGAAAACATAGGATATAAAGTTAAAACCTTTGTGAAAGATACTTCAGTCTTTGCTAAGATACCTGAAATTCCTGAAAATGAGACCGAGTGCTCATGTAACATTCAGAGATCCTTGTGTCAGGAAACGAGTAGGCAAAACCCAAAAACTTAGGAAGGTGGAAAGCTCTGTAGGTCCTCCTTGTTTGATGTAAGGATGTGACTAAGATGAAAGTGGGACCACTCTGAGGAAAGGAGCCGCCCTACAGTGGTATTTGCTCTGGCTCTCTCGGTCAGGATTTTGTTTTTACTGTTGGAGGTCATGTTTTTTGTTGGATACAGAAGATGATACGGTTACTCGATCTAACCTTGGTAGAGCTCCAAGAATTTTGATTCTGCCTTTATTGTGGTTTGTGTGTTAATCTGTAGATTAGCTGAATTTCTAACAAAAAGTACTGTGTAAAATCAGCAACTATACCACTGCTTTTTTTCCCACATCAGCAAGTGCAATTGCTGTGCAAGTAGCAGTGCAGAGAAGGTAGTTACTGCTGCTTGTACTGAGGTTGAAATGTTTTTGCCTTTGTGTTTCTTGCAGTAAATAATCTTTTTTTCCTCTTTATCCCTTCAACAACCACCTTGGAAACACAGTATTTTCTCTCTAGAAGGGCATTTCTGCTTTTTCAGGAAAGTTTGAGTATTTTCTGAGGAACAGTCCAACCAAATACTTTGTCTTAAGTTTTTGTTTTTTTCTCAAGTCTTTTGGAGGGTTGCTTCAGGATGTGTAATTGTATAGAGATGTTCCAAACTTAAGAGGAGCTTTAGAAAGCTAAATAGAAAGTCATTCCATAAAGACATATCAGAAATCACAATGGAAAATGGTTTGTTGTTAGAGCATTTTTTCTAAACTTTGGAATCTCTATTTTCATGTTCTTGATCTACTGAAGATACAGTTATGAAGAGTCCTAGAGGTAAACTTGAGTTGTAGTGCACCAGAAGCTATTTCAGTAGTTGTATTCACTTCTGTTACTTCTTCGTAAGTATTCACTGTACCACATTGTTCTGTTTTTAAATGAAGGAGTAGGTGCCTGTCCTTGTTTACACAATACTCTCACATCTGGTACTCATTACTCAGGCACAAGTGAAGCTTTAGCTGAAGAATCTTATCAGTGTCCCTGGTAATCATTGGTCTTCTAAAGTGTTGTCACGTCTTTATTTGAAAAGGAGTAAGGATAAAATAACCTCTCCTTTGTTAAAACAGAATTTGGCTAATCTATCTGAACAAAATCTTTATTCTGTGCATATGTGTGTTTAGCAGTTTTTAAATGTTTTGGAGTATTTTATACAGATCAGCTGCCTTTCTATTGAAAACAGATTAGAATTGCACGGTGACTTGAAAAGGTGAGATTAGAAGGAAAGGGAAATTAATATTATGAGCCATTAGTATTGCATCTTCATTTCTAGCAATGACTCTTTAAAAGAGCAAAAAAAGCCCTATAACTCTGCATAGAAAAATACTTGTGATTATGTGCATAGAAGCTCTCTTTCTCAGTAGTCTTGTATCAGGAAGAAAACAGTGTCAAACAAAGCACCAGAATACATGTGGATTTAAAAGAATCCATCTTAAAAGCAGCTGCCTTAGGATGTGTCACAGACAAGATTGGAAGTGTGTTGATGTGTTAAGCAAGTCCAGGGAAAAAGAATGTAAGAAGCATCTTCTCAAAAGTGAAAGCTGTATTTCATTTAAGAGTCCCTCGGGCACCATTCAGAGTAATTGATCTGCCTTCAAACTCCAAGCACACACTTGCTTTGTAGTGAAAAAATGACTGCCTTAAGTGCATACCCAATTTAATCTATACTGACAGTTACAAAAATTAAATTAAAAACTGGTGTTTCTGATTGTGAGTGCGATATAACTATCCTGGTAATGGTGACATACTGCAAATCATGTCCATCATGAGGGCTTGATTTTTGGAACTGCAGAAAATGGCTCATTAAAGTTGTAAAGTAAAGCACAGTGGAGAATGCTTGCAACATGCTTGATTGGAGAGCTCAAAGTCAGTGTTTCTTGGAAGTAAAATTGGCCATTGCAGGTGTGATTGCAATGATTACCTTGTGTTAAATGAAAAGTCTCATCACAGATGTGTAACAAGTTCCAGAAAGACCCTTGATTCTTTAGTTTCTAGTCTTAACCTTGAGAATGTTGTGTGAGATACAAGGTGTGATAAAACTTCCTTTCATCATGAAACCTCTGGAGCTGGAGCTGATAAGTCTTCATTTCTTAGAAAATGCCTTTGAGGTATTACTTCAGACAACTCCTGTTTAATGGCCAAATCATTGTAAACATTTGAGCTGAAAAGCACTTAAAAAAAAGGATTTCTGAAGTTGAAAAATACTCTTTGGTAAAATGTTTCTTGAGTACAGTCATATGCTAAAATGGAAAATAAAAGTGTAGTCTGTTGTTAATTGTGCTGTGATGATAAAGGATAATTCCCATCTGGGATGAATACTTGATTTAATTAAGTTCATGGGTGAACCTGTTTCATCTGTGAGTTGAGGTAGGTTTTTTCTTTTGTTTCTCTACATTAATTTCACATTGTGATGAATTAAAACATTACTGCTTGGGAACTTTTCTTCCTTACAGAAGGAATTCTAAGATACTAGGTGCAGCTCTAAATTAAATTATTTATTTTTCATTCTTCCCAGTCCCTCTGAATTGTTCAGTAGCTGCTACTAGAGGTCATAAACTGGAGCAGATCTTTTCTACTCTCCGTGATGTTTATTGGATTTTGAACATGCACAATCTTTAGCCAGAAATCAGACAAGAATGATTTCAGCACACAGTAATTTTTGTCATGTCTGCCTGGCATTGTAACCCACATTTTTGCAAGTTACCAGCTGATCTAACTAGAGGATTGTTGTTTCAGAGCAGTTGGGATGTTAAAATTTTATGGAACTTCAGATAGTGCTCAGGCCATAATCTAGCAATCCCTTCTGCACACCAAGAAGACATTAAAATATTTTGATGAATCTAGTAGGTATTTTACCTAACCAGTATTAACAGACAGAACTATATTTAGTGTTGTCTAAGATTGCATTGGGTTACACTCCCTCCATCCACCCACTGTAAGTATAGAAATATAAAGTTAGAGGGAAGGACTTTTATATTCATCTCCACTTTCATACTGCCTATAATGCTGTTTGGTGGCACACTCCAAAGGCTTTCACTGCCATTTCTAAAAGATAAGGCAGCAGCCTATCACTATTAGATTTGCACTCCAACACAATCAAGTAAGCTCTTTCTAGTGTTAAGGCAATGTAAATTAACATGCATGAAAGGTGTGAAAGTGCGTGCTGAACTTTCTTTGGTGGCTCTTACTCTAAAGCTCAGGAGGTTTGGGTTTTTTCCCCACCAAAGGTGGAAGTGAAAGCCTTTCAGAGTGTGTTATCAACAGTGCCTAGGCAATAGAAAAGTGTGGTGGAATACAGCAGTCTTTCCCCTCTTTATTTCTGTGCTTTCAAGGTTTGGGGTGGATGTGTATATCCTGATGCAGTCATTATTGTCACTAAGTATAGTTTTTGTTTGTTAATTTCCTAGTTTGTATACAGCTTTGCTGTACTTCATTGGATAGCTTCCCCAGTCAGGGAGAAGGGGAACTACAACTTCCTGGGAGTCAGAAGGAGAACTGCACAACTGAAGCTTAATCCTGACTGTCGACCCTTCTGAAGGGTATGAAAGGCTATCACATACCTCAGAAAATGTTCTGTGTCTTAACTTCGCAGCCTGTTGAAAAGCTATGGAGGGCAATACATCAGACACAGTCTTCCATGTCTGACAGTGAAGACATCATAGGAGTTCTCTGCTCTTGACAGGTTAAGAAACTTCTCACTTCTTTTCTAACATACCTTAAATTTTAACAAGAACATCTGGAAGTCTGACTATGGGTAGGCATGGTAGTAACAGGATCTGTGCCATATTTTTCCTCAAGAGTTTCTTGACCTTGCAGAAGAGTAACATGAGCAAATGTAGCAAATGATATATTGTGTGTCAGTTTTAAAAAATCTGGAGTGAAATGCATTTTTACAAAATGTGGTGGAAGTTACAAGCCCAGAGTTGTCAGAGGCTCTTCTCTGTAAGGACCGCTGGGGACCACTCCAAAACTAGTGTTGGGGACATGGAGAACGTATTACATGATTCAGACAGAGCCGTGGTTTATACAGGCATCGAGTTATCTTAAATATAAAGTGTGTTTAGTTTGTCATAGTTTGCATAAGTAACCTAAGAATTTTAACATGCTGTTTGTGGTAATAGAACTTTAAAAAATATATCCACGAAGAGCAAAATACAGCATTGCTGACAAGGTCATATTAGTTTGCAGACTAGTGAAAGTCAAAGATTAATTTCTTTCAGGTTTAACTTTGTGTTTAAGTACAAAATCTGCTTTCAGGCTTCTACATACCTTATACTACATTGAGGGCAGCAGAACTAGAATACCTTTAATTCCTTTATTCTGACTGAAAACGACAGCAGTCAGTGGTTTGTTACTGCCTTTGGGGGAAGTTAGTTAGTCTGGTTGGTTTTTTTCTTTCTTTGTTTTGGTGTTTTTTACAATTGACTGACCCTAAAAGCAGGAGAGAGCTCAACAAGGTGTTGATCATTATATACTGCAGGTTCTTTCTGATGGCAATAACAGCCTTGTGTAAACTGTATACAAGTTTGCTTTATACACAGTTAGGAGGGTATAGGCTGAAGTGTCTATGTCAACAACATAAAGGTTCACTAAGATTGAGTTCTGAAGTGCTTCCTCTGGCTCTGGCAGTGTTCTTTGTACCTGTGCCATAGTGTGAAGTAGTTTCGGCTTACAAATATTTGCTATGTTACTTATAAAGCAGTTGTAAATTGAATAAATAAATAAGGTAACTGGAAAAGAAGTCATTGAGAAACCTCCATGAGCTAAAATTTCCAGCCAGGAGGGGAAGATCATAGCAGTAGGGCTGTATTTGCAGCTGCCAATGTGACTGTAATCTTGATTTGTTGAAGGTAATGAGAGAGCTCGCAGGAGCAGGGAAAAAGTTGCAGTTTAAGACTTGTTTGCTTTCACATTTATGTGATGAATGATATGTAGACATGTGATGTGAGCATGTGCACACTAAATGTGTGTTTGCATATCACTAGTGATTTAGCTGTGGGAACCCGAAGAGGGAGAAACAAATTCTCACAGGCTGTCGACCAGCTCAGAATATGAATTTAACATACTATGGCTGAAAACCTCCCTAACAACATATTTAAATTAAACATCCATGCAGGTGTGATGATATTTAGAGAATTCATTTTTGTAATCTTGCTTCACTCTTTAAAAATCCAATGCTGTGAAGTGAAGGAGCTTGATTAATATAAGACAGGTACCATGTTTCCAACAGACAGTCATCCCTCCTAGAGAACTACACCACAGGGATACCAACTTCTAAAAAAACCACCCCAAACTAAAACAACATACACACCTCAAACCAAACATAGAAAAGTTGACTTTAGAAATGGAGGCCAGGTTTGCTGAAGTACTGAGCATTCCAAATGAAATTTGAAAGTTCATATTTCAATTAAAATTTCGTTTTAGTTAAAATTCAGTTTTGTTTTTCCAAAAGACTTGTAGTTACAACTCAAGAGGGAGTTCAGTTCCAACAAATGCCAATGGATACAATTGGGCGGAAACTTCACTGTTAGTTTAATGTTTTAAAGGATGGGCTTTGAATTACCTACTGTGCAAAAAAGAGATTTCTAATTTGTAGATGGCACCTCAGTGCCTAGTACTAGCAGCCTAAAACCTTTTTATTGCTTCCATGTTTTTAAAGTTCTTGTTGAACTGAAATCCCTTAACTCTGTTCCTTTTATTTTAAAGCTATGCTTGTCTTGAGCATTTTCTATGTACTACACTTCTTTATGCTTCAGCACACTTCTTCCACATCAGGCACACACAGTATAGGAATGCTAAAAAAAGTAAAGTAATTTGAATTAAACTGATCTAAATCCTTAGAAGTTTTAAGTGTCTCATCCTGCCACAGTTCTTTAGGGTTTTGCTCTGCCTGAGGCTTGCTTTTCCTCAAAAACAAAAACCAAAATACTACTCAAAAAACACAAAATCAGATTTTTTTTTTTTTTTTTTTTAGCATTTACTGTTTTGTCACTTTAAAGAAGTTTACCTGAAAGGGAAACATGGCTTGTTTCCACAGTAACTGTTGTTCCCACGTAAAGTACCGTAGAGATGGCAATCCTTAGGCATTCTAGTGTGCTATCAAGAGTAACTGCTTTGGCCAGGCTGCAAGTCACATGGTGTAAATAATAGATGCTGCCTAGCACTTAGTTTGTATTGGTGCTTTGTTTCCCTTGCTGAGATTAACTAGATTTTCGAAATCTAGTGAAGATATTAAGGTTAAGGCAGACCATTTTCTGACCTAGTTAGTGTGGTTTTTTTTTCTTAAACCCGTGTTCTGGGGGTTTCAACTGTTGAGAGAGTTCTAGTGGGAAAGCTTGGCTGCATTACAGAGGGACAGTTGAGAACCTTTCACTAAGACTCATGCTAGGGTGAGGTGGCAACACTTATGTTGCCTGTCAGGCAGTAGAAAACATAAAAAATACACTGACTGGCAATTACCTCTCTTGAGTCAGTCTCTTTCAGAGAAGTGCCTTATGAGAGGCTGTGATTCATTGTGGTGCTTTAACCTGTTCTGCTTGGGTAAAGATAGCCAATTTCATTGTAGAGCAGAAACAAAGCAAAGTCCCCATAGCCTTTCGTATAATAGAAATAGAAGAAAAAGCACTCGGCCAAGGGATCTGAGATCTGGATTGAGTTCTTTTAGAGAAGGTTGAAATGCGTATTTCTCCACTTTTAAGAAAAGTAATTTTACCCACAGAAATTAAGCATCCAGGCACCTGAAGCAAAGAGTTGAAAATTGATTGAACCAGAAGAAAAAGTTACAATCTTTCATTTCTCCCACTTAATTGCTGTTGTGTTGTTAGTTCCTTTTATTCTGGAATTGGCTTGGTATTTTACAGGTTTAAGTTGAAACATTTCAAGGTAACTTTTATTTTTAGCAGTAAGAAGACTCAAGTGTTATTTACTGCCTGTCAAATAACGTGTGCTGATTTAATTGCACACTGTCACGTAACATGCTCTGATTTTAGTAGTTTTTATAGAAGTTGGTTTTAAGAAGCCACTTTCTAAGGAAATGAATGTCCTATAAAAGGATTGTTTTGGGGAGAGGATTTAAGAAGAGATAATGAGATTTTTATTTTTTTTTACTTGTTTTTTGCCACAATAGTAAAATCCTAATGCCCTCAAATATCCCTATCCTAGATCTGTATCAGGATCTTTCAGTAGGTAGTGCTTGACATCCTGTAACACATTATTCTTCTGAGGGTTTCTGCCTCAACAACACCCTTGTGTGGAATTCTCTGGACTCACATAAAGCAAAGTGTAGACTGATAAGTCCTGTTTCTCTTCTCCATCTGATGAGGGCTGAAGTTTGCTGGTGAAAACATTTATGCTCTCAGTCTCTAGGTGCACAGTCACGGATATCTCAAGTACCAGTGCGGGCTCTCTGCTCAGCTGCTGTCCGTGGCTGTGTCAGGAGCTCTCTTAACTCTCTGTGCTTGGGTTCTACTCACTGGCTGGTTCAGCTTGATTCTCACTGGCAAAGAGATTCACACATTTCTCTTGGGCATCTCCACACTTGCAGACCCACTGAATATCAGCACAAACCCTCTGTGCGTGCCTGGATCCTGGGCGTCCCAGTTGCTGCCCAGCCAGTTTGCCAGCAATCTAAAGTACACTGTGATCTTCCACATCCACCACTGATTTTGGGGATAACATAAATTCCCCCATCACACACAGCAGGTTCCCAGGAGAGTGGGTCCTGTGACCTGCAGTTCCATTGAAGCCGAGGTGGGATCTTCATTAAACTTGGCTCCAGTCCCCCTAGTAGCTGGCATCCAGGCACATGGGCCCTATGGACTGTGATCCTGCCCCAGTGGTTGATGCTGAGACCTTCACCTGCTCCAGTTTGCAGGGGCCCTTTCATCCAAGGCCTGACACTGGTTGCTGACCCCAAATTCACGTTTTATGGGACCTGATTTCATGCCCGTTTGAGCTGCTGAGACACCCACCCAATCTAGCTACTGGCCCCAAGGAGACAAGGGGTCTGAGGTCTGGTCCAAAGTGAGTCATGCTCGGTTGCTAGCACCTAATCTTTATGGTGCTCAGGTGGGATAGAAAGAGTGGTTACTTAGAAAAATAGTTAAGAAAGGATTCATTATTAAGTTTTGAACAGTTGCACTTGTCCCTGTCATCAGTTACAAAGTCCAGGCTGGCTCTCTGCTTGTAGTTTCTTAATGACCTATTAACTAATGATGGAAACCTTTTCTTCTTTGTGATTGTTTCCCTATCCCTTGTCTGTCAGGTTTGTGTCACTGCTTCCTGTTATTTGTATCTGCTTTTGAGCTGGAAAGGTCCTTGATCTGATAACCTTAATGAAACAGATGCTCTCATGTTCCACATACCCTTACAGTGATAATTGCACAAATTAATGGGGTTTTTTTGTGGTAAAGTATGTGAGGGGGTAAAACGCATCTCATTTTAAGATACTTTTCTGTTTTTCAATTTTTTAAAATAGCTGGCTCCTGTTTATGACCTGTCACTTTCAGCAGTCATATTCTAAAATTTCAGTTAAGGACACTTTTTCAAATATTCTTGGCAATGTACAAATGTAATACAACATGGCATGATGGAAGTAGTAGCTTTTCTTGAGGACCCCAGATTGCTGTATCGGAAGTGTGGATTCTTTGGTATAGGGAGAGCATGTTTGTGGGCCTGTTGATACAGCTGATAGGCTGTATGGATTACAAAGCTGATGCAGTGTGGATGCCCAGACAAACAGGAAGGATAAAAGAAACAATCAAACAATAGTTTTCTTTTTACCAGGTTAGCCATTCACTGTATGAATTGACTGTAGCTTTTTGCTGTATGTAATCTGTTTTCTTCTACAGAGCTCTGTGAAAAGGATGTTTTTGACTTTCTTTGGATTTCCCTTTGTTATTTCTGTGATGATTTATACTTGTAAAGCAGTAGATGAGAAAAGTAATCCTAAGATCTTGCTTGTTTGAATGATCCTTATCAAAGTTTCAAATCCTTGTCATAGGTGTGTAAGAAAACTGGCTTAATTTTTTGTCCTATTGCAAGAGGATGTTTTCATTAGTTACCAGAAACTTAGAATTGCTGCCCAAATGCTCACTGGCTTATGTTGCTTTGTTGAGCTAAGCAGAGAACCCTACTACCAAGTCATCAGTGCTTTGTCTTTTGTGGTTGCTTGTTTTGAGCAGTTCTTACATTAACAACTTTGCTCTGTTGTCTCACCCACTGGAAACATATTATGGCACACAGGCCTATGAAGTTTAAGGGATCTGAATGATATAATGGTTTACTGACTTAATAGCTGAGAGGTTTACTGCCTGGAAAAATAAGGGAAGTATGGCATTCTTTTGCTGTCAGTATAATTAAGTAACTCATTAGGTACGACAGTCACTTGAATATGAATGTGTTTTGAATTCATTTAGAATAAGAACAGACCATGACAATAACTAAGGTGTTGAATGTAAAGCTGGAAACTGATTCATCCATTTTGATATTTGATAAAGTGACATTCCATGGTTTAATGTGTTATGCTGGACGTGGACATTAACTAACTCAGGACAAAAGTTATTTCTAATTTTTATGATAACCCTGCCATGTCATTTGTTTTTGCAGACAGTCATAGATGCCCATATCTTCCCAGCTCTTATAAATATTTTGCAAACGGCTGAGTTTCGGACGAGGAAGGAAGCTGCTTGGGCAATCACAAATGCTACATCAGGAGGCTCTGCCGAACAGATCAAGTACGAAATTGTTTAAAACTTTCAGTGATATAGACTGAGTTAGTGTTTGTTCAAGAAAACAAACTGTCAGCCTAGAAACTGGAAAAGCTTTCAGTATGCTTTCAGTGCTGTATCCAGAGAGACTGTGTCCTTGTTATGAATAAGCCTTTCATTCCTTCAGGGAGAAATCGTAAAAGTATTTCATCTGTAATACTTACTTACATAATTGAATCATTTGTCTTATGTGAAAAAAACCTAAATGCAGCTTTTAAACTGAGTGGTGTCGAGTATAACAGAGTGCAGTAGCAGTCTGGAGAGGAGTAGCTCAGCCCCTCAGACGATGGCATCATGTGCATTGTTTCTCCTGTTGAGCTTATACCAGTACATTATGGTTATATACAGTTTTGTATAAAGTAAAAAAAAAAGACTTTACAAGCATGTTAAATTAATAGAATTGCTCCTTATAGAAAATGAGCTACCATTATAGAAATACAGATTATGGCACAAAAAATTCAATATTTCATAGCTATATAGAGTGAGACAGAGAAAGGATTTTAAAGCTATTTTCATTGTTTCAGCAGAATTGACTAGACAGAAATAGATGTCTGTAATTTCTCTAACTTTCCAGTCAAGTTGATACTTTATTTGATTATTTTGATTTTTTTGACCTTTGTACTAAGTGCTTAAATGGCTATACCAATTATAATTTTGCAGACGATTTACTGGGTTCCGTGTGATGTTTTTTAGGTATTTAGTAGAACTGGGATGCATCAAACCACTCTGTGACCTCCTTACAGTAATGGACTCCAAGATTGTGCAAGTAGCACTGAATGGGCTGGAGAACATCCTGAGGCTTGGAGAGCAGGAATCCAAACGCAGCGATACTGGCATTAATCCTTACTGCGCTCTTATTGAAGAAGCGTATGGTATGAGCAAAACATCTGGGGAAGTCAGGGGGTACAGAAATGGTCACAAGCCCGTTGGAGTCTCAGCAGGCCCAGTTCTGTTAATGACCTTATCACTGTTATTGAAAATAACCTGTTCTTTGATAAGTCTCCAGAGTACTCCATCTTCTACATTGTCTTTGTCTATGTATGGATTGGAGACAGAAAGTACAGATCTTCTTTTCTTGATTCATACAGAGTAAAAGGTGTTAACAAGAAAACCACTACAATTCCCAGTAGTAGAGATTTACTAGAATGGCTAACACTTGGATTTCTTTATCGTATCATTCCTTGATGTATTATTTTTCTTTGTATCTGACTTCAAGGCTTGAGTTTGCCCATGTGCTTAATGCCTGCCCAAAAACTGGTTGCCTGAGTTTAACTGCATTGTGTACATACATATTATACGGGTTGGGAATCCTTGGAAGTTTGGAATACTTGTCCAGACACATCAGCTCTAATCTGGTGTTGGTTAGTACTGATGGGATGGATCTAGTCCAGGTTGGATTAGATGATTATCAGAAGTCTATTTCAGCTTACACATAGGTGATTTTGTAGTCACAGTCTTCATAAAGAAAGCACTGTGAACACGCTTTTAGGAAACACAGACCTAAAAGTCTCTTCAGAGTAAGTGTTTGAGTCCTTGTTCTTTACCCATTCAAGCTTGTTAATTTTTTAGTGAAAGGGACAGAAGGCAAACAGGCAGATGGAAAGTACAAAACACATAACACAGTTACAGAGATCTCTGTAGTTCAAACTGGCTTTCCTTGCTTCTGGAGAGTACAAGTTGGATACAGGTTTCCATAGAGGGGCCTGTTATTTCTGAAGGCGGGAGAGAATTGTGGAACAGACTGAAAATTATCATGGTCATATCCTTTGACTGAGCTGTAACTTTTATGTACTGCTTTTCTCTGCAGGCCTGGACAAGATCGAATTCCTGCAGAGCCATGAGAATCAAGAGATTTATCAGAAGGCCTTTGATCTGATTGAGCACTACTTTGGAACAGAGGATGAAGACAGCAGCATTGCCCCACAAGTGGATATCAATCAGCAACAGTACATCTTCCAGCAGTGTGAGGCTCCCATGGAAGGCTTCCAGCTTTGAGGTGCCCCTGTGCTGTGTGCTCCTCTACCTAGCCAATCCTGTTGTCGAGCCACAAGCCACCCGTGGAGTGATTCTCTTAATGTTTTCCATAACCCTGTTTGCGCTCATTCGCTTGCCTTGTGCACATGCTCTTACATAACGTCTGGAAAACTTTCGGCTCTCCATGGCAGGATGCCCCCTCCTTGGTGAGGGGTTGCCAGAATCACCCTTCTCCTCTAGATTCTGAATCTCTCCACTGTCATCTTTGTGGAGTTGAGGCACCTCTCTATACTTTGAGATATTCCCTGTTCCTATTACAGGAAAGTAATCCCTCCTCCACTTGGCACTCCTGGCCTCCACCCCCACTCCTGGCATCCAAGAGAAGGCTGCATTTCTCTTGTATTTGGTGCAGAGTGTGCCTGCAGTCCAGGGAGACATTCAGCCTTTCTGAGAACGTAGCTGAATTCATCCCTCGTGTTCTCCCCTGGATGCCTCTTTGGACGGCTGCAAGAAATGCATCAAACCTTCACACGCAATCTATCTACCTTGCTGTATGTGCCAGCTGGGGTTATTGGCATGAGGAACATGTTACAAACAATGGAGTAAGTTCTCTATCCCCCGCAACAACAGGCTGCAATGGACATGTTTTGTGGTTCTTGGAAATACTGAACGCATCTGGCCCCATCCCGTCTCAACGCTGAGCTCCCAAGTTGGATTGCAGACCACTGTGGAGATTTGTATACCTTCCCAGTTTTTCCTCTCCATACACAAAAATAGTGACCTGTGAATAGGTCACTCTTAACACCTCCCCAGAAATGACTTTCCAAAACGGCTTCTAGAATGGAGAAACTGGCCCCACTTCTGTTTGCCAGCACCGTTTGATCCAGCTGGACCTTCCTTAAAGATCAAGCCCTTTCTGGCTCCATGCTCCAGAGCCTGGTTCCTGGTATTCTAGTTATGGCTGAAAAGTTCCTGTCTGCCTCTTTACATTTTTACACAGTGTGACTTGAACAGATTTGTCTTCTGAAAAGTTAACTTCTGAATACAGAAATCTTAATTTGTAAAACTTGGCACAAGGAGTGTTAGATCTCCTTTTCATTTTCATGAGACAAGAGCTTCCTCTCCAGCTCACCTGATGGAATATAGTCCTCCTGGTCAAGGCCCTTATTTAACTAAAATGACACTACATTTGCAGGATAGTACTATTACATCTGGATCCACCTGGCCCTCTCATTTCACTTTTACCTTTCACTGTTTATGAGACTTCAGGTGAATTAGCATGGAACGCATGGTTCCTCCAGGTGACATCTGTAAGGCATCGTTGACTGCATGGCAGCTGCTGTACGCAGCTGGAGACTGCCCTTCTGCTAGCAGCATGTTCTTGGCTCTGCAACCTGCTTGGATCACAGACCTCTGATGCAAAGGCCAGCCACTCCTCACTGAGTTCAGCTGACACTGACACCAAACTCTTCACACAACTGGGGAGATGCTGCCTGATTGAAAGTGGCAGTTCCATTTCGGAGAATGCAGTGGATTCCTAGGCTGTCTGCTCTCCCCTGCATCGGGCTATGTTCTTTCAGGCCATTTTGGATGCTTGGAACACACATTTGTCCAGTGTAAACATTTCAAAATCACCACTGTACCTGTGGTACATGTTCATGGCAGAACTGTCTTCAAGATCCTCATGACTCCTCTCAGTGATAGCCACTGCAAAAGCAAAACCAGCCCATTGGATACAGCGTTATAAAAACACATAAGTCACTTGTCATACTGTTGAAAGAAGCTAGGCAAAGGCCTGAACATCAGCTCTGTGTGACCATTATATTTAAATAAAGTCTTCTGTCTCTGCTTCAGGATGGAGACTCTGACCTGTGTGGCCACTGCAGAAGCCATCTGCTGCCTCCCTAGCTAAGCCAGTTGGCCTCCACTTTCCCTCTCCCAGTTATTTTCTCTAGTGCTGCTTTGTGCTGAAGGAACATTTAGTTTACTGCACTTGATCTGTAAATGGACTTCAATTCTTTGTAATTTTAGGGGGTTAAATTTGGTGGTTAATTTAAAAAAAAGCAAAAAAAACCCTCAATGTTGCCTTTACATCACATATAAATAACTGTGTTTCTCTTTTCTTGAAGGGTGATAGAAGCACTGATTAGTAGCAAAATCTTGTTTTAGCTTTTGGATTTTTTTGTGCTGGATTTTTTTACGTGTAAATTTCCAATAACATGTCATTTCTATAAGATTTGTTTAAAACCATGTACCTCTTATTGGATGGTATAAAAATGCTACATATTTTGTAAACAAATCTGAGCAAAGTGTGTGTGCATATATTCTGTATATTCATATATGTATATTCTGTGTATATATACACTAGCGTGTATATATACATATATACACACACACATATATATATATACACACATGCATAAAGTGTGTGTATATATATACAAACCTATATATCTATATATATAAGTGTTTTCTCTTCCAGGCTAGTGAAAACAATGTGGTGCATTGGCGTTTCCCTCCCCTGCCCCCCAAGAAAGTAATGACAATTGCCTCTAAATGAGTGAATTAAAAAAGAGTCCATTTAAGCTGACTGGTGTGCCTTCCTCTGTAAGGAGCCTGGCCAGTATTTGTTACTTTTGCCGTGGATATGTGAATTCAGAGCAGATAAGTCTAAATCCTTAAATTTGGTATGTTTGTTTGAAGTGACAGGCCTGGTTGATGCAGGTAATATTGTTGTCCTAAATACTTAGACCGTGTAAGGCATTTGACTGGTACTGCATAATATTTTGAGTGAAAACCACACCAATACAAGAATCAACATGGCACACATTAAATTGTTTAAAATGTGGCTAACTCATAGGTCTCAATGTAATTTTAAATGGTGCTTACTTGAGTGTATTTCCATCAGGATCTCCCAGCAACCAGTTTTTGGTGTTGCTTTACTTAGCCTTATTAATAGGTTGAAAAAAACCAAAATCTACTTCTAACAAAGGCTGCAAATTAAGTGAGTACAGAAGGGAGATGAGACTTGTGAATTATAAAAGGAAAAGCTCACTAATACAGACTAATCAGAATTACTTGGTAGAGCCAGACATGTAGTGAAATGTTACCCATCTAATAAATAACATTCAGGTCACAAACTAAGGACTCTGTTTTGGATGAAAAGTGCCAGTGAAAGTATCATTTATAGCATATTGTTTGAACAGTGCTTCCTAACACGGTTCTGTGTGGCTGTGTCCATTGCTAGAAGCACCGAAACCGGTATTCTCTGCTCTCCTGATGGATGTGCTCAGACAGGGACCATCTCAGAGAATACTTCTAGCTGCTACTTTTGTGAAGGTCATGCTGTGTTTTGAATGATCTGTTGTTGGTTTGTGTCTAAGTAAGAGGCAGCATGGTCTCATGTAGAGGGTAGGTGAGGGAGCTGTTGGAATTCTTGGGTTCTTCTCTTAGCTCTGTCAGGCAGCATGTAATGCTAGAAAAGTGTCTCATATTTTCTTCAAAGTTGAAATACACGCATTGGTTTCTGTCTGCTTGTAGAGATCTGATCTAAGCATCTAACAAAAGCCTCACAGGCTGGTAATGAGAATTTATTGAATTCTTTTTGAGATATAAGGAATGAGGTGGAAGCACTGCACTGAGATTTTAACAATGTCTGTTTTAAACTGGGTCTTAGAGAAAGGAAGATGCAGGACCGCCTGGAATTGCTATCTAGCAGTCCAGCATACAGATCTCTAATGCCAATAAAGTTGTGTTTTGTTTGGGCAGCACACAGGAGCCATCATTTTTTCTGTTGGTAAAGTTCCCAGGGCAGCATGGCAGACAAGGTCAGTGTCTTGGATTCAGAAGGATACAAAGGGTGATGGAGCAGGTTACTGAAAGCTCTGTAACTAAGCCAGGGCCAGCACTTGGGGCTCCTGGGAAGGTATCACACATTCATTTGAGGGAACTGCAGCCTAGAGACTTCAGCCTATTCCTAAATTCATGTGTTTGTTCCTTGATGCTAATCAAATACAGATGGTTGAAGACCCTTTGCCTAATGTTATAAGAAGGGAGGAAGGCAATGACCCTGGATCTGTGTTCTTAGAACTGTTTTTTTTTTTTTTTGTCAGCACCCAAGACTATTGAAGAACTAAATTGCAGCAACCACGTGGTCCTACAAGTGACAGTGCTCCTGGCAATACACTTCTCTGCTTCTCTAGGGACTTACAGAACAGCTGCTTTACCTCTGTGCACTTGATCTCAATACCTTAAAGTATCTCAATAGCTTAAAGTAAATCCCCATCTCTTCCAGTATGATTCTTTTTGCTTCTGGAAGTTGGCACAATGCATCATTGGTACTCTCCCATGCCAATTTTAGACTTCAAGATCTTCTTTAGTAGAAAAGTTAGCAAGACCTCTTTGTGTACTGCTGTGGCTCCTGCTCGTTCCACTGAGGCAGTGTGGGAGTTGTCAGGTGATTGCTGCATTATGAAGTTTCAGCTGCCTCTGGACCAGGTACAGCAATAAGGCACATCGTATAGGATTGATAAACTGGACTGTTCTGGATAAATGGGAATGGTGTTACAGACCAAGCAAAAGGGGAGAAAGAAAATGAGGTACCTTTTAAGGTTTAGTATGTTTCTTCCATTGTGCACTGTTGAAAGGCTTTGTGCTAAGCTGTGAGCTCTCAGTGATCTGAGGGGTGTTAAATTCTCCCATCAGCTGGACTGGCTGCTTTGGCCAGAAAAGTGTCCTGGTTTTGTAACTGCTGTCCATGTTCAGAAGTGCTTCTTGGAAGCCATTACACCAGGAAAGAGGTGGTTCCTTTCACTGCCTCACTGAGAAAGATTTACATAATTTTATAGTATCCAGCTACTTCCAAAGAAAACAGTACAGTGGTTGGGAGCAAGCCAGAGACCACCCAAAGCCAATTGTCTTGGGCTTTGTTTTGTTTCAGCTTCTGCATAGGCTCAAGTCTCAAACCAAAGTTGGGCAGTGATGCAGAGTCTTTATGGCAGATTCTGAAATGGTGGAAATACTAAGATGACAGGAGGAGACATGAGCTTTTGTCAAACCACTGGGCCAGACTTCAGTTTTTGAGTAAATGGCACAAAGCTTACAGAAATTTAAAATTAAAGACTGGTGACTGTTGCTGCTCTTAAGTGTTGCTTTTGAAGTGGTGTTTTGAATATTTTTATTTGAAGTACTTTACCAGCTGGATGGGTCAAAATAGTTTCATTTCCAAAACTAGGAGAGGTACCTGCTAGTTCTGTTCAGAGAGTGCACTCAGAGGTGTGTACTGAAAGGGTGATATTTTTGAGATGCACAATTTTAAGCTTAGGCATCACCAAGCATAAATTAAAAGTTTTTCTTCACAGAAACCTGAAATGCTGTCTGAAATGCACATTCTCTTTTTTGGTGTCGTTTAGTACATATATGACCACAGGCATGTAATCAGGCAAGATTTTGTTTTGGTTCCCACCTGTGTGCCACTGGTGTGTCATGGAAAATCTGTTCACATACCTGCAGTGAAATTAAACATGTCTTGCATTCATTGCTAATTAAGTGGATAAATCTGTGCAATCCTGCTCTGCTTGATTGACAGTGTACTTATGATGATTTTCATCCAGAGACTCCAATGACAGGTCATTGTATCACCTGAAGGTTGTGACTTCGGTGGTGGAATTGACGACACAGCTCGTCTGATGGGTTACATCTCACTGTGGTACTCAGAAATGGAATTCAGAGATGAACTGCAGCACCTAGTGAAGATTTACCCTGCATTTTTGTAAGGCTCTTGATTTTTCAGCAATACTGCTAATTTTTAGGAGTACAATAAAAATAATCTCTCTCTCTCTGAGAAGGTTCACAAACTAATTTTGTTAAACTGATATATGTCTCTTGTGGTTTGGGAGTCCCCAGGGCCAGTCAGCAGGGCAGTGCTGGGCAGTAACATAGTTTTGAGCAGACCTGAAACTTCCAATCTTTCCAAATTAACTGAAAGGAGGAAGGAAAATACTTCCTCTGGTTGCTGCAGGCTCTTCAACGTCAATAGTGTGTGACTGGGCCCAATGCCAGAAATAGCACTCTTGAGACTTTAGGTGGGCCTAGGATGATGAAAGCACAGACAATTTAAAAGTGCAAAATATGTATAAATCTAATTGAGATTCATAAAGAAAATTCATAGTAGCAGAGAGCAGGAATACTCATGTGCTTCTAGTAAATCTTACAGTATAGGTTGAAGCTGTTGCTCAGTACTCCTCTGTTCCCTCAGCTTGGATGTTCTCTCATTTCACTGCCAGCTCTGCTTGTGTCAGCTGCAACACCATGGTTCTCTGGAATGCTATTTCACCTCTTCATCTCCTTCCTTGTTTCTTGAAGGCAGGCAGTTCTTCACAGGAAGTTATCCCTCACTTAAATGCGGACAGAATTACAGGACCTTTCATTTTGCTTATGTTTGTGCAGGTCAGACAGTAACTTTTGGCTCAAGGGTGCCCTTAATAATTGTTCTGTCTTGCACAAGGAGGAACATGTGGATTATTTGAAGTAGCTGGTACCAATACAGAATAAATTCGGTTCCATTCTTGCTGAGGAAACCTGAAATAGTCAGTGATAGTGGATGACTGGCTAGTGAAGGTATTTTGTTTGTAGAAGCACGGACGTGCAAGTGGAAACCAAATGGACCATTCTTTTGTATTACAGTTACCTTCCAGTAATTGGTAAGTAAGAACATGAGACTTCATGCAGGGGATTGGTACCAAGAATGCAGATACAGGTTCTGCAGTACTTCTTTTAAAAGATGCTTAGTCTGGTGCACAGCACATGGGAAACAATTACATTGCTTATCCACTGTGCTCATGTGTCCTGTCCCACTAACTATGAAGAAAAGAGTTTGGAAGAAAGGGGCTATTATTAGGAAAAGAAAATAGCTATTTCTGATTTTATTGGTTATAGGACAACTTATTTATTCTTTCTTGAGCAGTGCACAGAACTTGTATGAGTGTACAGAACTAACGTACAGGAAAGATACGATGGTATCTTGCTCTCAGTGATGAAAGGGACTTTGCTTTTCTACCCCAGTCCTTGATCGCTTCATTTCCTCGTCTATGGTTTAGCAGATGCACCTTCAGCTCTCCACTGGGCTTTCTTCTCCAGGTTTATGCTTGTAAGAGATTCATGTCTTTTCACAGCCTACCATGTAATAAGATCATCAGTTACCACTTGAAGCTTGAATCAATATCTTACAAAGTACTTGACCTATCCTTACCAAGTTCTGTCAGCTTTAATGCCAGGAAGCCAAGAGGGTTAAAATAAAATATTGAGAGATTATTTTGGTTGAAAGTAATTACTTTTCTGGGAATAAATTAAATCCTTTTTTCAAGGCACTAGCAGATTCATTCTGTGCTTCTGGTCAGTATTTAATTCTGATCTGATTTTCATGAGAGAGAGATACTAGAAACAAATCAAAAGTTCATATCAGAGACTCTCAATATTTTGATATGGAAGGGACCACATGGATCATCAATTCCAGCTCTTCAGTGAATGGTCCACTGGGGGATCAAACTTGCAACCTTGGCATTATTAGCACCATTCTCTGGCCAACTGAGCTCATCTCAGGAAACATAAATCATTCCAGCTGCTTTGAAAACAAGGATTCCAAAGTAGCTGTCCTCTCTTCCTTGTATTTGCATTCATGCTAGTCCAGTACAGAGGAGATGCTCTGGGAATCATCAGATCTTTACTGTTAAAGCCAGGAAAAATCCTTCCACTGTTTCATTTTAATCGACATCCTAACAGAAATGTCAGGTGACAGTAGCTCACAGTGCTGGGGTTAAGAGTTAAGACTGTCACTACTTTTAAGATTTCTCTAGAATCCAGTAGTCCACAGAAACCAGACCTGAACACTGTCATCAGAAGAAAGGTAGCATAACAAATAAGGTTCTTCTGCCACACAGATGCTTTAATCTCAGAGGTTTTTGTTTGTTTTTTTTTTTAAAGGAAGCATCTTAACAGTGACATCATCCTTTTCTGATGGGAATTAGTCAGTAAGGGTCACTTCTGGGGAACCAGGAGGACTTGTTAAAATTTTGTTCAGTGATAAAATGACAAAACCCCTCAAAACAAACAAAATACCAAACCCCCAGAGCAAGACAGTATTAAAAATCGATACAGAACTAAGAAGTTTAAATGAAGATTTATTTGCCCTTTTCTGTGCTTACCTCCTTCCCTCTGACCACCATGGCAATGCATCCCACTATTGTCAAGGCAATCATGAAATAGCTGAACTTCACACGCAGGGTGGTCTTAGCTGCTCTCACTGTTTCAAGCCTCAAGAAAGAATAAAAGAACAGACTCACTATCAGAGACCCAAATAATTCACTTGGCTAATTATTTAATTTCTCCTAGTGTGCTGTCTTGGTAGTTTTGTGTAATGCTAACAGCACTTCGCTATTTGCACAAAGTTTTATAAGAACAGGAAAGGCTGATTCCCTACATACCTTGGAAGATACTTGGTAACAGAGGCAGTCCTCTCAAAACAAACCCATTCCTCTCTGGAAACAAACCCATCTTTTAAAACTTTGCTTACTCAATTGTTAAAATGCAGCTTTTGCAGACCACTTGACTGCAATGCAAAGAAGGAAGGCTGCAAGATTTAAGTATGGATGTTCATTATGGAAAGAACAGGAAAAAGAGAGGAACGGTATAACCAATATAATATTTTTCTTACTGTCAGCTCCCTCTGTGCTCACTACCACCTTCAGGTATCTGCAAAGTCAAGGAGAACTCACCTGTATTACAATTGTGATTATTAATTCACCCATATTATAATTGTGTTTTACTATTAATATAGTAAAGCATGCATTTTTCTCTCAATAGCAGAAGTCTGGTAAAACCCAAAATACAGTTTTAGCAGCTGAGAGTTTCTTGGGCAGAGGGAAGCATTAGCACAGCTTTGCAACTTCTTTTGCCTGAACTTCAAAATGGTTTCATTTATGATGCAGTCTTTTTTTCCAGAAAGGTGCTTCCTCTGCTGCAGGACTTAAAAGGGCCGTAAGTAACACACAGGCTGCTGAATGCAACATTCAGAAATTCTGAATAGGACTTGGTAAAAGACCAGTGGTCCCCACTCTTGCTGGAGTAAATAGTGTTAAAGAGAAACAAAGGAGGTGTGGAGGATTGTAAGCTTTCCAACATCAGCTTTGAACAGAAGAACTCTTTAATTTTTTTTTTTTTAATTCTAGGGGGCTTAGCTAGCCACACCAATAGCTACAGCACCCTTTTGGGAAATCTGTTGCTTACTCTGCTGTTATCTTTTAAAAACCAGAAGTCTTCCACCAGAAGAGTAGCAGTTATTAACACCTTCCAGCTGTACATGTGAAGAGTAAAAGCAAAAGATCATTTATTTTGAGTTAAATTCTGAAGATCATTCTACCCAAATGACATCTTGGTTTACAGCAGGTTTTAAGTCTGTGTTAGAGAGAACACTGCAAGAAAGGCCAGTGAAGCATTAATGCTTTTTAGAAGTGCTTTCCACAATAACCAAAGACCTACACCTTGTATATTTAACTCTCCTTGCAGAATTTAGGGCAGGTAACTCCCTTCTCAAGGAGGGCTGATATTCTCACTGAAAAGATTTGGCACATGACAGAATTCCAGAAGACTGGAAAAACACCAACATTATGTGATAAAAAGAACAAATGCATCAAACTAGGTTAATTATACCCTGAAACTAACATGAAGAATGGATTGAATCAAACTGGGAAATGATTACTCTATATAAATATAAGTGAATATGGAATCTTGACCCTTACATTTGGAAGAAAAAAAAGATACTTAAGGATCCATGATAGTTCAGCATGGTAAATCACACAGGACCTGAGAGCTGAGAAGTTCTGTTCTTGTTTTTGTCAGAGCATTGATTTAAGTACAAGATTTCTGATCATAGGGAACAAACACATCCATCTACAATGAAACTAATGTTTAATTTTAACATCCAGATTATTTGCTTCTGCTAATAATCTGCAGTGAAAGCCTTGAGTGCAGGCTGCAATTAAGCTGAAATGTATAGTAGTAGGATTTTAAAGTTTGCTAGTAATTTTGGAAATATCTTAGATGTGTTAAGAATTTACAAGAGCAAAAGGCAGATACCTAAACACAACTTGCATTTTAAATCAGTTCAGTGGCTAAGTTTAACATTTGTTTAATAAACAGGTTGCTTCATCACATTTTACAAGATTACTGAGTTATATCTCAAGCTCTTACAACCCACAATTAATTTCAGATTAAATAATTAATCTCAGAACAGGAAAACAAGTTTTTGTGCTTTTATAGTTCTCAGTTGTCTTCTTGGATTTGGCTGAATTATTTGTCTAAATAAAAATAATTCCCTATGCACTTGCAAAAATGGTCAGCTTTTATCAGAAGTTGGTTTGTCCTTTCAATAAACTACTGAAATCAATCACTCTGTTAACTCTGTTTTTTTAAAAACACTCATAACAAACGTTTGGTATGCAAAAATATATCAAGTGATAGTAAGTTTTAATAATTTACTCCTGTAGTTTCAAGAAGAATGATTCAATACAAAATGGAAGGATTCTACTTTTAACAAAATTTATTCATTGTGATACATTTAAATACAGGAGTGGATCTTTAATTCCCACACAGTGCATCCAAACCATAGAGAAGATATTTAAGAGGGCAGCTACATAATTTTCTTACTCAAGTAGCGCAAGATTTACTGTTTCTTTTTAATTTAAATAATGTATTTAAAAGCATTATGAGCATGTTTTAAAAGACAATTATACTACCACTAGGAGTGTTTTTTAAACCAATAGTTGTCTGCTGTTGATAAGTTTGATCTTTATTTTGGTGTGCAAACCAGAACATCCAGTTTTATTTTCTACTTCACACTGGACAAAGCTTTGAGATTTTGACTGAGCAGCAACAGGGAAATTTTGACTATATATCGTTAGAGAGCCTTTAAACTGTTAGTTTAAACTCCAGCAGTAAAGGAAGTTGGCCTATGGCCTTTAGATAATCACTAATAAATACTTTATGTGTGTTTCATTTATTTTATAGCTGCATATGAAAGTTTCCCACAGCAAAAGACTGACATATAATGAAAAACACTAGAAAAAGTTCACACTAATGTTTGAAAATGTTTCTAATTGTGAGAGAAGAATAAAAATGAACTGATCTGACATGGCTTTTTAATGAAACAACTGATAAATGCTGGTCAACCCTTTGCAAAAAAGAAGAAAGAAAATCAAGAGGGATACATTATCTTAGTACAAGAGAATTTCATCAAGGTCATTTCATCTACAAGGATGATACACCAAACACAGATTTTTCAGCTGTGCAAGCTGTCCATTCCTTTTAAGAAAAGTTATTTTGGAGTTGTATTCAAGTACCTTATTTCTGCATAGACAAAGTCTCTTTTACAGCTTTAAAAGCAACACTTACGAGACAGTCTCTGGTATATCCTCTGCCTTTTTGAAATGGCCTGCCCACACCAAAAACCTTCTCTCCCAGTCTGTAGGCTTGTATCCAGGCACCCCCGAAGCAGATCGACCTAAAATACCTCCAACAAAACGCACTAAGACAAAAAACAAAACACCACCAAAAATAACAGTCAGAGAGATGGTCAGAGCTGTAACAAAACCAGTTAGGGTGAGAACTTTAAATATGATTGCTAGAGGTGGTTAGAGAATGAAAAGTGTATCACAGTTTAACAAACATGTAAATACGGATTAAACTGAAGCCATGTAAGGAAAGCCAAATCTTCCCCAAAACCTCTGTATCTGAAGGTCTAAATATGCAGAAGCTGCTTCACCAGATAAGCTTCCTAAGGTGCTGTTTTTCTATTTCATTTCAATAAGGTTAAAAAAGAAGTAATCAAGTGGAACAGCTATAGAAAAGCCAACATGCTGCACAGTAATAATAAAAGCCAATATAATGTCACAGAATGTTAACTTCTTCAGGCAGTCTAAGATTTTTCTCTTACCTGAAGGTATAAATAAACAGATATAGGCAAAGATTGGACACGTAATTTTCAGGTCAGTCTTTCAAACTTCATATATAAAATATTCATATTTTAACGGGAAGCTTTTAATATATAACATACCATTAAAATCTAAGAAACAAAGTGCAAAAATAGACAGCTTTTTCCTTTTTTCTTTCAAATAACAGGCAGTATCCTGTATGGCTGTGTTCTCCCTCATGGATTCATGCATTATTTCAGAAGTGGGGTGGATACAGTTTGCTGACATCAGCAGGTTATTAAAAAACATAAAGAAGAGGGCTGATCCCAAAACGCCACAAGGCTTCAGAACCCAGACTCAATGAACTGGCCTGGGAACGCCCTTGTCCACAAACAGGAAGCAATTCCAGTTCACACATCAATGGCAGACTCTACCCTCACTTATTAATCATTACATAGACCTGAGCAAAGCCTTGGAGTTCCACAGTGGTTTTGGCAAGTAACAGAAAGGAAAAACTCTGTAAGTGATGAGGAACTCAGACAAACACAACAGCACTACTGTGCCTCTGTGTAAAACCCTGACTCCAGCTTTTTGAAAAGCATGGGAAATACTTAGAGGGAGCTGAAATAGAATGAGCACAGAGAACACTGGGAAGGATAGCCACAGGTATGGAATGGTTGCCATGTAAGAAACTGTGCCACAGACTGAGACCCTTTGGCCTGGAAAAGCAGTGACTCTTCAGCCCAGCAGAGCTTTGTAAAAGACATTGGGAGTGCGGGTTATAATGAGGTCTTGGTTTGGAGGGGGTACTGAATAAAGGAAAAACAGATTATAAAAAAGTACACATCGGGTTCAAAAACAAACACAAGACTGTTGCTGAGGAATTTCTTCTTCTTAGAAGAATTCTTCTCAGAGAAGAAATTCTTAGGGAATTTTAGCATCCACATTCTTAGAGAATGTGGATGCTAAAATACATTCAGCTTCAAGAAACTGGGTAAATTTCTGGGGAAAAAAAAAAAAAATTCAGTGAAGACTATTAAATACCAAGATGTCTCTTCCTTAGGTTCTTGTTGTAGGTTACCATTCCCACTTCACAAAAACATAAGGGACTTCCTTTATTGGCCACTGCTGGAGACATCACACTTTTAAGGAGACCTTTTGTCCTACCCAGTGCAGCTGATTCATGTTTTTAACACACAGTCATGCCAAATGCTTCACATCTGTGTGCTCCTTTTCTCCTGCATGGATGGGCCATAAGGAATCTGTGATACAGGGAGCACAGAACTGTCCCATATGTAGTGAAAAAATCTTCCATAGCCTGAGCTTTTCCTGACCAGCTTAAACAAGAACAATTCAGACACTTCCCTGCAGGGCACGTTCAGTTTTTGGAATAGCTGGAGGTGGCTGCACCCTGGAAAACTGTAAAAGTCTTTTAGCTCACACAACACTCCTAAACATGAATAGTTTATAGTGGGGCTGAACAGGCAGTTCCACAGCAGAGCTGAGAAGTCTCAGTGTAGGAGCGTGCACTAGATAAGGCTCTGTTGATCTGCTACAAAGTGAATGCTGTGTGACCCTCACAAGGGGAAATATTCACCCCTGGCTTGTTGTTAGAAAACAAGACTTTACCAAGCTTAATGCTCCATTTTTCAGTCTAGAGACCAAAACTCTCACAAAATCAGATTCCTGTTCAGATGACTGCAGCACGGATATGCGAGTATTCCATGGCATGAAACATTCCACAACTCTATCAAAGACTCTTACTCTTTGACTGAAGGTCTCGCTGGGGTTTAATGCACAGCCTTCTGCTTATCTTCAGGTCTGCTCCCTCGGTCATCCTCAGAACTGAGGGAATATTTCTTCCCAGCAGTTTAACAGCCATATCTGGAAGAAGAAGCAGAGAAAGCAAGGAGGCCAAATTTAGCTCAGAGCAATAGAAAGTAGGAACTAGCTTTTCAATAGAAGCATTTGAGGGGGATTTTTAACACAAGAGGGGAAAAAAAGAAAGAAATAGGTACAAATGAAGGCAAGAAGTACAGATTTTTAGTTGTAACAGCCTACCAAAGAAATTAAAACTTGTTTTTAAGGTACACCTTGAGCTTGCTCAATAATCTTACATAAATGTGAATACAATTAAATTAATTTAGGAAGAAAAAAAAAAAAGAATGCAAGCTAACGTCCTACCAGCAATTTCTAGAACACATTACACATCGCAGTTTCCAGGAACTCGTCTATACATATGCTTCAGATACACTTTGGATGGTGCTACTTCAAGGACTGCACACTAGCATTCTACCAATCTTGTCATATCCCAAAAGTATCGGCAGAGTCAACTCAAAAAGCAGAATCTTTAGTACTGAGAGGTAACTACTTTGTAACGCATTAGAAAAGGCCGAGGCACCTTATACACAAACACATACTTTAAAGAAAGTGCTTCTAATGCATTCATTAATATAATGAAAGTTTTGGGAAAAAAAATCCCAACCAAACTAACTCAGAAAGGCAAAAAGGGCGCTTTAAAAAAATATAAAATGAGTTGTTTGTTTTTTCCTTCGTTATTCGGTCTGAAGGTGTGTCTCCTAAGGCCCTTTACTTTCGAGGTACACTACAGTCCCGCTCACCCCCAACGAAACCTGACCGTTTTCAAGCTCTTTAGGGAAACCGAGGCACAGACCCACTCCTGTCACTGTTGGAACGCCAGTCCTTCAGTCGCGGCCCCTCACGCTCGGCTTCGCCCCGGCCGCGGCCGCCTCGCTCCGGGCCCGCCCCTCGGGCCCCGGCCCCTCCCTGCTGCCCCTCACTCACCCGCGCGGCCCCACATGGCGCTGCCTCGGGCCTGCTGGGCGCCGCTCAATGTCACCGCTGGGCCCCGCCCCGGGCCCACGATTGGAGGGAGCGGCGCCGCGGGACGCTCGGGCCGCTGGGGCCAGCACCGCCTACGCTGGGGGCGGCCGGAGCTCTCCCAAAGGCCGGAGGTGGCGAAGGGGCCGCGGGGCCGCTGCCGGTGGAGATGCCCGGCCGGGGGCCGCTGTGCCGGGGGCCGCGCTCCGGCGGGTCCCGCCCCGCTCCGCCCCGCGCGTCATCCCGGCTCCCCGCCGGATTGGGCGCCGCCGCGCCCTCGGCCGATCCAGGATGGCGGCGCCCAGCGGAGCCGCGGGCTGCGAGGACTTCGCCGAGTTCCAGGTAACCCGCGCGGGGCGCGCAGGGCCGAGCCGGGCGCTGCCGCCACCGCCGCCTCCTCCTCCCGTGCCCGCGCCCCGCGCGCTTCCGCCGCCTCCCGGCGAGCGGCCCCGCGGGAGCGCGCGCCCCGTGCGCGAGGTCACCCCGCTGCTCGCGGCCGGCGGGATGCGGCGGGACGGAGCGGGATCCGGCCTTCCCCTCCCCTTCCCTCATCCCTCCGGCGGGAAGGGGCCCGGCACCTCCCCTTCCCCGCAGTCCCTTTCCCGGGACGGAGCGCTCGCGGCGCGGGAGCCCCGCGGGCGGCGGGAGCTCCGCAGGCGCCTCCGCGGCGTTAAGGGAGCGTGAGGTGCCGGCCGTGCCCTCGGCGGCGGGAGCGGGGCCCAGGCCGGCGGGGCCGTGCGAACCGGCCTGCTTCGAGAACGCGGAACCCCAGAACGTGCTGAGGAGCTGGGACCCTCAGGAATCACCGAGTCCAGCTCCTGGCCCTGCACAGAACCCCCCGAGGGTCACACCATGTGCCTGAGAGCGTTGTCCGAACACATCCTGAACTCTGTCGGGCTTGGTGCTGTGACCCCTGCCCTGAGGAGCTGCTCCAGGGCCCGCCACTCTCTGAGTGAAAAACTTTTTCCTGGGATCCAACCTAAAACCTTCCCCGGCTCAGCTTCCTGCGCCCCAGAATGGTTGGGGGTTTTATTCAAAGTTTGCCGTTTTGGTGCAGGTTGCCCCCAGTTTCCTGGGGTCTGGGGGACTGGGACTTGAGCACAGGCTCTTCAGCCTGTTCATGCTGCTTGCAGGGCCAGAGGACTTCAGGGGACATCAGTTACTCTCCCTGCTCTGGCCTTTGCTGCCAAGGAAATTCCATGGTTTGCAGCACATGCTTCTGCATGTTGGATTGTTTCTTTGGTGTGCTTCTAACTCTTTGTAAGGAATCCTATTTAATTTCTATTAAAACGCTTAACTATGCAAAATTTTTTGTGGTAGGCTTTTCTGAGAAATATAACCAAGTATCTCTCCTTTTTAATACAGGAGCTGCTCAGGGTGATGAGGACAATCGATGACAGAATTGTTCATGAGCTAAATACTACGATTCCAACAGCTTCCTTTGTGGGGAAAGTTGATCCTGGCCAGACGTGTAAAGAGCTGTATGAATCTGTGAGTGTACACGCCTTCCACTTTCAGCTCCCTTCCTTGCTCTGTCATGTGCAATGGTCAGTAAAGCATCCTCAGTGTCTGAGGAAAGCACTGCCTTTGTAGAGCCTGCTTTGTATATTCCTAACTGTCCTGCTTAACATCTCCACACACTGCTCCACTTTAAGACCATGCAGGGAAGTTTTTTGTTCTGCAATATTGATCCTTTGATGATCTTTTAAAAAGGGTGCTTGCTTTTCCTGCTGCTCTGCAAGACTCCTTGTGTTTACCTTTGACTTTTGATCAACTTGGTAAGAGCAAGAACAACAGGATAGTCTGAGTTGAGAGTAGCTGCTGCTTAAAGCAGCATGTTTCCCACATGTGGATTATGAATTCAAAGGGATTTCTGTAGGCACAGCAATACCATGACTTTAGAAAGTGTCTCTTTAAACTTCTAACTAGGAGGTTTTTATTCTCGAATGAGTCACTGTGACTTTCTTTCTCTCCCCACTTAGCTGATGGATGCTCACACCAAGAGAGAAAGAATCATCAAAAACTGCATCTCTCAGACTTCTGCTGCAGTGAAAACTCTCAAAGAAGAGAGGGAAAAGACCCCTGAAGATGCAGCATTATTAAAGCAACTCAGGAAAGAGCAGACAAAGGTGAGTGGTGGAGCCTTCTAGAGATCACTTATAGAGGAAGAAGTGGGTATCTTTCCCAAATGGGAAGACCAGTGTGTAATAGAAGGAACCTGAGGTGGATCCTGAGTCAAGCAGTCTTGTTGGGTCTTGTGAGAATTATTTTCCCAAGGCCTCAAGGCAGAGAGCTGCTTTTATCCTGCAAGTGGAGCATTTCCTGAGATTCTTTTACACAAATGCTGTAGAAGAACACACGTTCTTTACCATGGTGAATTCTGACCTTCACTGACTGACACCACTGAGTCACAGCTTAACTTTTCCTGTTCTCTACAAGATGCTTCCAGGCAACCTTGAATTCCACTTACATAACAATGTTTTTGCTGTTTGGTGTTTCTTGGATTAATATTTGGAGTACCTTGTGATGGTGGGAGAGAGACTTCTAGGTTTGCATACGGAATTCTAATGTGCAAATGCCCTCTCAACCTTCTGGCCTCTGGGTGGAAAGTGTAGTTTACCAGAGATGACCACAGGGGATTGAGTATCAGAAGTGGAGAAGGGAATCCCACTGAAGTTCTCATCCCACTTCCAGGACCCCTTTTGGATAAGGAAAAGGATACTGAGAGAACCATGTGGTAGATGAGCAGTTTTATTCTTAAAGCCTCACTTACTGGACTGCTAACAAGCATGGATATTAGTTAGGAAAACAGAGTGGTAGCTTAGTATTTTCTACAAATTTTGTTAACAGAGCCAGTTCTTTAAATCATTTAGTTACTGAGCCTGAAATCTCTCACTGAAAACACTGGGAGCATCACAATGATAGTGTCTAATGATTGGAGGTGCTTCAAATGTTAAAAGCAATCCATGATTTAGAAACATCTCAGAATTTTTTTATGAGATCACCCCTGCGCTTTTTTTTTTTTTAATTTATTTTAGTTTTAAGAGTGGGAATTTCAAATACCTATTCACTTGCTTGCAATACACATCTCTTTTCCGTTGTTATGTGTGTTTCTCTCATCTTGCTAGGTGTACAACTTGGAAGACTTCATGCAAAATTATTACTTCTGGGTCACTGAATGAGAAAACTTGGAGCAGTAGTTTCTTTAAAGTGCTAAAGATCCTCTGAGTGTTTATTTTATAGAGACTTATCCTGGTCGTCCAGTCATTCTGGATTCTGGATTGTTATTTCAAACAGATTAAAGTCCTGTTGAGCTGGGGAAAGTGCATCCAATGACTGTTAGCAACTCTTGTGTCCCTGGATATCTTGGAAAGTTTCTTGTGGGATCGCTGTCTTGGCTTGCACCTGTTCACCAGGCCTCTAATTGGAACCATGTATTGAAAATGGATAAACTCTGACTCAGTCTGTTGTGTTAAAGACTCTAACAAGAAGGCATCCTAAATTTGGGCAAAAATGGCAGATGGTTCTTAAATCTCCTATTGCTTCAGGACTAAATTACCTGAACACAACTGTCATACCTGCCCCTCAGGGTTTCTAATAGATGTGAAACAAAGAGATTCTTATCCTTCTCATGGGTCAAGTGAGTGCTCAAGAACTGTGTATTGGTGGTAGTTCTTGCCAGAGCTTTTGCATCTGTGTAGAGCTGATTTGTCCTTCAGTGATGACATAAAATATTAACTGGTTCAGATGGCATGAACAACACATGCTCAGACTGCAAACCCTTTTTGGTCACTGCACTGAGTAGATGGCAAATGAAGCAGAGGGTGTCTGTTCATAACCTTAGTTTAAAATCCACGATCCTAGCTGGATTCCTAGCTTCACCAGCTTCATATATGAATCCAATAATGCAGGAGTGGCAACTCAAGGCTGCAGAGCTAACTCCAATCCTGGTATTCCTTGTGCTGAGTGCTTGAATTAGGTGCAGTTATTTGTGCCTGTGAAGCCATCAATGTTAATTAGTTAATTGTTAGTAAATCTTGATGGGCATTATTTAGGAATAGAGCATGAGTAATCAGGATCTACTGCCAGGCTGTGAGTCTGCCTTTACTGTGCCCTTGCAGACTTGTGTGTGCCCTGAGCATTGGCTGACTGGAAAGGCCAGGCTCTTGGACTTTGGTTTGCACCATCAGGGGAGATGTGCACCTGGTGCTGGGGTTGAGAGCTGGATGGTTGCAATGGTAGTAAATACTGAAGGCTGCAGGGAGACCTGTTTGACAGTAACCTTTTTATCTGTTATTTTCTGCAGTTGAAATTGATGCAGTCGGAGCTCAATGTTGAAGAAGTGGTAAACGACAGAAGCTGGAAGGTACTCAGTCATTTAATAGTGATGATGTTCTGTCCCAACAGACAGTCCTGCACTGGAGGTGTGGGACTGGTGCCTTATGAAACAGATTAACTAGAAATAGGTGAGGGCAGTGCTGGGGGAAATGCTTCAAGTCAGTCATTTTTCCAGTTCTGGATGCAGAGCTCAAAGATTTCAGTTACAATGCCAGGGGAAGAAAAGCATCTGATTTAGCAGGGAGGAAAGACTGTGGATTATTCTCTGTGTCCCTTTCTCCCCCTTGCCAGTGGCCAAGCACTTTGTAGGCTTTTCTGTGGTGACTTCTCTGCAAAGCTTTGCACAACCTCTAACAATATCAGAGAGATGAATCTTTCACATTTACCTGTATCTGGTGCTGATCACAGCTCTGAGCAGAGCCCAGGGGAAGGTGAAGCTGTAGAAGTTGAATCCTTTCCTGGTGGAGTTTTCTGAGGCTTGAATGGATACTCCTTGGTGCAAAGGGCAGCCTTGCCATTGCTCTCCTGTGTCAGCAGAGGGTGCAGATCACCCTCTGGATTGATGGCCCCAAAGTCTATCTGGTGATTTTAACACTGATCTTAAATTCTGAGATGGCTGTATTGTGTCACTGCAGCTTTTCACATCTGGCATCCTTTTCTGGTTTGATGTAGCTTTTCAGAGCTCTCAATACTGCAGAGAGAACCTCTTTCTCTCTCTAAATGTAAAAAGAATTTTTGCAAATAGCTAGTACTAGCTGCACCTTCCTTTTTAATCCCTACTTCTTGATTTTAGTCCCCTAGCTGGCACCAGTAAAACTAATAAAGCTTTATGTCTTGGGTGTATGTCAGTAACCTCAGTGCAGGCTGATGAAATGAGCATTTACACAGTTTTCTGCTTGTTTTGCTATCAGTACACCTCTGTACTGTCCCAAAAAGCTAAGCATGCACTTCAGTTTAATTTTAAACCCACTCAGATCTGGCTAAGCAATGCCACAGCCTTAATAACAACATGGTGCTGGTCACCAGGGACAAATATTTTATGGCAACTCTGCTGTAGGGAAACAGCCCAGACCCTAATCTTCATTAATGATCCCAGAGTTTTCTTGTAGCTGCATTAAGCTTTTAGTGGTGACAGAACTGTCTAACTTTTCCCTGAAGATGGAGAGTTTATAAACAGTGAGGTATGCATGGTGCAGGGGTCACCTGCTAGTGTATTGCTTAGCCAATGTTCGACTGGGGCTTAAAGAGAAATATTTCTTGGTTTTATCTTCAGCTCTGCTAAACTATGCCCTGAATATACAGATAAATGGCCCCTTTAGCTGCCCATAAAAATGTCCCTGATGGAATTAGAATCAGTCGTGGTTTCAGACCAAATGCAATTTGTTACATGGAAGTGATTATTGGTGTGCAGGCTGTTTTACTGTCGTAGACTTCTGTTTGGGAAGTACACTTGTGTTTTTCCATTTATCCTAAGGAACTGAAAACTAATTGGAAAAATCTGATTAGGAAACATTTTTTTAAAATATTGGCTGACTGTGGCAATAGTGGCATATAGAAGGATGCTGCTTTAGAGAAATTTATGCAGTAGAATTTGGATGATACCAAACCAGGAATTGACTTTCATACAAGACATTTGCATTAGTCTCTGTCCAGCACCTCCACATTGGAGTTTATTGTTGGAGTGGTTTATACAAATATGTAAAAGCCAGCAAAATCAAACTTTTGCATAGTAACATGGATTTTAAGGTTTCTCAGCCATTGCTTTTCCTTAAAAATGTCTGAAAAATGAGCATAGCACTTCATAGGTAGACCAGTGGATTTAAGTGGCCTAAGTAGCACACTGAGATCTGCGAGCCAATGATCCTAAAAGTAGGAGAGAGTGTTAGTAAGACTGTGGAGTTACTGTTGAAGATACTTTGAAAGTTAGCATGATAGCAAGCAGCTGGTGTGTTGTTTGATGCTAGAAACCCTTGCAGTGCTTTAGAGAGTATTTCCAGCACCCTTTTAGACATATATGGGATTAAAATATCATAAACAGACAATGGACAAAAAAATTGTGTGATTTATTGTAATAAAATGTTTATGAATTGGACCTGCTGTTGCTCTTAATTTCTACAGTTTCCTCCTGTCACTGATTTCAAACCTTTACCTCGTCTAAACTCTTCCAGAGTTGTCTGTTCCACGTGGTAACATAATGGCTGCACGTTTCTATGTGTGAAAGGACCTATATGACAACTTTTGTTTTCTGCAGTATGAAGCAGTTTGTAATACATGTCTATTTCTTAAAATAAATAAAATTTGAAAGGTAATTGAAAATTACTCCAAAATTGTTGAGAAGCAATGCTGTAACTAATGTGTGCTCCCGGCTTCACTTTTGCTGAAGTTGCCATAGGTTGTGAACTGTGAATATGAAGATCAGCTGTAGAAGATTCTAGGAAGGTAGAGCTTGAAACAATGTATTTATAGAAAGTGTTGGATAACTTGCCCAAAATTACAAGATCACTCACTTTGCACATAAAGCCAGTGGGAGAGCTCATGAAACTTCATATCCTGATGATCACAGGCACTTGGATCTGCCAAATCCCTGGACAGCTTGGCAAAATATGCTCTTGTGGGAATGCTGGTGGGATAACCAACACCTGCCAGAGCCTCAGCTTGGTGTCAGGTGATGCTCGTGTTGCTTTCAGGACTTGTGCTAGACAAGTTGAGATAAAAACTGATAAATAACTAAATTGCTTGTGAAGAGCACCTGCAGTCTTGGTAGGAGCCTGTGTTTTGCTTTGGATTCAGACTGCCGTACTTTAAATAGTCACGTTTATTGGCCCTCTTTGGGCAGGCCAGCAGCAGTTCAAGCTAAATATACATGATCCTCAGTATCCAGTTCTGGAGACTAAATTTTACCTAGAGGAAGTGCCAGAGGTGAGTGAGGCAGGAGTGCTGTGCCCTTTGCAGGGAGCAGCAGCATTGGCACAGGCAGGCAGATCACTGGAAGTGTGCATGTGGCTTCCAGGGGCCCTTGCCCCTCTTCTTGGCTGTCATGCCAATGTAAAATGTGCCTGCTCAGGAAAGACAGGAATACAGCACCCAAGTTTGAATGCCAAAGTGAACCTGACAGAACCGTTCATTAGCCTTCCAACAATTATTTCCCTCCCTTTTAAAAACAACAAGGCATCAGCATTTTTGATGATAACAGCCTGCCAGGATTAAGATTCTGCATTATCTGAGGGAGAACACTTAGTGCTGTGCAGTCTCCCAACATCAGGCAGCAAACTTTGGATTTACTAAAGCCAGGAGAGAAGGTGAATGGAGATGGATGTCTTGGTAAGTGCCATTTATTGATACCTCAGAGCTGGGCAGCTTGAGATGGGTGCTACATGAAGAGGTAGTTGCCTGAACTATCTGTGAAGTTCTGCTCATTTCCTGGATGGGTCTGACTCACTTTTGCTCTTCTGTTTTGGTGTCTCAGGTATTTAACGAGCGGTGCCGAATTCACTACAAGCCTCCGAAGAGTCAATGATGATGTGTGGTATTTTCCATCAAGGTGGTCCATAACTGTGAGAACCAAACTGGAAAGAGACCTTGGGTGAGCTGAACTGGGACCCTCCAGAACCAGTAGAACCCAGTCTTGTTATGTTTTGGACCTGCTTAGCTGAATTCTCAAGCTTGAAATGATTCTCCTGTAATTAAGAGAAAACAATTCATCTTTTGTACAAAATATGTGAACAAATGAGTTTTATAGTATTAAAACAATTTTCAAATGGAATGCAAAACTGGCATCTTTCTTGAACTTGCTCAGCTTCAGTGATCTCAGAGGGGAAGAAACAGTAAAACCCATCCTAAGCAGGGAGGACAAGGCTCTCCCTGAGCTGGTGCCTGCTAAAATATCAGTGAATGTGGTCTTTTTGTGGAAATAATCTGCTGAAGTCTGAAAGAAAATAAAAATTACAGACTGATCCGCAAATGTAGTAGGTTCAGCATCTCTGAAAGTCAGAAGTTACCAGCCTTGTTCTGAACTGCTCAACACGAGCAGCAGTGGCTCAGCTGTGTGTGGGTACAGGTTTGCCATTGCTCCTGCAGTGCTGACAGACAGTATCTGTTGCTTACTGCCCTTTGGTCTGTGTTACCAACTTCTGGAGTTTACATTTATATGGGGAATGTGGCATCGGTTAAAACCACTTTGGTTTGGAGCTAAAGATGTGTCTCATTTGGGAATGAGACTGTCCAGGGACCCTTTTTTGTCCCTCCTTCTGAACCTTTAAGATTACTTCTCAAGGTGAATTGTGTTTGAGCTGAGGAAATAGCTGTGCATACCTGATCCTGTTAATCCTTGCCCTGGTGTTGTGCTTAGAAAGCTTTAATGCAGCACCCCTGCAGTAACACAGCATTTAAAGGCAGATGAGTAGGAGGAAAGCTGAATTGCTGCAATTACACCTGTATATTTTACTTTATACTTTTTATTTTTTATTTATCTCAGATAGGCTGACAGTCAAGTGACAAGGTCTGTGTGATTGCCAGCTGATATGATCTTAAGAACCACTGAACTTAAACAGAGTCCTAAAAATACAGGCCCTATCTTGCAAACACTTTGGAATTCAGCAACAACAATGAAATTACTGGATATACTCTCATCCCTAAAGCTTTGCATATATAGGGAGTGGGAAATAAATGAAGGAACGTACCTGTGTTACTGAGAGCTGGCAAAGATCAGTGCAGCAGCATCTGTTTTATAGTTGTGCTGTAGAGACTCAAACTGCTTGGAGGTCATTTATTTTTAGGCACCAGGGTCATTTTGTCTCACCTTTTTTTGAGAATGAGGTAGAAATATATTTTAAGTCTTTGAGGATGCAAATCCCAATGTTCATACTTCTGTTTTTCTCTCTTTTATCCTCAAGGTACTGCAACTGCTTTATGCAGAACTCATTCTTGAATATTTCTCATTGTTTTTCTGCAAATCTGAAAGCAGAAAATGTGTTTGGTCTTCAGTTGTTAAATTCTTATAATTGTTTTATCATCGAAGTGTAAATCAAATACTTAACTTTGGGCTGAATTGGCACTAATGAAATTTCAACAGGAGATGATGGTCAATTAATGAGATGTTGAGAACAGTAAGTTTAGATTTCAGAGTTGGTACTTTAATACTGACCTCTACTATAGGTTCCTAAAATATTTGTTCTCTCCGGGGCTTGGATCAACTGCAAAGACCAATTCTTCTTTTAAGCCAGTTGTACAATAGAAACTTCTACAAGTGTATATAGACTTGGATCAATAGTCTTAAAATATAATTTTTTATTTCTGTATAAACTAGAGACTGTAATGAGAATTAATCATTGTCTTCCTTTATCCATCCAGATGTTTGCTCAGCTGTTGTGGAAAGCTTCT